>NC_138591.1:310254-646993 GCF_964289735.1 Phaethon aethereus
TTATGCTTATTTGGAAAGATTTCCTTTGGAATATAATATGACGTTTATGCCGTTACCCATCTTGAGTAAATCTGTCACATCTGACGGATGACATGGTCAGCTGGTTAGTTTTGATATATGCTACACCAAGCTGTATTTTATGGCACATGTAACAAAAATCTAGTTGTATACTACCAAATCTGTTTGAAATTCATGTTCAAACTTATATAATACAGAAATGTGTAATCAACTTGATACGGATTTTTTTCAGAGATCTGCTTACAGATCAGAGATCTGTATTTCATCTTCACTAATTTTGAAAATTTGGTGGGCACAAACTGAAACAAAGCTATAATGAGTAATGTGTTTAGCACTAATTAATCAGTAGGTATTAGATGTGTCAGTTGCTGGTTCCCAGAAAATAGTGAAAGAATAAAATTCTTCTATTTCATCTCTTATTTATGAACAAAATTGAAAAGGACATGGAATATCTTAAGAACAAAAAGTACCATTTAAAAGGAAACACCTAAATGCCGTTCAAATTAATGATTTTAAACCATTACTATTGAAAGGCAGATAACGCCAGCAAATGTTGTTCAAATTACACATTTTGAGATCTAACATGCACTGAATATCTCAAGTTATCTGCTAATTCTCTAGTATTTACAACTTTAAAAATAAAAGCCGCCTTAACAGTTATTTGAGGGGCTTAGTCAGTTCAGGATATCTGTGTGAGTCTGTTGAAAGCTGAACCACTAACTGCAGGGGAACTGAACTATTCAGTTGCTGGTGGCTAACCGGGATGATAACTTTAGCATCACCATTGCTAACTATTCTTTGTAAGATAGAAGAGACTGTAGTCACTGATGTGCACAACCTGTTGTGAACTCCATCTTGCTTTGTTGACAGCAGTGGAGTCCTTTCTGGGCAGTGGCAATATTTCTGTATTTTCCTTAGCTAAAAGAAGTCAAACAAACTCCAAAAGTTTTCAAACTCTCCTGCGCCAAAAGAGCTTATTTCAGCACCTGCCCAAATTTCTCACTGAAAAAATGGAATTGTGGAAAAAGAACACTGCTTTTTACAGGTTTATGCCTGTATTTGTGAGAACCAAGCCACTGTGATTTGTAAAAGAATTTGTCATAAATGCTAGGCACGGCCTAAGCCAATAGCATGGATATAATGAGTTTATTGTGTGTGTTGCGTTAAGAGGCAGAGCAATTTGGCAGAAACTAAACCCCCTTGTGTTCCAGTTGATCCTCAGATATCAGAGAGACTGGGGACGGCTGAGCTTAGGTTCTGAGTGATGCCCAAACTCAGCGTTAGTAGTCCGGTTGCGCCCAACACCTTCGTTGGACTATCATGGGTCCAGATGCACTACTAACATCACACGACCTGCTCAGCCGGACACCTCCTGAATTCACACAGCCGCACTGAGAGGTACGGTCGCATCCAGGGACAACACACATGGCTGACTCAATCAATAGTGCGATTTATTGAAGCAACAGATGCAGAAGTTCTTTGGATTGCCGATGATAAATTCACTGTCTGCAAGCAAGTGCACTTAATTAATTACGGTCGGATTACACAAACATGAGGTGATAAAACAACTCTCTAGAGATTCCTAAAGTTCCCAGGGATTCACTCAAGGATAGCCGAGTGTTCGAATCTTACCCAGTGGCGGGGAAGAGAGGGTCAGCCCATTGGCGGATCCTAAAGGTCAGGAGTGATGGTGTCTTCCCTGACATCCAGCTCTTTTCAAACTATTTTATAGTGTTTTATTTTGTAGGTGGAGCTTGAGTGACTCTAGTCATACGTACCTTTATCAGGACTGGTCCAAAATTCTCTCGCTTCGCGTTTAAAGGCACAGACTAGGAAAAATTCAGTGCGCACGCTCATTGAGGGGTGGTTGCACCCTGGTAGGTGGGTAACTTTTCAGATGGGTGTGTATTTTAGTATTATAATGATATTATAATAAGCAAAGTTCACTCCAAGTACAGCATTTCATCAAAGTTGACAGGTCGCTGACCTAGGGCATCGAATGTGCAGCTTAATAATGTACACAGTGTGTACCTTTAGATTCCCTTGCTCACAGAGCGTGGCCGTGACGTCTCCACTCCGCTCCACTCTCCATGCAGTTTCTCCGAGGGTCAACACACCAAGTTCCCCTGATGTTGCCAACATCTGGGGTTGCCTAGGGAATTGCCATGGTACAGACTCATTGTACATTAGCTACGTTTCACCCTGTCTCAATGCTGTTCTTGGAGTGTAAATTTCTAAATTGGCCCCCTCAGCGATTATTCCACATGTGTGTTAAGAACAAAGAATCTTACGAAAAAAAACTTTATGGCTAGATTGTGTTTTCAGTATGCAGGAACAGTGAGCTGTACTGCAGTAAAAGCTGATAGAGTTGTTCTTGATTAGGAAGGTTTATTTAATAGAAAGGTTTAGAAAAAAAAATGGCTCCATTGCAGCTGCTGCCTACCAAGTACTTGATATTTTTTATGCATAGTGACAGTTGATGTGCAATGGAAAAGTTTGTGAAATTACACAGATACAGTGTGGGAGTTTTAACTGTTACGGTTTTATTAAAACGTCCTACCTAGGAAAGCTTTTTGTCACGCTGGGAGGCAAAAGGATGTTGAACTTGACTCACTGAATGGAACACTCCTCCCCATTTTTGTTTTATGAACAAAAGAACCATTGATTTGACTAACTGATCCTTGTTAGGGGCAGAGTAACAGTTACCACAATTTACGAGGTCATGGTAATAGCATTTTTATGAGGAAACTCAGCTTGACTGGACTGTTTCTAGGTGAAGTTCTGATTTTGATGTAGTTTCTTCAAATACATGCTAATACTGCTTAATATATGAACAAAAATTTTCAAATAGGATCAAAGCTAATGTTACTAAAACTACCTTATTTGAATTAATTGCTTTCTCCTGCAGGTTGCAAGCATTACATAATAAGGCAGTTTCATATCTATGACATTGGTTTCCTTACATACAAAAAGATAAAAAAGCTGCATCAAATGAAGTCAAGTCATGTAGTAACCAGCCTGTGTAGCCTCTGAGCAAAGTGATCTGAAAACATATCCTCCTGGTGTTTGGAACATGCTCTTGTTCTTCTTTATTTCAAAATCCTAATTCTTTTGGCCAGGAGACACCTTGTTATTTTTTATGTATCACCTGCATGCCTCCTGTTAGCAGAGAAGTGTCTATACTAAAATCTGCACACAGCTGTGAAGGAGAAGCTCCAAACATCTATCAAAGTGCTGTGTAGTTCCACTAGAAAGTTAGGATACAAATTGCAGGCTTGTTGAGGAAGGTTATTGTAATTGCTAGTACTTTCTTACTGGAATCTGTTAATGCACGCTGTTTCTGTCTGAGTTGTGTTAGAGCTTCTCCCGTGAAAATACCTTCATTTTGATGAGCATTTCAATATAATATCGGGGATTTCCGTGACCAGCATTATATTTTCCAAAGACACAGTCATTCACAAGCATTTTCTCTGTCACATTCTTCAAGGCCAGAAGGTTAACAGAAAACATAGATACATTTTCTTTTGCTATATTTTTGGTGAACCTAAGGATAATTTGGAGGGACAAAATGAGGTTGTCTTTCAAACCAATGTAAGGATAATATTAGGTAGTATTTATAAAATTAATTATAAAATGTAACTGTGTATTAAGTCACAGTGAAGTTCATTAGAAAAATGGCTGATACAGTCCATGTATCAAAGGATGTTTAGAAAAATGGAAGAATGAGAGAAAGCTGCTTTTTTCCTGCCTACTTGGATATACAGGAGGAGTGTATTGATTAACCATTCATTAACATGGATTGTATCAGACTGGCTTTTGTCTAACTATGTTTTGTATTTATTTAACTGGCTTGGTAGCTGAACTCAGAAGAAAATAACTGTTAGTGTCAACTTTAGTCTACAGTCGTACCAATTTCTTAAGCATGACATATTTCATGCTTGGCTGTTGAAAGACCCACTAAAAAAATTATATATGAGAAACAGGGGTTTCTAGAATAGACAAGCATTTTTCCTTTACATGTTTTGTATGTCTTTTAGTATTTTGTATTCTCGGAAAAGCCCCAGCAGCTGTTCCTGTGTGTGACCCAGTGTGCTTAATTATGCTTGTATCTTGTCTGAAAAGTTCAGCTAGAGCTTAGGGGAATTTCTCTTATCTGTGGTGGAATTTGCAGATAACCATCCGTTTGAAGTCTACATTTCATGTTACCAGAAAGGTAACAGGTTTTGCATCGCAAAACAACAGGAAAATCCATTGTACTGTTGTTTTGATGTTTTGCTTTCTAGTGCATCAAAGGCTAACAGCATCCTGGCCTGTATGAGCACTAGTGTGGCCAGCAGGAGTAGGGAAGTGATTGTGCCCTTGTACTTGGCACTGGTGAGGCCACACCTCGAATCCTGTGTTCCATGTTGGGCCCCTCACTACAAGGACATTGAGGTGCTGAAGCGTGTCCAGAGAAGGACAGCAAAGCTGGTGAGGGGTCTGGAGAACAAGTCTTATGAGGAGCGGCTGAGGGAACTGGGGGTGTTCAGTCTGGAGAAGAGGAGGCTGAGGGGAGACCTTATCGCTCTCTACAACTACCTGAAAGGGGGTTGTGGTGAGGTGAGGGTTGGTCTCTTCTCCCAAGTAACCAGCGATAGGACAAGAAGAAATGGCCTCAAGTTGCACCAGGGGAGGTTTAGACTAGATATTAGGAAAAATTTCTTTACAGAGAGAGTCACACATTGGAACAGGCTGCCCAGGGAGGTGGTGGAGTCACCATCACTGAAAGTGTTCAAAAAACATGTAGACGTGGCACTTCGGGACATGGTTTAGGGGACATGGTGGTGTTGGGTTGATGGTTGGACTTGATGATCTTAAAGGTCTTTTCCAACCTTAATGATTCTGTGAAATACAACAAAACTAGAAAAAGAAGACATGGCTCTTGGCTCCTCAAACTAGTCATTTTTGTGCAGACAATGAAGAATATCACAGAGCACTAACAGAAAAGGGACTGGGGAAGGTCAGTGGGAGTATAGACAGCGAGATTACACAAATCCTCAGCAGTACTTTGCCATAGCGTAATGAATGCTTTTAAGTAAATGCAGTTCCCACATGTTGTGGGAGAAGTGAATGCTGAGGAAACATTTTGATGAGGATGAGGTCAGGTTTTCTGGTGGATACCTGTACTTTCTTCCATCTCACCTGCATCATATTGTCCATTACTAGTTCTTGAAGCCATGCTCCTGCTCAGCTTAGTAGTATTCTTGTATCTTGTCACAATGATACCCACTCTACAGGGACACTTCTGTTTTTACTGTGGATTTGTATCTACTTATCCATAGAATTTAAGGTCAGAACAAAGTAATTTATTTTTGTGTCCCATGTAATGCAGGCCATATTTTCTGCTAAATATTTTTTTGCTGTGTATCAGATGCCTTGTAGTTGGATTGAAACATAAAACATAGCGAAGCTTATCAATAACTCATTTAGCTGTTCTGGTAATGAAGACTGACTATATCCCTTGGTTAAAAATTCAATTAAGAATTTACTTTGTTAAGAAGGCTGAAAAAAGATTCTATGTGTCAGTCTGAAGTTGTACTGAACCAGCATTGTAGCAGAGTGTAGGTGGTAGTTACCACTCAGCAGGTCAGCAGTTACACTTTAAACTGAAGTCTTGGCTACAAGTCCTTTCTGAAGTTCATTAGAACTTTTCAAGTGTATCAACATTCCAGTGCTGTGTGCCATTTGAATAATTGAGTATTTTCCCTCCCTAAACTCCTTTGCAGCCCGATTGTTTCTGTTCTAGATAGTTGTGTTGCAGTACTCTACGAGAAGCAGCAACTTGTTCTTATTCCCAGTGATTCTATTTTTCATGAGGAGGTTGAAACACGTATCGTAGATCTATGTGTAGAGAGGTTTAATGTGAATGTTTTCATATGAGTTTGAAGTAATGTAAAGCAGGATACATGTAAAAAAAATTAACAGTGAATGACATAGCCTAGTCCATAGTTCAAATGTCATTAAGGTCTCCGAGACAGGGATTGCCTGGTTTTATGTATTTATGTATAACACCTTGTGATATTACAAGGAAGTGTTCTGGCTTGGTTTTGGTGCTGTTAAACAGAAGGGGAAAAAAAAGTTATTGTACAGAATGTTGCTGTGAAGTGTAATTAGGAATGTTTTGTTTTTAAAGAACTTTGTAAACAAGCTTTTAGATTTTCTTACCAGTAATGGTCCTGTTGCTTCAGTTTTTTCTAGCTATAATAAAGTTAGATGGCAGCATTTTCAAGTCCTGATAGGGAGTGTGTCATTATATTAATTATCGTAGTACTAAGAGGGTTAACTGAAGGAGATGGGGAAAAAAAAAACAAACCCCATTTCATTGTGAAATGAAATTAAAACTGAGCATCAATGACTTAAAATCCAAAGTAATTTGTCATGTTATTCTTCATGGTTTGTTCTAGCTTTTTAATTCTAAAGTCTGCAGATTAACACCATGCCAAAAGCTGTTGTATAGTTACTAGTTTTTTAAATACGGTTTGATCTTAAAAATCAGCAGTAAATATCAACACCGGTCATCAGTGGCTTATATTACATCTGCTCAGTGTTATCAAAGTAGAAGAAAAGCATATTTTCGTAATGTCGCTTTGCAGACTAGAATTGTACTTAATCTTCTGCTTGATATTCTGGTTACAGAGAACATGGAAGCTGAAGTACATAGATATGATAACTCTGTGTTTACATTTTATATGAGTAAAGGTCCTATCTCTTTTACTTTCAAGCATTCACTCAGCTTATTTGTAGTCTTTTGCTGTAAACATGGGAGCTCTAATTTTATAACTGTGCCAGTATATTTTTAAATGTATCATGAAGCTGTGGCATCTTAGATTAATCTAAGTAATAAAGATTCCTGTTGTTCAATTGTCTTTAAGCAAGAAAGTTTAAAACAGTGCCTGTTGCAATTAATCCAGAGTGTATGTTTGTGCTATCTGCGGTTTATAGTTTGCATACAGACACGCTCAGAAAAGTTTCTGGTTTCTCTGAGCACCTCTGCTTTATCTTTAGTGAGGAATCTGTTCAGCTTTTCTGTGGAAAATAGTTGAGTTTATTATTAAGAGTTTGTTTAAATCTAGGAAAAAATAAACAAAACCCCAAACACCAGAATATTTGTGTTCCATTTATTTACTGCTTGCTGTTTCCTATTTGCTCATCTGCTATCTGTCATTGAACTAAAATAATTTCTTCTAAAGAAAATGCTCCCAAGCAGTGTTCTAGGGTAGCACATAATGAGCTCTCTTTCTCATGCTGTCATGTGTTATCTCTATTGGGTGTTCAGGGCTGAGAATTGTTTATTGACAGAAACAATAATACATGGTTCCTACGCATATTTGGTTTTAAATGCTATGAAAAACTTTGTTGTGTTCATAGTTAGGTACTGCAATAGTAATTTGCTTTAATTTTATTTGACTGAAAACAGTTTACAATAAGTACATTTGTGATATAGTATTAGTTGAGATTGCATTTTATGTGCTAGAGAAGGAAACTATTTCTGTTACAAAAAATAATTTACAGCAATTGTAACTAAGTCTTAGATTTAATTTTTTTTTAAGGTACTACATTTTACAGGGGAAGTTATTGGAAATTAAGACTTTTCAAACAGTTTAATCCAGTATTTTGGAAGTAGGGGAGTCCTGGCTCTAGTATGCATCTAACGTACTCATGTTACAACAAGGTCTTCTTAAATACAGGCTCTCAGAGTAATATTGACACCTCTCAGATATTTTACCAGAAGAAAAAAGGACTAAGAGATTGTGTTACACACACAATCATGATACAAAGGTTGTGGATACTTACTGAATGAAGATCACATTAGTCTGTCTAATTTTTCATCAAATCTGTTGACAGTAAATAACTTGTTTTCATTAGTAATGTATTTGAATAAACAGTTTCTATGTAATCAGTTGCTATGGCTACCTGTACAAGAACTGTTTCATAGAGGCAAGTTATAAGCTTTTAGAAATAGTAAAGGGCATTTATCATTTCGCCTGAGTCTGGAATTGTAAATTGACCAACTTTTTAGATGTTAAAATTATTAAGTGCCACTTTTGGTGTGGTCTGTCCCCAGTTCATTTTTTCCCTTATATCCCTTTTTTTCATGTAAGTTCTACTAGAGCAGCCATTCACCTCAAATTAAAATGTTACAGCTGTTGTACAAAAGAATATTCTTCTGTTATCTTTCATCTTACCCTCTTTCAGATCTGTCACTAATGCTTCCTGGCTTTGATGTATGCAGTGTTTCCTGCCGCCAGGTGCCAGTCAGGTGGTACGACAACTTGACAAAATTATACTTTAATATTCTACTTACTTTATTATTGTTCTTGCTGTTCATTGGTTTTATTCACATAAGGAGTCTTATATATCAGAATCATGAACTTTTTGGGCAGAAGCTATGACTGATAGTTTTGCATTGTACTGTGCAATAAAGTATAGTGGGGTTTTGAGAGAGGGACCTCTGTTTGATGCTGTTACATAAGTGATTGACTCTTATAACTGAGGACAGTATTAAGTTATCACTAACTGGTAGTATTTTTGAGACATCAATCATTTTTCTGAAGTTATGAGCTGTCACTTTTTTAAACCCTAGCCTGCTGAAGTCAACAGGAGTTTTGCCACTGACATAATTTTGTTTTGGATGGAAACTCTCCGAGGGCGTGTGCTGTTGCTGTGCAAGCAAAAGCCATAGCAGGTGCTTCTACAGAATGACTCCAAAGTCCATCTAAATTATGTTTATGATAGAACTTCTGCTACTATTTAATTTGTTTGTAGAACATGACACAAGACTACCTGTATTCCTACAATGCTAGAATTCTAAGTTTTCTGGTATGTAAGCTGATCATTTACATGCCATCAATTTGTGAAAGAGGACACAAAGAAACAAAGAATCCCTTGTGCGTAAATGAAAGCAAGCAAGTATATTTTTGTATTGTGCAAAAGAATTTTTCCTGGACATGTTTTACATTCAACTTAGTTCAAGTCAGTGTAATTAATGGATTAATGCAGTGGGTTCTATACAGCTAGGGAGAATGTCTGGACTCCTTCTCTAAACTCTGACTTTCAAGGATCTGAGCTTCTCTGAAGGCTAGCAGTCAGATACGTCTGCTGAATATAACAGACCTGTTTGAATTCTGCCTCGGTAACTTTTAGCTCTTCTACCTAGGAAAGAAATGTTTCAGCAGATAAAAGGATCTGTCTGGTGTGTGGTTGTTTGGTTTTTTGTGTATGTGCTTTTTCTTATTTATTTTCAGTCTACTACGCGCATGATAAACTGGATGATTTCATCAGTACTATTAACAGCCATCTACAGCCTTTGTTTATGCAGATCCGGAAAGGAATGTCGGAAAGTGATGGGAGAGCACATTATGCTTTAGTAAGTATGTGATACATTGCCATCATTGGTTTGGCTTCTCATGGCTAGTGCATGCATAGCAGAGGGAGCCTCCCATGTCTCCAACTTAAAATTAACCTTTGAATAACGAGCCAGTAAAGGGTCTGCACACATTCCAATTGTAAATGGGCAAAAAATCTAGCTGTATCTGTGCATAATGAACATAACAGTGCCCCAGATGCCATCTTTTGATGTTAGAAAGATTGAGTTACCTGGGGCCCTTTTCCTACAGTATATCTAGAATAGAACTGCTATTTAGACAAAACAGAGAATCTACAACTGAAGGGTGCATGTGCCAGCAGGCTTATTACTCTTAGCAGTCTTGTGTGTTTTTTGCGGGGCTGTTCCACTGTTACGCTGGCAGCTGCTGTAGAAGCTACTTGTAGAACAGGGAAATGGGATGAGAAACTGCCAACAGCTTAGGTGCGTGGAAACGAACATGGCAGCAAGGACTACAGCAGCGTCTGATTAATTTAGTGTAAACACTGCTTAAGTGCTGAAGTGAGATTTCTTTTTCACAGAAAACTTTCTTTCTCAAGAGGAATTTTTAAGCTAGAGAAGACAGAGAGCCCTCCAACTTGAGTTTTCTTTTTCTCTGACTCAAAAATCAGCCTAGCCTAGAAGGGTTGCTAAGGAATGGCCTATAAAGTTTCCTTGGGTGCTCTGAAATGTGCATGTCAGAGAGGGAAGGTTATGTAGTAATTTCAAAAGACCATACAGCAGGTATTCTAACATTAGCTGCTGCTTTTAACCTTTCTGGGTCATTTTGCCAATTAAGTTGAAATGATAGCAGTAGCATATGCAATAAGAATATGAAATATCGGTAACTGTTTTTTACTGTGAAACAAAGATGTGTATTGTAACATAGTTACTGCTACTGTCCAGCACAGTATCCTGGTGTAATATATTAGTACTACTATACACTAATATTCTGTATTAGTTCTATAGGGGGGATGTGGGCAGAGGCAGCTGTGGAAAACATGTGGCTGGAAGATCTGGGGTTGTAAAGAAAGGACTCGAGTACCATAGAGTGCTTAAGGAACAGCCTCTTTCATGCCTATTAAATGAATGATGTTTTTGTTAATTGTAAGATAATACATTCTTTATCCCAGAGGATCTTTTACAATTTATGATGTACAAATACAAAGACACTTTGATTTCAGTTTCTTTTTTTTGTAGGTGAATTTGGCAGAAACAGAAATAACTAAAATGGCATCTGACTATACAGAAAATGAATTAGAATTGTTCAGAAAAACAGTAAGTATGTCAGTTATTAGTAAATCACATAATTTGTGAAGGTGCCATCTTAAAATGAGTGGAAGTGGCAACAAATGGAGATGTGTCTGAGGAACTAGTTGCCGTCTTACCTAAGTTTATCCCAAATCAAATGGGGAGAATGGGAGTATATGCAAGTAATGATTCCCTGTTGAAAGTCAGTTATCAGTGCTCCTTGGAGTTAGTGACTTGAGGTATCCGCTTTTAGTTAAACTTTTCTTCAGGATTTTCAGTTGTGATTGCTGAATTTTTCACTGGCTTGAGTAGTCTAGTAATATACAGTAGATTTTAATGCTAATAACATACAAGATGAATTTGCCAATTTGAACAGAAACATGTCTATTGTTATTGCTTAGCCAGTTGATTCTGTGTTTAATAAACTACTCAGGATGCTGTTTCTTAAACACGAAAACATACACTTGAGAATTTTGTTACATTCCAAATAGAACTACTGGGCCGAGATTCCAGGATATTTGATGTCCAGTTTCCTATCAACAACCATTAATGTGATCATAGCTATGTATCTTGCATGATTTGTGAATCTCATTGTCTCTTGAACTTTGAGGAGTTGGTTTCTCCAGCCATTAGACTTTTTGATTTTTTTTTTCCCACACTCATTAAAATAAAATTCTCTGTATAAATTGGAGAGGTGTATTGGCTATTCTGTGACAGCTGCAAAAGTCTAATTTACATGGATAGTACCCAGAGATTTCTCTGCCCTCCCCCATTATTGCTGAAGTACCTATACAGCCATGTCAGCACTGCAGAGATGGCATTGTTGTGGCACATATTACTACTGGCATAAAAGCTGCATGCTGCTCTGTGATGATGAGCAGCAGGAGTGTTTCCAGTGAGATACTACCTGAAAATTGGTAATATTGCTACAACCTTCAAGTACCAGGTAGGTTCGGCAGTAAAAATGACTCCAGAGCGGACAAACTTACTTTAGTACTGAGAGATTTTTCCTCCAAAGAACGTTGACAAAGAGCAGATAAAAAGAAACAGATCTGTCACCCCGCCCCGAGTATGGTCAGGGGTCCCTGAAATGCAGCTTCATTTAGGCAGCACTGTACAGTTCTATTTGTGTGAATGTTTTCTTGACAAAACTTAAAACTGTCAAGGTAACAATGATTGTTTCAGCTTTTGACCTTTGTTTTACAGTTCTGGTTCAAGCCAGAACTATACTGTAGTCTCTCCCATATGTATGGATGCTAAAAAAAGCTGTGCATTACTATAAAGTGTGTCTAATTGCATGATTTTTTTAATAGTTGAAAATGTTTCTTTCTGTAGATGGACCTAATCATTTTGTCAGAAAATGGCTTTGCCTCTTCTACAGATATTTTAAACTTGGCTGACCAACTTAAGACAAAGAAGATGAAGAAGAAGGAAGCGGAACAAGTGTTGAAAGTTTTTGTGGACGATAAGTGGCTCTCTGAGGTAACTGCTGTATCTTTTCAAGTGTTCATATTTTAATAGGCCCAGCTAGTATTTTCTTATGAATGTGATGGCTGAAACTGGGCTGTTCTTTAATGAATGATGGCAAAAATGGTTTTGTGGGGCCTGTGCTTATTGCTGCTCCAGTGGTTTTTGCAGAAAAGGCAGCACATTTACAGGGGAAAGGTCCTTGAGTAGGTCTATAAAAGACAACATGGTTTCAGTTTCATGTACCTGAGCTAGGTGGGGATGTGTGTACAGCCCTGCATTATGACATACAGACGTCCTTTGTACACAACAGCATGGCATCCTTAAACTTGGAACAAGAGTTGGGGAAAGCTCTTCAGGGTGATCAGTGCTGTTCCTTACATTTAGAATATCCCAAAAATCAGTAAGGCCAAACATGTTGAAAACTCCTGTACCAGAAATGCATAGGCCACTGTGCACATTTTTAAATCTCCTTTACTTCACGAGGGAGAAATTGAGGTTAGCTTACCATGATGACACTGCAGTTGCTTGCCAAGACAAGCTAGACCTCAATCCCTTTTCTTCTGGATTCATTGTATCATAGATCTCCAACCTGCTGCCACACATTTACATATGTTAGAGTGATTTAGCAGAGATTTTCAAAGGTAACTCAAGCAGGAAAAGCCCAGATTTAGCTGAAAGCCAGCAGAGTTTCTGCTAATGGACAAACGGAGGGTCCCAAAACTGCAAGCCTTTGTTAAGGAGAGCATGCTCACTCATCTGTACCTGCCAAGGACTAGATCTCTGTTAAGGGTGTGAGATTTTTATTCTGATCCTCTAAACAAATTCCTTCTGCTACTTTAAAAGTATGCCAGCTTTGCATTATATCAGTGTCATCATCATAGTTTCACAATGGCAGAAAAAAAGCGGATGTCAAATGCTTGCTAGCAGGTAGTTACAACGAAGTCAAAAAAGTTAAAAGGAATTAAAAGAAATTCCTCACTTCGCAATTTGTTTCCTTAGAGAAATGGAGAATATACCTTGCATACTCGCTGCATAATTGAGATGGAACAATACATTCTCAGCAACTACCAAGATGTGGCAAGGAAGTGTAACATCTGTCACAGCCTTGCCATCCAGGTAACATTTCTTACCTCAGTTAGGTATCTGCTGATATACTTATGTGGTCATAGGTGAAGTTTGTGATGCTTTCCTTTGAGTATTATGCAGGCACTGAAAAATTATGGTCTTCTGATCAGGTAATGGTGCCCATTTATATAAAGGAAATACCTTTTTTTTCCCAGAGTAGGTATTTTAGTTTCTGTCTTCAAGGGAAGAAAGAAAAGAAAAGAAAAAAAAAAACCACCAACCAAACAAAAAAACAAAACCAAAAAAACCCCCACAAACTTGTCTTGGAGCAGTATCTCCAATTATAAACTTGGGGAAAGTGAACTCACCCAATGATGAACATTGTTGTACTGTCTTGCTTTCCAAGCCAGCAGGCTAGAGATGAACCATTATCCTCAAATAGGCATAACAGTTAAGTGTTATATATCTTATCTTTGGACCTTACAAATAGCAGTCTTCATGTGACACATTCATCTTTGGTCCTGGGATTTTGGTTGAGGAATTGTGTCTTGGACTTCAGAATGAACATGTACCTTTAATACGTATGTAGCATGGTAAAGCACTATATTTTGATAGCTGATAAGTTACCAGTTTAGTATTGCATAAGTGGTTACAACCTGAACTCCTATTCCAACTCCACTGCACTCTCTTGCTCCTTGACCCTGCATGTTCTCATCATCCCAACGAACATGCTTCCATGTTACTTTTTCTATCCCAATGGGTCTCCTTTATTGCACCCAAATAGCAGTGAAAGATAGACAGTGTTGTCTTTCAAGCTAAATTTTGTCCATATTGGGAAATGGTATTCCCTAGTTTCTAGGAAAATACCTCCATTTATCATTTACCAGCATTGTCTTTTGAGTTTCCACCAACTGTATTGTGTGAACCATTCTTTGGAATAGTGTTGCATATCTGCTGCCCTTTGTAACAACTTTATGTTAAACTGAAGGACAGGTTAGAAAGATTTTTTTTTTTTTTATTAACACTTCTGATTTCAGAGCCAAGTATGTGAATCCTGTGGAATTGGAATGCATTTACCTTGTGTCAGAAAGTACTTCAGAGCTCAGACTGAACCACGCTGTCCACAGTGTAATGATTGCTGGACTTGTGACATTCCAGGTACCAAGCGAGCTATTTTAAAAAAAAAAAAAAAGTGTGTAATAATACTAGAGAATGGACTGTGATATTCAGTGGCGCTGCCTGTATTACTTATAGCTGCAGCTGAATATCAGTTATTTCTGACTTCAGTTGTATGTTTCAGACAGTAAACCATACATGAGCAACACTGATCCCTGAAAGTGCAAGGATTATGCTTTGTGGTCCCTAGCAGATCCTATGCACGTTGTTTCTAACGTCATTCAAGTGTGGAGGTCGGGGCAGGAAGTAAGGGACAGACACAACACATGACACTAAAACTTCTGGAAATACTGAGCTTCTAAGAAGAGCACAATCTCGTAATTCCACTATTTAGCCAGGGAAATTGGACATTCTGAACAGGAATAAATAAAGCATTTTAAAAATCTGGAGGTTATACAATATAATTTTTTTTTTGTGTCATTCATTAACCCTCCTTTTGTTTTCTTTGCAGGTATGAGTCAGATAGACTCCCAGTCACCATCAAAAACAGGGAGAGCAGAGAAAAGCTTCATTCTCAGCACTAGGCGATGCTAGTAAAACACGCTTTCAGTGAAATCCTTTTTTCCTCCCTCTCGCAAAATAGCCAGACTGTATTGTATTAATTAGTAACAGTGCATTGTTCAGGGTACTTCTTTTTTCCTTAAGTTTTACAATTTTTACAATAAAACTATCATTGACCTTCCTGTTTGTCATCTTCAGTTATGCCTGCACAGCTTTCTTGGAGGCCGTTTTGTGTATGTAGTTCTCTATATTCTTGGGTTGGGACTCTCAGTTCATGTTTGGGAAAGAAAGATGCAAATATTTTTAGTCAGTCCTGCAAGCTGATCTATGCAGGTGAACTATTAAAAGCTTTTCTCAGCCACAGTATTCCCTGTTTGTACAGTTGCAGCTGCACAACTGAAAATAACACGTTACTAGCACCACACGGCTTCAAGTAGGTGAAAAATCAATGCAGCACTTGAGGTCTCCTCACTAAGGTGGCTGGCTGAATATCCGATTTAGGGTTAGAGTTTGAACGCTTTCAGTTGGCACTGTTGCTTGGGTTTTGTCCCTCCTTTACACACAGAAGAATTCATCTGACATAAGGCCAGGTCACGAGCAGCTCTGCTCAGTAAGAGAGGGAATATTCCCACAGTCCAAACAATTATGAAGGAGTAGGACAAGACTTTTGGGGCAATGCCAGCTTATGCCTGCAAAGCGTTGAAAAAATTACCATCTTATTCTTTTAGTTTTTAGTATTAGCACTTTACTCTCCAGTTTCATGTGAGAATCCTTTTTCCTTTAAGGGTGACTTGCAAAAAAGACAAGGACTAGGTTTTGCCAGGTACCAGAATGGAATGGCAGCATATCTTTACCTTGGTAGAAATGTGTGACAGTTTGCAGAAGGCAGAGTGTCAGCAGGTCAGCTGATGGTTAATCAAAATATGATTAAGCTTCAGTTTATTTAACTGCAATTAACCTATGGATTAACTACAATTAATTATATTCCTAGGCCTTGGCACTATTAACTTTTTCCATACAGGAGACTGGTATCTTGCTTTACGTTAGCTTTTTGGGTTTTTTAATGGTATTGAACCATGAGGTAGCACCATCCCTCATTGTTTATCTAACTACAATTTCTACTGTTAGTAAATCCAAGTAGAAGATAACACTAACCTGATGTTCCAAATACAGTTTGAAGAGGGGTGCTGGCACTGTGCATATATAGAGCTGTTTCAGATGTACACACACATACAAGATGATGACTTAACAGATACTCTTTACGAGGAGTTCATATTAGAAACACCCACAAATCTTCTTTCCATTTACCCATCCAGATTCTTTCACAATGCTGAAGCAAGAGTTTGTTGGGATTTTTTTTCAATCAATCTCTAACCTCTGGATCGGGAAGAACATTCTCAGGCTTAAAAAGAATTCTCTTGTGAGAAAATGCCAGATGCTACTTTTCCTGATTTTTATTTGCTATTACAATGCTAGCAGACTTTATGCATGCTTCAGAGCTATGACCACCAGAAACTGACAGAGAAGCTGGTATCAAGTGATCGTACATAGTGCCAATATTTAACTGGAATAAACAGAACCTGTCCAGGCATCAGAATACAGGACTGAAATGCAGCCTTTCTGAAATTGGGGAACTTAACTAAGTCAGGATCTTCCACATCAACCTATAAAAAAACAAAACAATCATCAGTAGAATGTCTACTCAAATATGATTTGATAAAGTAACACTACTGATATTAGCAGCTCAAGCAATTATTTACCTGACTAGTGTTGTGAAGAATTTGGCTTTCATGTGGGTACAGGTTTTCTGACTCTTGTGGTGAGTATAGACGGATATACTTTCTTCCAAATACCTGTATATATTACAATAAATGTTTTCCATCTGTCATTGACCTGCACATTACTGGAAACTGGGGGGCATAACTGGCATTTAACAGTAAAATATACCCGATCACAAGAAACATCATTATCTCTGTTAGTAATAAACAGACACTGCTATAATAAAATGTTAAAACAAATCAGGCTATTGGAATTCAACTACCTGTTCGCTTGGTGCAAATGAGAATTTGAAATACCAGGAAATGCCTTTAACCAAATTACTTTAAATGCAAAGTTTAAGGCACCCACACAGTATTATTTGCGCTCTACATAGAAAGTAATTATAAGAACTGAGAATAAGGACATTTGAGTCTTCAGTGCAGTTCACATCATCAGGCAGAGGTACCAGCACAGAGTGCCTGCTTCCATATACTCCTTTAGCTCTTCTGTGTCATCATTAAATTAGTTTTTTCATTGAAGTGCTAACTGAAAGACTAGAATTCATAAGACAACTGGACTGCCTGACCTGAACACTACATGGAATTGCAAGTTGTCAGTGCCTAGAATGAAGTGGCAGAATAAGAGTCAAAGCTGACTCCTGCACTGATACCAGTGGAAGGCCCACAGAAGGCATAGGGTGAGTAATCATGCTGCTTGTGCCAAGGTTCAAGATCTCTTCAAGGGCCAGGCATGATCGTATTTGTTTGGAACTATCACATTAAAGAGTAAGTCAGTACTCTGACTAACCACAGTACCCTGGACTGGCAGTGTGCTACCAAACTATTCCTAATCAAGCTGCTTGTCCTCTATCATCTATATAACATAACAGGATTTCCTGAAATCTTTTGTATGTAATGCTAGATGTTCCGAGGTTTTTGCTTCAAGGACAGCACATAAATGTATTGTAAAGGCTGGACAAGTATCAATACTCCTGCCCTATCCTACTCTTTACTAACACTGGTTAAACTACTAGAGCATTGAGTTAACTGTGGCTGTCCATGTGTTTTTAGGATACCTTCCATACCCCAAAGTGATTATGGATATTAATTAGCTCTCTAAAGAACCAAGTGTTATTTTTAGTGATGTATGGAAGTAAAGAAAACGTTGGTTGTTGGACAGCACATTTTCTAAATCCTTGAAGGGGGGGGGGGGGGCAGGGTGCAGTGTTACCCACATTAATAGCCGTGAGCTATTAACAGCTCCTTCCTCGACTTGCCTTGCTGGGATAAAGCCTTGTATATTGCAAGGTTGAACACCCAAGTAATGGTCAACAGCCTGCATCTCCAGATACTGGTTTCCTCACTAACGGAAATACTACGATCTCTGCAGCAGCTACTACCCAGCCAGTAGGGATCAATCCATTTTGTTACTTGTACTTGCACCTTCCTGTACTCCATAGCCACAGTTTAAATGGCATCAAGAGGAAGGGCAATTATAACTAAAAATTGAAAACTGCTGGCTCACCTGCTGTTCAAATTTCAAACTTTCTTACAGCGCTGACAGATACTCTCCCACTCTTTAGGCAGAAGAATAAAAGTGCTGAAGTTTTTAAGGGAAGTATCTTTTCCCAGTCTAACAGCTCCTATAATGGGACTTCCACCAAAAAAAAATTCCTGGCAAGCTTTACATAGTGTGTATAGTAGGATACTTTGCCTTCAGAAAGCAGGTGGGTGGGGGTTAGTGGGGAAAAGAAATACAATATGCACATAACTGTACAGCAGTAAGAGAAACCCACTTTAGGAAGACCTGAATTAAGCCTCAGTTCCAAGTGAAAACACAGGCTAGCAAGATGCAACTGTTTGGGACAGAGGAACTAAGTCTCAACCCATAAATAAGCACAAGTAGAAAGTATTCAATGTCATGATCCCGCTGGAAAATGTTTGAAAGTGTAAGCCATGTTTTCTTTAGAGAGTCTGATGGCATGGAGGAAAAAAGGGCAATCCCTTTCCAGCAAAAAAACCCTCAGTGTTTGAACACGTACAGTGGACCAGGAATATGTCTTTGGACTTGTATAGTGCTCACCAAAAAGTGCCTCAGTATTTTAACGTGTTACTCTGCACTAAAAGTCATCATCAAGAAGTCTACCAACAGTAACTGACTTAGCAGCAATGAGGTCACAGTGCAAATATTACTTCATCTGACTCTCAATGCATGCACGAGTAGATATTTTACTGGGTAACCTGAAGTGGACTGAAGTATGCACCTAAGTCTACCCCAAAATCTTGCTGCTCCAAAGAAGGAAGTTCCTTCTCTGGTACATAGTACACTATGACAGGATCCAGGTTCTTCCCAACTCTGTTACAAATTCCTTGCATGACCTCGGAAAAGCTGCTTCTTGTGATTTCCATTTAGCATCTGTAAAATGAGGATAAGTAATAGTCTATCTCAATGAGAAGCGCTTGTGGCCTACAAGATTACATTGAGTGTTAAGTTGCAGTAGTGACAAATGCAATATAATAGCAAAATAATACCTGCATATTCTCTATCCTTCAATTGTTTATCAAGTTGTCTGCTACCCTTGTCTCTAACGCTTACATACTGTAAGCATTTTTTCTAGCTATAGCATTAATGGCATGCGTAGAGTAAGTAAAGTACAGACCTGGGCTAAAAAATTTTGCTGGGGATCCTGATGAAGAGGTGAGATAGTGCCCTCTGGACCAAACCAAGCGTTAATGGTGATGTCATCTTCTTCCCCTTCCCCCAGACAGCAGTAGTCAGGGATACTGATATCCTCTTTCAACTCTGGGATCTACTCCCATAAAGAAAGAAACATTAAAAAGGGTATGTGCTGACTTGACAAGGGTATGTAATTCACAGAACAGAGGAACAAGGCTTGACACAAAGAAAACACTAGACCTGCTTGTCCCAGAAAGGCAAGAGGGAATTAGCTGAACTGCTGGGAATCTGCAGGAAATATCCTCACACCTTCTGTCCTAAACAAGCAGATTATGTTGGAAGGAGAGGTGGGAGAAAGAAAGGGGTTTCTCATTCTTCAAAGACCCTCTGCTTTAGCAGAAACCAGAGAAACCCACAAGAATAAGTAGGTTTGCTGTTCATGGAAAAGAAGCAGCTTATCTTTTATACACTAAACTTGCTTCTCTCCAGGATTCCTTTTTACGTCTCACACCAACCTGATCTCTGATTAACTGGAATGACATTTCAGAATACTGTGAACATATCACCACTGAAGACTGTTTCCTGTCCAAATCTCTTCCCTGACTTAGATATTCTTTGGGGAAATGCTGCTTTCCAAGGGATATCCCTCTAAGTATACGCTACATTGTACTGAAACTGCACTAAGATTGTCTGTCTTCACCCCTGAAAGGGTTTTGTTTCCATGCCTTTCAGCCAAATGGAACAAACCCCTCCCTTCTTCCTTCCAGTTGTGGAAATAGAAACTTAAGAAATACTGTGAATTCTCCATATGCCCTTCCATCTAGTGGAGCTGACATCTCAGAGATAACTTGTGCTACAAAGGGAACACTTGACTGCAGAAAGATAGAAACATTCACTCAGTTTTACCTGATCAAAAAGCTGGTGCTGAGCAAGGTATCCTACACTGTTCTGAAATTACAGCAGAGAAAGAAAAAAAATGCATGACATATATGTTAAAACTTCTCAGTCATTTAATTGACTTATAGGTAACATCCATTTCCAATGTCCTACTTCAGAGTACTAGAATTGTTTCAACAGTTGACCAGTATAAGGGGTCTTCTGAAATAGCAACTTACAGATACACTGAAATTCTAACACTGTAGATATATCCCCACAATCAACAAATTGTGCAGCTCAAGTTACTAGAAGAAACCTAGCTATCATAGAACCATAGAATCTTTGGGTTGGACCTTTAGAGGTCATCTAGTCCAACCCCCCTCCAGTAAGCAGGGACATTTTCAACTACATCAGGCTGCTCAGAGCCTCATCCAACCAGACCTGGAATGTTTCCAGGGATGGGGAATCTGCCACCTCTCTGGGCAACCTGTGCCAGGGTTTCACCACCCTCATTGTGAAATATTTCCTCCTTATATCTAGTCTAAATCTGCCCTCTTTTAGTTTAAAACCATTATCCCTTGTCCTACCACTTCAGGGCCTGCTAAAATGTCTTTCCCCATCTTTACTGTATGCCCCCTTGAAGTACTGGAAGGCTGCAATAAGGTCTCCCTGGAGCCTTTTCTTCTCCAGCCTGGACAAGCCCAACTCCTACAGAGTCTTGACAGTTCCACTGTCAACCCTGTGACAATGCTCTGCATCTTTATAGCTAGATCCTGCTAGTACACAGACTAGTTCACCTTCACTCCCTGTATCTTGATAGTCTATTCCAGGCTGCACCACAGACCAATTTGCAATGGCACATGGTGGTCCATCCTGCCAGAAGACTAGGAAACAGAAATGAGGGCTTCAGATCCTCAGCTGTGAAAGTAAAAGGACATTCCATCACTAATCAACTTTTTTTTTTTTTAACCTGGTGGCATGTGAATTTGGATCTTGATATTAGATCTCACTAAGCAGTTTAATAACCCAGAGGAACAAAACTGCTGGCTGAGGATCCTTTATCCTTAGACTCCACCATTCAGGCTTTTGCTGCAGAAGTTATCCATCTATTCATCAAATTCCAGCTACTGTACATTTGATTATACATAAGAATCAAACCTAGCTGTTGTTGCAGTAACTATTTATAGCTTCAGATCTTGAAAATACGTCAAACCTTTTTAATTCAGAGTTGTGCTTACAGCATACCGTCTCCCTTGACATCACTAAGCACGTTTGTTCTAAGCAGAAATTCTGTACCAGTAACACACTGCTGTATTTGGAGATGACTTGTGCTACAAAGGGAACAAAACGGGAGTAACAGACCTCATTCACAATATACTGGTCAATGAAGTCACTGACAGTCATGAGCTTCTGAGACCATTCCTCATCTGTGTATCGGGTACCCAATTCCACAGGGACTGTGCGGCACCCTGCGACTTCACAAAAATAGTCCACACTGAAATAAAGAAAGTTCCATTACCCTTTTATCCTGCTTTTCTTAGTAATCTTGAATGTAAGGCAATCAATCAAAATCAGTCTTTTAGAGTAATGAAACTCTACTATCATGAGCTGCTTCTCTCTAAAACCAACCAACCAGAGATAAAAGGTAGTAGAAAAGGAAGCAAGCAGCAAAGAAACAAGCAGTCAAGTTTGCGTGTACATTATCCCACAACTGCCTGTTTTGTTTTAAAACCTCACTTACCTCAGTCAACTATTGTTTCTTTATGAGCTAAGGAGATTTAAGCTGTTAGTCTCTTTGACTAGGGATGACTAATCTTTTTTGCTGCCTGCTGCTATATTTGCTGAACAAAATGTTTTATCTTTTTATCATTAATGCTAGATCAACTCTCTGTCAGTGTCAAATTTTGTATACAGGTCAAATAATATCCATCCTGGATAAAGTCAGAGGAATTACTTTGATGGGTGGTATACATCTCTCCATTGAGAATGATATTAACTAAATTAAGAAGTTCATCTTTTTAAGTGTCTGAAGTTAAGCAGTGGAGTATGTTCCCTCAAAAAAGAATAAAATCCCCATGAAATGAATGTGTTCAGTTAATGTCAATTTTACCCTCGGCTGTGGAATGAAAGCAATTGCTCAAATTCAGCATGTTTTTTCCCCTTTTCTAAGGAATCATGAGCTTTATCTCACAAATATTTGATTCTCAGTATTGGAAATGTTGGTTCCATTACGTACATTACACAAGCACAACAATGTTATTACTCACCCCTGAACATCAGCATCTGAAACTCAACACTAAAACACAGCACTGAACAAACATCAATGCTTGTACTTGTGAATAAAAAAGCCCACCATGCTTACTCACGCATCTCTCAATCCACTTCCCATTGCTCTCATTATCAGCAAGTTCTGAGACGTAAAAATCACTGGATCTGCATCTGACACAGACCCACTTAAGATGTGAGCACCTCACTGGAACAGTCAGCAATGCATGCTCGTCTCTAGTTTCCAGCTGAGCAACACACAGCGTCAGCAGTTTGCCAGGGCGCTCCCCGGCACACCCCAGGAGGCAGGGCTGCCTTCCAGCACAGTCCTGGACAGGACCAGCTTTCCCTGGCGCACCTGAGCACTTACTGTGCAATGCTCCGGATGGCTTGATGTGCTTCACTCATCGATGGGGGAACTTCTACAGAGCAAAGAAAATCTTGCAGCAATAAGGTGCTGCCAACAAAAGTCAATCCCAACAGCACTTGTCTTCTGTGAAGGTCAAGATACCTGACACAGAAAACAATCCTCACGCTTACCAGGGCAGGGAAGAAACTCTTATTTCCTACCTCCACTTCTTCATACATGGCCAGTGGTCCATAATCCCCTCTAAGACCACAGGTTTCTGTGGAATGAGATAGTTGTCTTTGAAATGCTCCAGTGAAGGACACTGAAGGTGTGGTAGCGCATCTTCTGGCCGCACAGCAGGAATGGGAAGGGGATCAATCCGGACCCTCTGGAAGAGAGACGTCCTCCTTCAACATCTGCTAGCCAAGGCCCCCGCGGCCTCCCCACCGGCCCGGCCCGGCCGGGCCCACCTCGCCCTGCCCCGGGCCGCGCACTGCCGGAGACGCCCCGCGGCCGGCGGGAGAGGGAGGGACAACGGGGAACGGCGGCCTCGAGGCGGCTGGGGGGAAAGCGACGCGGGGAGCCCGGCGTCGCTCCGGCGGCGGGAGGGGCCCGCGGGGGAGAACGAGTGGGCGCCGAGGGGGGCGTGTCGCAGGGATCCCACGCGGGCAGGGCCGCGAGGGCACGGAGAGGAGGGCAACGGGAGGGAGGCAAGAAAAGGGGGGCAAGGGGAGGGGGCTGACGGGGGCTCGTGAGAGCGGGCCGAGGGGGCGGGGGGAGCCCGAGAACAAGGCGGGGGGTGGGGGGAGGGGAGGTGGAGCCCAGGTGGGTGGCGCGGTAGCCAGGTCGCCTCAGGGCGGCGGGGCGCGGGCCGGCGATACCTTGGCGCTCCTCTCGGCTGCGGCGCGCCGCTTCCCGCGGGGCAGGTGCGCCTGCAGGACGCGGACGAGGCGGGCGAGGACGTTGTCCAGGACGGAGGCGCCCATGAGCAGTCCCATGTCACAGAGACGGACGGCGGGCGCCAGCGGGCGGAAGGCGGCGACCTCGGCCAGCGCCCCGAAGAGGCAGCCGTAGGTGTAGACCTGCCGCCAGGCCTTGCTGACCTCTCGCCATGGCCCCGCGTTCAGCTTCTCCCAGGAGTAGTCGCGCAGGACGTCGCCCAGGCGCCGCAGCGCCGCCGCCCCCGCCCCGCAGGGCCGGCCCGCCGCACTGTAGAGTAGCCTGCGGGCCCGCCGCAGCAGCGGCAGGACACAGTCCTCCACGTCGCCACTCAGCGCCAAGGTCAGCCCCTCCTCGGCGCCGGGCAGCAGCGCCCGTACCTCTGCCCAGAGTGCGCCATCCGCCGCGGAGCCGGTGGCCGAGCCCTCCGCGCCGCTGGGCGCCGTCATGGCAGCGCGCCTTCGCCGGCCGCTGCGGCGTGGCGCTGTCGGGCCTGCGCGCGCGGGCAGCGGCGGGGAAGCCCGTCCGGCGCGGGTCTAGTGCGCGGCGCCGCTCGGCTGGGCGGCCGAGCCCGCCTATGCGACTGTGGGGCCGGTGGCCTGGCGCCGCGCCCGAGCAGCTCCGCCCCAGCGGCTGCGGAAGTAGCGTTGGGGTCGCGTAGCGTGAGGGGCGCGGCCACGGGAATCACAATTGAGGCAGCCTGCGCTTCCGCCCCCCTCGCGCGTGCTCTCCTCGTTTGCCGCGGGTGGGCTCTCGCCTGCCGCTGACTTCGGCCGCTGCCGCGGCGGGGCCCCCTCGGGGATCTGGGCTGCCCGACAGAGGGGCCGGTGGCCGGCTGGTGGTAGCGCGTTGGTGTCGAGTATTGTTGCCTTCTTCTCATATTTGCATCTCCCCTGTTGCTGCCGGCAGCCGGTGTGGTGGCAGCTGTGGGCTTTTCGTTGCACTGCTCGTCATGGTGTTTTTCAGAATACATAACTCACAGTTCCTTGGCTGCCCTAAGCCGGTGTTCCAGGGCGCCACCGATGCAAGGAGCAGGCCCCCTCCTGCGGACTTGCGGCCCCGTGGTGCCACAAGTCTTCACGCAGCCGTATAACGAACCGGAATGGAAACCTAGGTTAAATAATATTAATTTTCTTAGGTTAGTTTTAGCCCAGATCAGTCTTATCACCTGGTTCGCGATGTAACTGTATGCTTTTACAGATGTAAGGGGCGGGATGGGGGGTTTAGGTGGGTGAAGCAAGCAGAGCCATTCCTTTGGGGTGGCATTGCTGCTTGGTTGCTGGGTTAAAGGCTCTCTGAAACTGTAGCCCAGGTCTCCGTGAGCAGTGTACTATCACCAACACTCAGTCTAGATAGCGTCATTTGGGCCCGTGACCAGTGAGGCTATTGGAATTTAGCAATGGTATGATTGATGCAGCTGTTTGCATTAAAGAGGAATGTACTTTTCCTTCTACCATAGCTTATGTGTTAACCATAGAGTGATGGTTAATGGTACAAGGAAGATAATCTGTTTTCACGTTGGAAATCCTTCTGCTCCAAAACTGAGACAGCTGTTAAGAAGTAGATGACCCTGGAAGACCGGGAGATACTCTAATCAATGTTGATCTTCAGTATTAGAAAGAAAGCCAATGTGGGACCCTGCGTGATGATCTGCGAGGAGCCTAGGAGGGTCAGGGATGAACGCTGCTGCGAGGCAATGTCTGTTTGATGGTTTATGCTGCATGCTTTTAATCTGTACTTAAAACATGCTTCCTTGTTTGGAATATGCACTTCAATCTTCTAACACACTCCACATGGCATGTTTCAGCCCCAGCTTGCTTTGATAATGTTCTGAACACCTGAGAACACCCTGAATGTGTTCTCAGTACTTAATACTTGACTGCAAAGAAAATATAATTTTACTTAAAATTCAGCAACTCTGAGGAATATCTTAACATCATGAATGAAAACCTAAAGCAACATAACAAGAAATGAGGAATTTGTAACTCATGAAAATTTTTTAAAGTGTCATTTGTCTGGGGTTGAAATCTTCAGACTTGATGCAAAATCTTACATTTACAGAAAATGTTAAAATCATCGCCTTTTGTACTGCGAGAACACTCCTTTGTCCCGTGGTCACTCACCAGTGCTTTGAGGCAAAAAAAAAAAAGGAAGTTTAGTCCTCCTGTTGCTGCTTTCGACCCTCCTCTACCTCATTCCCCAGCTGTCTTGGTTGACTGCCTTCCTCTTCTTCGGTTACACTTTAGACTTGCTGCATTGCATTATCATGCTGGCCCACCTATTCTGTTTTATAACTGCCTTTCTCTTGGCACCTTAAATTCATCCTGTGACTGTGTGATTTTAGCACCTTCATCTAGAATTTTCTCCTTTATTGCTAACTGTTAATACATGCTGCTGTAGGAGGAAGTATTTAACTGGCAAGAAAAACTTCTTGTTAGACCTTGAGTTCAATATTTGTAATTTATGATGCTAGCAAGTGTAGCTAGTCTTGTGCTTATGGACTGTCTAATTTTTATTGCCATTTATATTAACTTTTATTCCTCGTTAAGTTGGTTAATACTGTTCTTACTAAATCACAGTTTTCCTAGTTTAAATATCAGGAATATTCTCACAAATTACATTTTGAAGATTTGGATTATCTTTCTGGTATTTTAAATAACACCAAGTTCTGAACATGTAATCTGTAGCGCAGTGATGGGGCATTAAGGCCATGATAAGCTTTATCAGTTTTACTGTAGGTGAAGAACCAATTGGGAGTAGATTTTAGTTTTCAGGTATTCAGGGAGGTTCAGTGTTTCTCTTTAAGTGTACACTGGAACAGTGTTATTTCTAGTCAGTCATATTTTGGTACAATGGTTTGAATGCTGATATAGCACCAATAGTCGTGAAAGGGTTGAGCTGTATATCTGCTAAGCTAATAAGGTAGGTTGTCAGATGTGTATTAAGTCTTATTGTAGTGTGTTTGGACTTTAGGAGGAAAAAGCTAAAAAAACCTAAAAGCTCATAATGTCATACTGCATCTTAGATTCTGTGATCTTAGCAGTTTGGTTGAAATTGTCTTTATTGGAAAGAAACCCAACAGGTTTGCAAAAGCTGACCTGGGAAGTTTTGCTATCAGTGTAACCTTGCACTACATACGTACTAGTTTTGAAATGTCTGTAAATTAATGCAGATTTTTTTTTTGTCAGCTGTCTGACCAAGGAAGTAGGTGACTTCAGTGCTAGACATTTCCATTCTAAGTCAACAAGAGATAATTTAATTCCTGCTACCAATGAACAAAGATGATTGTCATCTGTGTAACCTGCAGAAATTGATGTGAAAAGGAGTTCTGTTTCCCTGTGGATTATGCCACCATTACTGAAACTTGTGCTGTTTTCATCAGAAGTAATTTTTTTAAAGATTGTGGAAGCCAAACTGCCTAACCTTGCAGAAAGATGGCCCTTTTAAAACATGGAGGAAAAGTTGGTACCAAGATTTTTTCCCTGCTGCTTCTTGCAGTATAGTCTGTGTTATAAATTTACCTGTCCAATTGATTGACAGAGACTAGTCAATTAGAATTTTTTTGATTTATTAAAGCAAGCAACAAGTAAGCAAAACAGCGCTGGGCGACCGGGGAGTCTCCTGCTCCACCAACGGCCGGCAGCTTAACAGTCTTTCAGTCCTCTCTTTATCCTTTTCGTCGGTTGTCAGTTTCTCCAATCACAACCCGTTTTCACTCGCGCCTTCTTTCGAATCTTCCAATTGCAATCTACTCCGCTCCCCCCTCCCTTCTACCTCAGGGCATGTTCTGTCTTACTTGTAGCCAGGGGTATTCAAGGTGTTAAGCAACGATTTCTTATCATGCCGTTCCATCTTACTACACAGTTCTTTCATTCTTAGCATTACCATCTAAACTTTAATGCTTTAAGAAAACTTTAGCGAACTTTAGGAAACATGGTTATGCAAGATTGTCTCACAGGACTTAATTGTATAACACATATCACAGGACTTAATTGCATCTGACACAAAGTTTTATGACAGTTTATAGTTTATCACAGTCTGCAAATCACTTTTTGTTCTGTTTTATATTCTGTGCATTTTTAAAACATGCTCCAGGCAGCTCACTTTCTCCTAGCACTGACATTCAGAAAGAAATTCCATATTAAAAAAACAAATAAATAGCCACACAATTAAGGGAGATGATAAAGTCTGATAAACTATCTGTATTTCTCCCTTTGTTTACAGTCATAGATTCCAGGACCCATGGTTACTTGATGTTACCTTGTCTGCCACTGGTGGAAAATTGATTAGTTACACCAAATATTAAAAAAAATGGTCTGTATCTTATGTTGCCGTTGTCTTCATTGGAAAGAGCAGGTGTTTGACCTGTTCAGAATTTAATTATTTATTTGTAGTAATAGTGTCTTTTAAAACACTCTTTCCTGATTTACTAATTTGAATTAATGAACAGACTCCTGCGACTGTTTTTTGGATTTTATTAAAATGACATGAAGACACATGCTCAGTGATTCACCACTTGAGTTCTAAGTAGGACATTTTTACTAGGTGGATCAATTTTAAAATGACAGCATCTGGTTGCTTGTACACATTTATTTATGATTCTTCCCCAGGCGAGTATAGCAGGAGTCTGGTGAGTAATAACCAGCTGTTGGAATTAGCAGATAGGGAAAGTGGTTATCTGATGTGTGAAGGAGTATGGGAGCCAAGGCCAGAAGTAATAAAAACTAAACAGATGCCCCAAATGCATAAACCCAAGTAGGGACTTGTAAATTACTTGCCTGCTGATGGGCAAAATAGTCTCAGATGTGTTGACTTTGTCTGGAGTTTTTGTTAGAGATTAAACCCTCTCCACCACCGCATCACAGACAGCAATCCAGAGAGCATCCTGGGTCTAATTCTAGCACTTTTGCAGTGCTCGGTCAGCATGAGCAATAGCATGCAAAGCATGGAAGCTCTCTCTGGTAGCTTTTGTCAGTTGTCTCTCCAATACATTAGAATAGGCAAAAAGGGATACGAGTGTGAGGAAACTCTGCTGTTGGACCACCTTGTCTCAAATCCCAGGTGTGCTGTGACTCAGGTCCTTTCTGGTGCTCTTCTGAGGTGTGTTCTTATACTGAGAACAATCACTGCAGGAGCACAACAGCAACACCCCAGCGGTTTTCCATCTCCTCAGGTCTTCAGGCTGCCACTCAGCTTCTCAGGAGCTCTGTGTCACTTTTGGCAGCCTGGCACTCTTGAATTACTGAGAGAGGTGGTCTGTTTTGTCATTACCTGTGCTTTGCGAAAGAGTTATCAGAAGACTCTTTCTGTGGGACTTCTGCCCTTATCCTGATAGTTGATGAGACCAGCCCTGAAGTGACTGTTGCAGCTTGATGGGGGAAGCTTACCCTGAGAATTAGTGTTACCTTCCACTGTGACTTTCAACAGTGATGGTTTCCTAAACTGGAATTTATATTATGCTCATCAGAGTTACTGCAGTTGCTCTTAAATAAAAACAAATTTATGACAACAAATGAAAAATGTACATTCTTGATACATCTCCTTCACATTTTGTAAAGGAGAAGATAAACCAAGGTGAAACTATGGAAGTTACATTGAAACTTTCATAACATTTCATAACATTTTGATGACTGTCACAGTATTTTATAAATGCTGTATCTTCAGAAATACTAATTGTATATACATCTTATTAAGCTTACACCCTAGCTTGCCATTAGGCTGGCATAAATTGCACACTATGGTATGTAAAGGTGGGACCCTAAAACACATTAGTCTCTAAATGGTGTATTTTGCCAATTATTTGTACAAAGGAAGAGGGTCTACAGTAACTGTAGTGGGCTATTAAAGAAAAGGACTCTGTAGTCACGTCAGGTGAGCAGGGATCCAGAATTTCACAATGCCTTTGCAAGTGGAAAGCATAGAAGTTCAAAAACAACCTGCAAGATGAAGCCTATCCAGTTCAGGGCATGGGGAGTGAGGTAGACCTTGCAGAAATCCAAGGTTTGCAGCCACATAAAAATTTTTAACAGCTGGGTGTTTTTATGATGAATAATAATTGCAGCTGTGAGTTTGAGTTAGGGGCTGTCAGGCTTCTGGTATAAATTAACTTCTCCACTTCTCAAGCCATCACAGGATTAATTCCCTTTCTGTGTTAGTATAGGCAGCTGCATTTATGATCGGTGTTGCCACTTTCCATGGAAAGTCCCAAGTTCTGAGTGCTGCAGGAGTCAGATGGGGCAGCTGAATAATATCTTCTAATAATTTATACCGCATAACCATCTTTTGGGGTTCCATCTCTTGTCAGCTCTGCTCTCTTTCTTAGGCTTGTATACTGTTACATAAAACAAACTAGTTCGATGCCAGTTTTTTAATTATTTGTTTCCTAAACTAACTCAGACTTTTGAAAGTGTATCAGGATATAATGTATGCTTGCATAGTAAACCACACAAGATTTAAATGTAATAGATAGCCAATCTTATATAAGAATTATATAAGAATATATTAACAGGTTATTATCAGGCTTACTATCTTTTGTTCTAGTAGAAGCAAAATGAGTGACAGATATGAGCACTGTTTTCCTAGGAAAGCAACTCTTTTTCTGACTATACAAAGGTTTAAAACCTGCTAATCTTTATTCCTAACTATCTCAATTATATATGTATTTAGCTGTATCTATTGTTTATGTATCAGCCATGTTATATTTTACAATGTTAATTACCAGTACGTTAGTCTTACTTTGCATATCGTTAATTATTATGTTGTTAGAAATTGATTTTTGCTTATCTTGGAGAAGACACTTGGAAAAGTGGTCTCCACTAACGTCTTGTAAGAACATATACAAGTGTTAAAAACACTCTTATTGTTTAGTGTACAGACATTTCAAAACTAGTACACATGTACTACAAGGTTAATTAGTCTGACTAAATAAGCGAGGATGGAATCAACTTTTAAAAAGTATTATGGTTGAAGGTCATATGTTAAAGTAAACATTATTTTATGTTTACTTTATTTATATTATGTTTATTTTAAAAACAGCATTTTATGTTTGTCCCCCAGGTCTAGATTCTCTGTTACAAAAGCTAACAGATTTTCACCTAGAACTTAAAATTCTAGTTGATTTTATTAGTTTGCCCATTTAAAAAGAAAGCCTTACTATAACCATCTTAATAGAGTTAACAGGCTATGAATATTGTTTAGCGTCCTTGTTCTCTGAATCAGTATTTCCAGTGGCTGATCTAAGCTGAAGTGGCATCTGTAGAGTCTTCATTCTGGAAAGCGAGAGAAAGCTGTTTAGTTTGATGCTGGTGCTCTGACGTTCTCCCTGCAGGACTGATGTCCAGCGTCAGCCACAGACATAAAGCTGCCATGCTGCTGAGGGCACCTGAAGCTCTGCCACGTCAGGGTTACTGGTAGTGACTGCTGCTTACAATTGTGGTGCTTCTGTGAGATGATGACAATGAATTCCCCTCCAGCCATCTGCATCAGGAAGATGCTCTCATGGTTGGCCTGGGTGGTGTATGCCTTTACTGGCCATTACAGCAGCGAAGTGCCTGTCGGTGTTAGCAATGTCCCTCTCTGCCTGGGGCAGGGATGAAGGGGAGGAAAGGCTGGTACTGCTGCTGTCCTGCCGTGTGTGCCTTAGGATAAGTAGACTGTCTCTGCTTCCAGGGGTGGTTGGCTGGTACCTTCCATGAGCACTATACTCATTTAACGCCCGCTCCCACCTCCCCCCAAAAAAGGGGGGAGGGTGAAAATGGGAGGTAATGTGCCCTCTGGTCCTTAGATGGGAGTGTAAATTGATGATTGCCATGAGAGTGTTTAGCATGGCTGACTGATTTTCCATTACAGGGGATGAATGGTTGTCTCTCCCTCTGCAAGAAAAAAAACTTGAACACATAAGACTTTCAAGACTTTGAATGTCTTTCCTGGCTGCCTTTTCTGCTCCTGTGGACAGGAGATGAATGATTCTGATTAATAACATGTACAGAATTAATTGTTATATGAGAGTTATTTTCCTCAGGTAAGCAAGGTCTTCCTGGTCAAGAGTGGCAGAGCCATGCATTTCAATTGTGTCTTGGAGTCGAGTGTAATTGTACAGCAAAAGTCTAATGACGTATGTGTCTTTATCAACCTGTTCTCTGCATTGTGTTTTTATCACTGCCATCTGCTCTGCCAAGAGTGGCAGCTGCCGGGTCTCACAAATAGCGCTCTCATGTACTTTCATGTAGAACAACATATTGTCATAATTTCTCTGATATTACTAGATGGAATAACTTAAGTGAGATAAGGTGACATTTTGCATGGCACTTTGGAATGCATTTCATTGCAGTGTGTGTAGGACACATGATGTTCTTTCTGGAGCGGGCTATAACAGCGCACACAGTTCTACTTTCAGAAATCACTGGAAAACGCTTATTTTTCCAAAATTATTATGTAACATCGATCTGGGACATATGTGTCAGTGCTGAGATGCAACTGAGACATAGTCAGTATTAGTATTGCTTACATATGTAGTTATACTAAGCCTTAGTTACTTTTGCTGTATGGAAATAGTGTAAGTTAAACTATTTTTTAAATGTAGGGGGGGTTTTTTGTTTATATCAATTTGAATCTCCTTCATATTTGCAAACATGTTCAGACAGCTCCTTCAACATTAAAAAAAAGAAAAAAAATCTTTACAACAAATCTTTAAAAAGATCTTTATGGCAGTGAGTACTCTTTCTGTTGTCTCAGATGGACCCTAGATAGGAGATCTAATTGTAGACTAGGCCAGATTCCACTAGGTGTCCAGCCTAAGCCCATCCTCTGGGCTCTCTCGAGTTGTTTGAGAGAGATGTCTTCTGAGAGGGATCCATCTGAGACTGAGATGGGGTATCATCCAAGCAAGTGGAATGAATTGCTCTCTGTGGATGTCTGTTTCTCTCCTCAGGCTACAGAAGAAAGCTAAAAGACTAGCTTAGATGACGTTCTTGCCTTTTTGGCAGATAAATGTAGGTGAGGTGAATCACATACTGAATATAAGCCAACATGTCCTCTTGTTCTGAGTGCTTGCCAAAATCTTGTTTGTGCACCAAGTGTAGGAAAATATTTGGTGTAATCTACCTTCACAGAGATGTCTCTCCTTAAAAGTAATGAGGTACATCCTCTTTTACATATTCATCTCATTCTTTTGGATGTGTATTTAGTGCAGTTTTTACTACACAGGTAGTCTCAGTGATTTCTAGAGCAAGTGACTGGCTAGTCTCTTCTTTCTGTCATAGTCCCTCTTGCTGCTTGCAAGGAAAGAAGGAAAATGGCGTGTAACTCAGAGAATATACCTGTCTTTTGCAATATACCTGTCTCATACATGTGTGTTGTAAAACCGTGACACCAAATCTGTCTACCTACTGGAAAGATTTACAAGGAAAACTGATTTAGGATGTTTCTTCTTGCTAATGAGCATTGATGAGAAACAGCCTTTCTGATACGGCAAAAAACCCAGTTGTGATAAAGAATGTGGAATATTTATTCTTGATTCTTGTGTCATTTTCTTTTTCAAGTGTGATAGGATGTAAAATGCTGAACAGCTGATCAATGATATGAAGGGTGGAGGCAAAGAAACAGCTTGCTTGCTGGTCAGCCTGTTTGTAATGATGTGGTAGGTGGAGAGCTTTTCTGACAGAAGTGTGTAAGCAAGCCAGGGCATGGCTCCTGTATGTTTCTCTGCCTCATCCAAACGGATGTGTAGCTTTAGCATGTCATTGCTAGCCAAGCAGAGGCCATTTGAATTGTGAATAGTGTTCTCCCAATGGCAAACAGATGATCAGGCCAGAGAAAAGTCTCTTGGCATTTAAATGAAGTTGTATGCTCTAGAAATGCAAGTCTTGCCTGTGTTCCAGTAGTGCATTTCAAGAGTTGATAAAGGCTGCTGGCATTGTACTGATCTTGAGCACACACCATATCACCTTTTTATCCTAACGATAGGGAAGTGTCATTTTCAGTAACCAGACTTTATATATATATATATGTACCTTAAGAGAAACACTATATATATAAAAAAACTTTTTTTCATTTCCTTTCAAGATTTACAGATCTTATTTGAAACTTCTGTTTGATTTATCCCCCAGACTGGGGCTATAAATGCTGCATGAATCGTTTTTGTGCTCTGTTTTAAGTATATTTTGAAGTGTACACAGTTATTTGTGTTCATACATCACATTCTTATTAATGAGCACAGTATAATTGTTGGTTGTATTGACTTTTGTTTCTGTGGATGTTCTTAAAAGGTATTTTAAAGGCTTTGCTGGAGTTTGCATGTGCTTCAGAAATTAAATTTAGTCTGTGATTTTATTACCCTTTTTATTTAATTTATCTTAACTGTTGCTTTCAAGCTGTGAACCAGCTGTTGACTTTGAAAAAACATTGTTCAATTTGAAAGGAGCATTTTAAAGCTTAATGTAATGGCTGTAAGTAATCACTACAGCAATTATATTTTCCGATGTTGTGCGTCACTATAATAATATTGGAGGTTGTGAGAAAATGCAGGAGAGAAACACATCAAGCCCAAACTTCTCTGTTTTGTCTGTGATGCCCAGCATCTCTCTGTTTTGTATATAGCTTGGTGTCACTCTTGAATTGTGGCAGAAAAACTGAGTGTCCACTCTTTTGGGGCCCTATGTGTGCCCAGCAGAAATCAAGGGCTGCTTCTGAGCATTGCTCTCTGTCGTTCTTCTCAGACTGAACAGGTTTTTTTCTTTCTCCATACCAACAGATTGTAGATGGATGCTTGCTGCAGTAGCAGAGGCACCTGCTGCTCTGCTGCCTCCTCCTGGCTAGTTCCAAGATGTTGCACTTGACATAGAGTGGAATTTTGGGTTTGACTCTTCTTGAGCAGCTGTGTACCCACCTTGTATGGTACCATTGGTAGCAAGGCTCCTCAGAGTGTCTGGCCAGGGCGGGAGTGCTTGGTGTCCTGCCAAGTCAAGTCATGCTCCTATTGTGCTCTGGAAATGAGCAGCTACTTGCCACAGTGAGGAGAATTAATAGAGAAGTTAAGGGTGTATTTTCATCCACATTCTAAGAAGGAACATCCTCCATTTATTTGTGAGCAACTCTCTAGTTCAAGCAGGCTGGAGCTCTTGGGGAAGAGAACTTTCCAGGTCACTGCAGTGAAGGTAAGAGAAGCAGCATGCACTCAGGATCCCTTCATATTGTAACAATCCATGAAAATGCTGTGCAGCTTCCTCTGCACTGGAAATTCTCTCCATAATGACTTTAAAAGGAATGTAATATGCATCATTGTGGGAATGGGATACCTTTCAAAATGAGTCACCTAGCTATGCTGTATTTGTGTTTCGAAACTGTGGATTATAGTGGTGCTCTAAAAAGGTACTCCACCAGATCGCACAATTGTGCAGGACCTAGCCCCTTCTCTGCTTTTGCCAGTGTGTGTTGCACAGCAGGTCCAAGCTAAACCATCGGTTCCCGTTAACAGCTTTGTGAAGCAATAATGCAGCTGGGGTAGACCCAGTAGGAAGCTTAGATTCAGCAGTATACTAAGCCTTCCCCCAATTTACATTGCAGCAAGATCCTTCAGAATAAGGATCTAATGACAGCAAGATCTGAGCCAATACAATTTAGTGACAATAACAGGAAGGGCAAGCATGCAGGGAGCTAGAGGCATTGAGAGCTTGGGACAAATGGGAGACCAGGCTTACTACTGAGGCAGAATTCCGGTGTTTGATTGCCGTGGTTTTGAAGGAAGGACTGATGATGCATTTGGAAGTAGGTTTTGTGATGGCACTTGTAATGGATGGTCGTCATGGTGATATGATTGGGATGATCCTCTACTAAGAGGTAGTTCTCCTTTGGCATGGCAGCACTCAGCTAGAATGACCTGTACTTTACCTTAAAAGAAAAAAGTAAGATTAACAAGAGAGTGAAAGCATACCCACATGTACCTGTGTGTGCAGTAAGCATCAGTATGACATCTGCAGCAAACTGAATTTTGATGTAGTTTCCTGTTTCTCCACCTATGTGTGGTGCACAGGAAAGCAAAAGCACTGATGCAGTTCAGGTGTATCCCTTCCAGACAAGTGTGGTAGAAGCTGGGCTGCTGACCATGTATTTCACAGAAAGGGGCAGAGACAGAATCCTCATTGTGACAAAGGCAATATGACATGTGAATTACATTATATACATATATGTATGTATGCATAAATTAGACATTCAAAGAAAGTAGCTGCTGGGATGGAGACAGACATGGAACAGTGTGTTCTGGAAAGTTAAAACCTTAGCCAGCGTCCCAAGGTATTTTTTAATGCAGCAGAATGAAATTCCTTTGGGTGTAGCAAAGGAGGCACATAAAGTGTAATGCCCTGTGAAATCACAAAGAGCCACTTTCAACAGATGGAAAAAACAACTTTAATACAAAACCAAAAACTGATAGACTCTACCTTTGATAATCCAAATACCAGGTTACACTTTAACAGTATCCATTACTGTCTATAAAGTATATTTCAGTTGTTCAATGCACTTGCTGATTTGTCACTATATAGAACTTAAAGTGCTGAATCTTATATTGTTCTGCTCTCTTCACTCTAAGGAATTAAACAAAGTCTGTGACAAATGGCTCCCAAGTTACATATGCTATTTCAGTCTGCTGTCTGCTGCACCTGTGCTGCTATTCTGAGTGTGGAACCAAACCCCTTGTTTTGAAGCTGGTTTTAGGAGTCCCTGTGGCAGGGGATGTTAAGAGCTGTGAGCGGACACAGATGAACTGCCCGTTGCCAGTGGCAGACCTACAGACTGGCACCCTAGAGCCAGGGAGCTTTCCTGTGCCCCTGGAGAAGGAGCATCATCGTGCAAATGGATGAGAGTCCTCACCTTCCCCGCATTGCACCACCTCTGACCTTTCTGAGACAACACCTCTGCAGAGGAGAGTAGGGGCACCTCTGCCAGCGGTTCTGTGCTGCTCAGTGCAGCTTCAGGCAGCATTTCTTGGGAACATTTAGCTGAATATTCCCAGGGTATGTCAATGCTGGCACTTGGAAAAACTCCCCGTGCACCAGTCATTGTAACCTAATCAGGGAAACCTGGAGACAGCACGAGGTGGGGGAGGCATCAGTGTCTTGTTATTTTAGGCATGCATAACATCAATAGCACGTGTTTAAATGTGACACACTGAAGACTTAGGAGTCCTGTAGAGAAAGGCATGTCTCACAAATCTCTTGTTCTCTGGAGGAGGCCACAAACATGTGGGACAGAACAACTGCATTTATATATTCCATTTGGATTTCCAAAACGAATTCACCAAGGTCGCTTGTGAAAGACTTCTAAATAAAGCAAGCAGCTATGGCATGAGAGGACAGGTCCCCAGATGGATACATAACTTAAAAAGTGTGTAGGAGTAAATAGCCAGTTTTCACAGTGAAGGGAGGTCACCAGAGGAATCCTGTGGGGATCCGTGCTTCAGCTGTTCGACATACTCAAACGTGGTCTGGAGAAAAGGATGAACGATGACTGTGTGTTTGCTGACAGTTCTCAGGTACTCGAGGTAGTAAAAATAGGAGCTCACTGCAGAGCGCTGTGGAAACTCTTGTGTATAGTAAGTGACTGACCTGATGTAATTTAGTGTAGAGAAATAGAAAGCGATGAGCAGAAGGAGGAACAATCCTAATTTTGTGTATACAGTGATGAGTACAGAGGTGATTGTTAAGTCATGAATGAGACCTAGGATTGTAATAAATACTTATATGGAAATGCTGGTGTAGCACTCAGTCATAAAAGTAAATAACATGTTAGGAGTTCTTAGAGAAGGAACAAAACAGGTAACAGGATTATGTCCTTGCATAAGTTCCTGGTGTTTCGCACCTTGAATACTCTATGCGGTGCTGTTCCCCCATTTCAGAAAGCAAAGAATTTAACTAGAAAATGTTAGATGAGAGAGACAAAGATGATCAGAGATCTGGAATGGCTTCTTTATGAGGACAGCCTTGCCTTGTAAAAATGGAATTAAATGGATTAAATGGAATATATGTGTATAAAATCATGTGGAATAGGAAGCATGAGGAAGGAATGATTGTTTACTGCACCTGTTCATGAAGGAGCTGGGAGTGGAGGGGAGGACATGACAATACATATGTCAAACTCAAAGCAAAAAAAAAAAAAAAAAGGAGATACTTCTTCACACTGTGCATATTGGAACTGTGGAACTCCTTGTGCCTGGATATTGTAGGTGCTAAAAGTTTCAAAAAACGAAAGCATAAAACTAGAAGAAAAATCTGTTTGTGATTATTAAATACCAAAGACCCACCGCACTCTGACTCAGAAAGTTTCCAAACTGTATGCACATCACTAGAGGCTGGGGGCATGCTGCTACATGCTTTCCTAATTCTTATCTTCTTATCTAGACATTCTTCTCCTGTCTGTTGGTACAAAAGGAAAGCAGGATATTGGGCTAAATAGACTTTTGGTTTGAACTCATGTGGCCACTCTTACATGTTTATGTTATCGTAAATTTGACACATTTTAGGTAAGAAATTGCGTATGACATAGGTTTACACTTAGGGACAATATTTTTTACTGGTGCTTTATTTACCTCTAAAATTTGCCTTTGGCTCATCAGAGATAACTGTAGCCTTGAGCTGCGATGTGTTTGGTTCTTGCAGTGAAAGTTGTATTGCCAGCAGTGGATGTCAGATCTAAAGACAGTAGGCAAGTGCCTTGTTGCGTGGATGTCAGATTCCACTGGAGATTGGCAGGCGAGCCCCTGATCTGGTGATGTTTTGCTGATTGATTGGGGTAGAGGAAGAAAGGGGAAGAAAAGGTTCAGTTGGCATCTAGGATCCATTCTGAGTTTTCTGTGAGACAGTCAATGAGGCCCTGGGAATGTTTATGGAGGCTTCTGAGTAATGGATGGTGATCTAAGTCTGTGCACTTTTTGGTGAGTGTTCTTAATGCTTGTGCAAGGAGATAGCAGCCTGCTAGCATGGAGGAACCCAGATGGTGAGGAGGTTGTGGGCCTTTCTAGATGGAAATTTTGAATGAGTTAAGCAGACACTGACTCCAGTCTCTACCATTCCCATTCCTTTGCACGCCCTGTTGCTCACTGTGTAGCACAAGAGTCATGGGGGTAGAGTTCTGGGCTTCCTGTCACTCCTTGGCTGTGTTGCCATCAGGATGGAGCCAGCTCCCCAGATTCTCCTCTGCAGGAATCTTCCCATTTACATGCCTCAGAAATAATTCCTGTGAATTTACTTAATCACAGTTTACATGGTAATAACCCTTGGAATATTTTTAATGGGTAAATAATGTGTATCCCCTGCTGTAAGGGGGGTTCTGCTGGTTCCAACATTCAATTATTGTATGATCTACTTCCCATTACATGATCAGAGAGTGAGACCAAAGGAAACTAACAGCGGTGGGAATGATTAGCAGCTACTTTGTGTCTGGGGCATGGGCATACCTTTTTAATGCTCGTTCAGAAGCCCCTACAGTTAAGGAGAATGCAGTTCTTTGGTGCTGCCAAGCGAGTGCCACGGAGGGAGCGTCTGGTTGGCAGCGTGGTGCTGTGCACAGGGACCTGGCTAGTTCTCTGTACAAGGATACTTATTCCCAGAGAAGTTCCATGCGAATGAGGCTACTCAGCCTCTGGTACCTGACTGAGTCCAGTCACTTTCCTTCCTGCATGCCTGGCTGCAAGCTGTATTGCGAGGGGGCCTGGGAATGCCTGGCTGCAAGATTTTGTTCAGTCCCTCTTCTCCTAGCAGGCAGGCTTTGAGCAGCTCCAGATGGTCACAAGTATGTCACTTTCTTGTGAGACAGTGAGAAGGGGAGTGGCATTGCCACCCAGCACCTTTGAGAGAAGAGAAGGTGAAGAGGCTTGCCTTGGGGCTGCACAGTATTTCTGCACCAGAGCAGTGTCAGGCAGACTCAGGACTTCATGTGTCTGTTGCTGGGGCTTATCATGCTCCACTGCAGTCAGACAAGCCCTTCTGCTGAACAGTGGTCCAGGAGCCATCCCGTCACTACAAGCCTGGCTGATAGCTTCTGGAAAGGTGACATACCAGCCCGGCTAGCAGCCACATACATGATCACAACGTGTGGGGAGAACTACTCTGAGGTAAGGTGATGTCTGACTGGAAAGTGCTTGCTCAGGGGCACACTCCAGCCCCTGCACTGTGATTATCCTAAGCACCAGCATATTTTTGCCAATTTATGTTCCTTTTCCTCCCTTCTTTTAGTGATTTTTGCTTTTATTTAATGTTGTATTCTCTTTCGTAATTACTTCTTTAATGTGTAATGTTACCGCCTGCCTCACTTGCCGATGCCCCCAGCTCCTGGGCACCTTCAGGACCAGCACTATAAACAAGTTGTGGTGTCTCTCAACAGCAAGGTTCCTGCTGAAATAGCTCCCTAAATAAATAAAAGGCAAATTGGATATTGGAAAAGAACTTTAAATAACATCTGAATTCCTAGGGAACTACATCTTACATCTCTGTTAGGGACAAATGGGTTCAACATAAGTAATAATCCTCTGGAATGAAAAATAAAGAAACACTGTTCACCAGTCTCTGTGGGCTGGAATGAGAATAGACTTCAGTGATAAATAAAAGCAAAATGCAAAGATGTCCCTGGGTGGCAGATGGGAGCAAAAGATTTAAACATCATAGGACTATAAACACACCATTTCTGAAATATGCCATAGCTTGTCTCCAAATAGCTGGTTTGGATATGATGGGTCTAGCTTTTTCCTCTTGTGTGATGGGAAGAAACTAAAAGCCCTTTACTGAGACAGCATTACTGGCAGGCCTCTGCAGCACATGCTAGACCATAACCTTCCCACATGCAGCTGCACCTTTCAAAACACAGCCTCATTGTGCTGGATTCTAGCTCTTTAATGAAACATAACTCACTGAAATTCTCTCAATCACTTTCTTTCTTGTCTTTCCTCATACTGAGGTAATGCTAAAATCTTCCCTTATTCCCACTTCATGTAGTCTATTCATGTTTGCATTTTGATTGCCATGTCTCTGCTGTTTGATACTCGCCTCTTCTCCACACCTACTTCAGGAATTTATGACTGGATAATGCCAAAAGGAGTGTGCACATCGGCTCCTGGCATTCTTCCTCTTCTGTGCGTGCTGTGCCCATCCTTTTGGTTCTGGGGCAGCTTATTCCTGTCACTGGGTGGACCAACTGCTTTGTCACTGGATGCTTTACTTCCTGAGCTACAAAGTCCTCTGTCAAAGCAGGACTGCGCCGGTGTTTCAAGTCTGTGACTGTGACGAAGCAGCTGAGCTCACTGTGGTGTGGGTGTGATGGCACGTGCTGCCAGGGAATCCCCAAGCACGTTCCGTCCACTGCATCAGAACGTGAAGCAGCGAGTATGGGTTTTGCTACCCTTCATCTCCTTCCACCTGTTCGCCCCCCCAGTTACCAGCAGTGGGTATAGCTACTGCCACTACTGCACTACTCTTCATCTTCCTTTGCATCTCCTGGATGCATGTCCTTCCTGAAGAAAAGCTGATTCTTGCTTCTGTGAGCCTGAGCTGAAGATGAGTGCATTTAGTAGAAGATGTCCTTCCTTTTGAGAAGCCTTTTCTCTTTGCTAAAATGAAGTTCTTGATGTGCCTGTTCATGAAAACCAATCCAAATTCTTCCCTGGCCAACAGGGTTGTGCAGCACCCTGGTAATGATTTAATAGCAGTTCCTGAAGAGGGCAGCATGGGTTAGCTGATGCTCCTTCACGTGGCATTGCACTTTACATTCCAGCCATGTCCAAGGCAGAGCTAGTGAAATGTAAAAGAGCATTGAAGGAATTGGTAGTAAAACTCTTGGCTGTGATAAGATGCCTGGGCTGAGCAGACAGAGTTATCCCCATTCCTGTTACTACAGGAGAATATGCCTCTCACCAGCAGTTGTGCTGCCTGACACAGGCTGACATGAAATGCAGAGGCCTGTGGGACCTCCCTGCAGGCTGGTCCCACTCCGCTGTCCAGGGGAGAGCACAGACACAGAAGAGCACATGTAGGAAACCTCAGCTGCTCCCCTGTCTTTAAGACTGACCCTACATATTGAGTGGATTTTGAGACTTCAGAGTTGTGGACGGGTTGTTGTTAATTGTTGAGCACTGATGTTGCACTCGGCTCTGTGCAATGTACACAAAATAGCAAAATGAAAACACAAATCCCCCTATACTAAGGAGCTTGAACAGTGGTGGGATATGAAGTACTTTTTTCACAAAGAGGAAGACACTCGGAGACCTAAGGGAAGGGATCAGCTTAGTTAGTGAATCCTGGGACTTTGGTGCCTGACTGTCTCACAGGTGATGAATGAACAGCTTTTTTCCTCAAAGGAGAAGCCAGGATGATCTTAAGCACACAAAAAGCCTCGAAAATCATGTGGAAGTACTTGTGACATCCACATTAATACCAGATGAACTAATCAGGATAAATGTTAGTGGGAATAATACCAGTGGATATCGCAATGATTAGACTATTATAATAATGAGTTTTCCAGGGAGGATGATGACAGGTAATTTATATACTGTACAGGTATTTCTTCTGTGTATCCAAATGATAAGCAACTCTGCAGTTTGCTGCAGGAAGTTGGGACTTTTCCTGAAGTTGCCCAGAATGTGGGACTCTTCTAACTAGTTAGTTGGCCAAAAAGATGCTGGACAAGATGGGAGGGAAGGCTGGGTCGAGGAAGAGGATGCTGGTGTTTCATTCCTTAACTGCTTGGAGAGCACTGTTGTGAACCTAGCCCTGAGACGTTTTCTGGCCTCACTGGGAAAAATGAGGAGAACTCTGTCTGGAGATGTGATGCAGGGACAGTTTTACAAGCACCAAAGGCAGTAAGGTGATGAAGGTCTGGCTGCTGTTTTATCACCAAGCTCTACTTTTTTGCTATACAGGCATCATCTGCTTTCTTGGAAGAAATATATCCAGTGGAATATAAACCTCAGTGGTAACAACAGTTTCACACAGTGTATATGTGTACAGTATTTGGCCACAGAAGGCCATGATCTAGTGCTAGGAGTCACTGTGATGTGTAATAGTGATTGCACAAAAAAACGAGGAACCTAAGGTAGTAAGAAAAGGTAGCTGCAATTTTCCATGCATGGCATTTCATCCTTCACCATTTTTTCTGCATCTTTGCTAAGCACTGACCGTAATTGTTGCCATCTAGGATGCACAGTCACTTCTTCGTAGACTTTCCACCATCTCTGTAGGCTGGCAAGAGATAAGGAGTTACGGTATTCTTGTTCAAAGCCTATTCTAGCAATGTGTTATCAAATCGTTTGGAAGAAATTTCTTCTTTGGAACTGAAATCAGAGGACAGGGAAGCTGCCCAGTAGCTTGTTGAGGCTGCAAAATTATGCAACATTTGAAGATCTCATGGTAGATATCGAAGCTCTTTTATTGATTTGTTGACAGAGTGACCAGGGCAGCAACAGCTGAAATTATTTTTTCTCCTCTCTCCTCTCTGGAAAGTTGGATCCTTTCCAGAGTCCCATTTTGGACTTTAGAAGCTATGTGGGTACCTGTGTCCCACTGCAGCCTCATTAGTTAAATACAAAACTTTCTACCTTTGATACCCATCTTGGAGAAGGTAACACAGTATCACCATTGTTCTCAGTGATCACTTTTAAAAATTAAATCAAATGTTTGGTAATAGTAAGAATAATCATCATAATTTTCAATGTAAGCCTGAAGAAAAGAAAATAAGTTCAGGGCATTCATTCTGAAAGTTTAGCATTGAATTTTCATTATGGGTATTTCAGCTATTTCTCACTCAGTGGGGATTGTTCATTTGTTCCTACTGCTGTGTGCTTTGCACACTAAGACCTGAACAGCTAATAAGTGCAAGAGTGCCACAGATGCTGACCAAGCCTTGTTCATTCTGATTCCTGCAGCAGGTTAAGGTTGAATAGTGAGTTAAAAAGCTAAAGTTAACACTGCTGCCCAAAAAATAAATGCCGTATGTTTCAACTGTACTTGTTTTGGGGTAGAATGAGATCCGAGGCAGCATCTTTCAGGTGATAAAGCCCTGTGTGTCCTTTTGTTTTCACATTGAGAAATGACTTTGGGACAGGCGTCCAGATGAAAGCAGCCAAAAAACTCCTGGTTTTTTTCTGTTGTTTTTGTGATTCCTAGGAAGGGACAGCACCGTCTGCCACAGGAAAGAGCTCTGTGCTCTGCAGCAGGTTGCTAGGCTCTTTTTTCTTTGGAAATGCTGTAATTCCTTTCCTGTCACTATAATCCTCAACCCTCAAGTGACAATGCAGGCTTGTTAGAGCCCTGTCCAGAAGAGATGCTGTATTCAGATTGTAATCTGGCAGAGGGGTAGCATCCTGAGCCAAAGCTGCTTGTCCACCCACACCTCCAGCCAGTAACTGATGATACACGCACAAGGACTGAGCATGAGGGGATGGGACAGGTGCTGGTTGTGCTTTTTATTTCAGTGAATTTGAAACAATCTACATGAAGTGTTGGTTTGGAAGTGTTAGTTTGGAAATGTACGTAAACCTAGACACATACAGCTAGGGTTAATGTGTTATCAGTGTTATACCGGGGAACTTTATTACATGACGCTTAGATACACAAACATATTTTTATGAAAAGTGCCCCCCATCGGTACTTCTGTTTTAGTTTAAACAACCCAAATCATGAAGGGCAGCTGGTAATCTACATTAAAGCAAGACTGTGCTGTGCTACATTGCCACTTGAATGCTTCAGTACCCCAGAGGTTCTTTTGCAGATTTGCTCAGGTGACCATGTCACCTTTATGTGCAGCTCTGAGGGTCTCTTGGCTCAGTCCAGAATGGGAGGGAATGCAGGCCAGACTTGCTTACTAATTACTTGCATTCTGAACTTACTCTATTTCATGCTTGAATTTATCTTTTTTTTAAGCTGTGATTAGACTTTGCAGATATCTCACTGATATGCAAATGTCAGGCTGGGAAGTACCCTCATGCCCAAGGAGAGCTTCTGTGAGGTGATTGTTCCCAGCAGAAGCAGGCCTGCTGTGACTGCAGGTTGTTCTGAATAGGCAACACTCGGTCTTGACAAGCTTGGGGCTTGGTATGGCCCTTTCAGAGAGATTCTATCTTTGCTTAACCTCCTTCCTAGTGCTTTCTGATCTGTATTGCTGTACTGCAGAATGAAATGCCTGATTCTGGATGCCTGCCATACTGGACCTGTTGGTCACCAATGCATCTGAGCTAATTGGTGACATCAAAATTGGAGACAGCCTGAGCTGCAGTGATCATGCACTGGTGGAGTTTGCAGTCCTGAGGGATATGGGTCAGGCAAAGTGTAAAGTCAGGACCCTGAATTTTAGGAAAGCAAACTTGCAGCTCTTCAGGGAGTTAGTCAATAGGACCCCCTGGGAAACTGCCCTCAGGGACAAGGGAGCAGAGCAGAGCCAGCAGATCTTTAAGGACACTTTCCATAGAGCGCAAGAGCTCTCAATCCTCAGGTGTAAGAAATAAGGAAAGGAAGGCAAGAGGCCAGCATGGCTGAGTCAAGACCTGCTGGGCAAACTAAAGGGCAAGAAGGACATGCACAGGCAGTGGAAGCAGGGACAGGTATCCTGGGATGAGTACAGGAACGCTGCATGGTTGTGCAGGGATGAGGTCAGGAAGGCCAGGGCACAGCTGGAGCTGAACTTGTCAAGGGATGCAAAGAATAATAAGATGGGCTTCTATAGGCATGTTAGCCAGAAAAGGAAGGTCAGAGAAAGCGTACCCCCCTTGATGAGCAAGACTGGCAAACTGGCAACAATGGATGAGAGGAAGACTGAGGTATTCAATGACTTCTTTTCCTCAGTCTTCACTGGCAACGTCTCTTCCCACAACTCTCGAGGGGATGACCTGCAAGATGGGGACTGCAGGAGCAAAGTCCCTCCCACTGTAAGAGAAGATCAGGTTCAAGACCACCTGAGGAACCTGAACATGCACAAGTCTAGGAGACCTGATGAGATGCATCCCAGAGTCCTGAGGGAACTGGCTGATGTAGTTGTCAAGCCACTCTCCATGATATCTGGAATGTCCTGGCAGTCAGGTGAAGTCCCTGGAGGATGGAAAAAGGGTAACATTGCACGTATTTTTAAAAAAGGTACCAAGGAGGACCTTGGGAACTACCAACCCATCAGCCTCACCTCTGTGCCTGGGAAGATCATGGAACAGATCCTCCTACAAGCTATGCTAAGGCACATGGAGGACAGGGAGGGGATTCGAGACAGCCATCATGGCTTCACCAAGGGCAAGTCCTGCCTGACCAACCTAGTGGCATTCTATGATGGAGTGACCACAGCAGTGGACAAGGGAAGAGCTGCCAATGTCATCTATCTGGAGTTCTCTACACGGTCCCCCACAACATCCTTCTCTCTACATTGGAGAGATATGGATTTGATGGGTAGACTGTTGGGTGGACAAGGAATTGGTTGGTTGGTCTCATCCAGAGGGTAGTGGTCAATAGCTCAATGTCCAGATGGAGATCGGTGACAAGTGGTATCCCTCAGGGGTCCATACTGGGACCAGTACTGTTTCATATCTTCATCAATGACAGAGACAGTGGCATCGAGGGCACGCTCAGCAAGTTTGCAGACAACACCAAGCTGAGTGGTGCTGTTGACACAGCTGAGGGATTGGATGCCATCCAGAGGGACCTGGACAAGCCTTAAGGAATAGGCCTGTGTGAACGTCATGAGGTTCAACAAGGTCAAGTGCAGGGTCCTGCACCTGGGTTGGGCCAACACCCAGTATCAGTACAGGCTGGGGGATGAAGGGATGGAGAGCAGCCCCATGGAGAAGGACTTGGGGATACTGGTGGATGAATAGCTGGACATGAGCTGGCAATGTGCACTTGCATCCCAGAAGGCCAACCGTATCCTGGGCTGCATCAAAAGAAGCGTGGCCAGGAAGTTGAAGGAGGGGATTCTGCCCCTCTACTCTGCCCTGGTGAGACCCCACCTGCAGTACTGCATCCAGCTCTGGAGCCCTCAGTACAGGAAAGACATGGACCTGTTGGAGCGGGGCCAGAGGAGGCCACAAAAATGATCAGAGGGATGGAACATCTCTCCTATGAAGAAAGGCTGAGAGTTGTTGTTCAGGCTAGAGAAGAGAAGGCTCTGGGGACACCTTATTGCAGCCTTCTAGTACTTCAAGGGGTCTTAAAAGAAAGATGGGGACAGACTTTTTAGCAGGGCCTGTAGCAATAGGACAAGGGGTAATGGTTTTAAACTAAAAGAAGGCAGACTTAGACTAGATATAAGGAAAAAGTTTTTCACAATGAGGGTGGTGAAACCCAGGCACAGGTTGCCTAGAGAGGTGGTAGATGCCCCACCCCTGGAAACATTCCAGGTCTGGTTGGATTAGGCTCTGAGCAACCCGATCTGGTTGCAGATGTCCCTGCTCACTGCAGGGGAGTTGGACTAGATGACCTCTACATGTCCCTTCCAACCCAAAGATTCTATGATTCAGTTCTAGATTAACTTGGTCTCTCCTTAACAATGTACATTTACTAAGGATCTCTGCTGGCAAAATCAAATGTGAGTGCCCTGGTGGGTGATAAAGACATCTAGGAACATTTTGTGTCATCCTGCTGAACCATGTTAGGTCTCTTGTCACTGGCTGAAGATCAAGATGCTGCATTCAGCTCATTTGTTTCAGAAGTAAAATAGGAATACATGAACACTGCCAAGGCCTTTTCATGGTGCTGGACTGGCTCCACAGTGAGCAACCCCACAGACAAGAGTGGAGCTAGTATGATTTACACCAGCTGTGAATCTAGTTCCCTGCACTCACTTTTTTTGTGCACTGCACACTGCTAAGGTAAGCAGTTGAGCTTTTGCTAGGGAGTATGTCAAACTTACTGATTTTGCTCAGTCTTGGATTAAGAGAGCAGCAGTACTGCCTAGAAGCTAGATCTGGAGAGTTCAAAAATTTTCCACCAGAACCCCATTAACTAGAAGAGGATAAAGTGATCTGTAAAGCAAGCTCTTGTCATGTCTGTCTTCTGTGCTGTCAGTTTGTCAGGCATGGACCTTAGACAGTGTTCATACAGGAATAAGTTACACTTACTCCCTGGTTTGTGCCCCTGGGATGAAATGACAATACAGCACAGCTAGACTAACCATGACACTGACAATCTTTCTAGTTTGGTAGACTAAAGAAGAGGAAAGGAAAGGCATGTACACTGATCATGTACACTGAACTTAAAAGCAGTTGAGAAGGGGGTGATGGGTACTGGGAGCACCAGGTTGTCCACTGGGGTCTCCAGGAGCTATGTAGAGCTCTGCCTTTGGAGGCCAGCAAAGGAATTTGTCCCTTCGGTCAGGACCTGCATAGAGTTCTGATTCCGCTTCTCTGCATGGATTCACATTTTCTTCCAGATAGTTGACTACATCCAATGTCTTTGGGAGCAATTTTTGTAGGCTGTTTGCAGGGCTCAGCTCCTGAATTACTGGCAGCTGCCTAAGTCACCAGGGGCCCAGGTAGGAAAGATTCTGCAGCCAGCAGTGTAGGTCAGGACCACATGAGCAGGGCAACAACATGCACCTCCTAAGAAGCAGAGGTAGTAAAGGCCATGGCTCTGATCATAATGGTTGTGTAGAGCGGGAGGCATGATGAGACCATCCAGGCAGTGAACAGTGAATGTCTTTGCTATGTGTAATTGGCTTGTGGCTCCAAAGAGCCTCTTCCCTTACTGTTGATGCTTGTCTGCTCTCAGCTCCTGATCCTTGCATCTGCCCTTGCTGGCCTTCTGCTTTTGTTGTCTTTTTCAGCTAATCACTCTCTGTCTTCTGTCTCTTGATTCTGATGTGTAAAACACTGGCTGTTTGTAACAAAATCAATGAAATTTCTACTCAGACATGACACATCAGGCCAACCAGTGGAGTCTGAGCAAGGTAGCCCATAATTAACACCTCTTATGGAGGTGCAGAAAGGTTGACTCACTGCACAGAGGCACAAGGGCATGCCCTGTCCAGACAGGCTGGCTCCCTGGCGCTTGGCTTGGCTTGCACAAAGCCAGAGTTTTGTTTGTTGCATGTCTGTCTTTGTAAGGAGATGCAGGGTAACAACTTTAGCTTGGTGTCAGCTGGCTGTTTTAAGCCAGACTACACTGCAGGCTGCTTCCATGTCTCCTCAGGAAGAGGCTGTGTTAAGCAGCTTAAGCCATCCACTTTTCAGAATCAAACTAGTCTTGTCCTATATGCTCCAATCAGACTCTTCCCAGTGTCTTCAGACCCATGTGACTTTTTAGGCTGAAGACCTTGGTCTATTTTCTGTCAGTTGTTATTTTCTGTTAAGTTCTTCTGTAGATACAGCATTATGCTAAGATAAAGCAAATATTCGTTCTTCATACAAAAATGAGTCTTCGCATACCCAAATTATTCCAATACAGAAGCTTTGAGAATTTATTAACCATTAACCATGTGCAATCAAAACATAACTTTTTTCCTACTAGTTAGATGTTCAGAGTTGTTAAATTTGACTTTCCAGAAATGGTTGCCAGTATCATAATTGAACAGTTGACTAAATATATTAATGCAGTTTGCTTTGGTGTAATTAGAGACCTATAAAGTACATTTTAGCAAGGTGAAAGTGTTAATACAGGCCCACACATTTGCACATTTTCAGTTTTGTAACATTACCTAGGCTGTGGGCATGTGGAGACCAGGGCTAAACCTCCCAGCGCTCTTAGAACAAACCAAGGAATCATACCTGTTTTGTGGGGGTTGGTGGGACAAATTGTGCTTTAACATAGCAAATAAAATACTGGATCATTTAAGCTGTGCAGGTTCCAACCACTGTGTAACCCATGCTGAAGAACTGTTCATTGGTTTAGAAGATGGACCCACCTGTGGGTTGAACTCATGGTTGGTGAAAGCACTGCATGCTCCCAGAGCGCAGAGTTGCCTGAAGTTGTTCCTGGCCATGGCAGTGATGTGGAGCCAGTTTGGCATCAGAATTAGGCAGCAGGTTGCATGGTTGCCTTGCATGTGTTCCCTCCACAGGGACTCACCTTCCCCAGTCTGGGGTAGTGCCACATGAGCCGTGGTGTTTTCCTGCAGTCTGTTAAATGTGTTTGCTTTACATTACATTTCCTCTGCAAGAACAGAAGAGCTCTAGATATATTCTAATGGTAAACATAATGTTCAGGCTACTGCAGAAAATAAGACCACAGGAACTGTGGGCATTGTTGGTTTTCCTTATCTTGTAATTCAGCTGAAACTTGAAAAAGGTGTTAGTGTTCATTATAGGTGTGGGTCCGCCTGCATGGGCAGTGCTCTGTGGAACCTCAGACATGGCACATCACTCCGGGTTTCTGTGTGTGGGATGTGAGGGCCAGTTAGTTAGTGGGCCAGTTAGTTAGCTGATTGGCCCTGACTGGTTGTTACCATCTCAGAAAGAAACACTCCCAGACTTGTGAGCAGACCAGCACTTCTACTGTGAGATTGTGTAGGAGAGACGGAGGATAGCAGGACTTAGGCTGAAGAGGTGACTGCACTTTTGCTTTTGAGCCTCAGCCTGCTAAAAATGGCCAACTTTCACATGAGATGCTTTTACAGCAGCAGGGGCTTTCCCTGAGAGCCCAGGCTGAAGAATGTGGTACAGTTTGGCAGTGAGTGTCTGCCTGGCGGGGATGGAGGTCCCTCTCCAGAAGATGTTCCAGCACAGCCAGGGGCTCTAGTCTATGCACAGGAGTCTGGTGGGGAGGCTGTCTGTTTTTTCCTCTGCAGGTGTGTCACAGTAACTGCTTTCCAAAATTTAGTTTTATCTTCATCCCCATGAAAAACATCCACTGCTGTCACAACTAGCATGAAAGAGCAAACCATCCTCAGGGGATCTGTGGGAGATTGTCCATGCAGCCACAACTGCACAGTAGGTGTCCAGGCTGCCAGCGTACCCTACCCTACCTGTGCCCATTGGGGTAGCAGGACATGTCTCTCTGCAGGCCATGATTCTGCACAGTCTAATCAAGGTACTGGAGAAGGTGTTCATTAAAGTATCCTCTTCTCAGTGACTTCCACAATGTGAATCTGTCAGACTGCTCCCTACCTAGGATGTTCATGCTTGGAAACGCAGCTTTCTGCACTGTGTGCTACTGGCCTGACAAACTGTTCTGAACTCTTCTGCTAGTGGTGTGTCAGTCTTTTGGGACTCCAACTTTCTCCCTCTGCCTCCTGCACCAGAAAAATTCTCCAGGGTCCGTGTCCTCTGTTTTAGTCCAGTGGCTGGTTCTTTCTTTCCCCTTGTCCTCAGGTCATCACAGGCTGCTGCCACTGACCATTTTGGCTTTTGTTGTTGCAAAGATGGTCCCCAAAAAGCTGAAGAAGCAGCCAAAGAGTAAGAAGAGTTTCCAGGAGAACAGAAGTGAACTTTTTAATGAAATTCATGAGAAATCTTGACTCTAGTGCAGCATATCAAAGCCAGGTCAAGGCATCTTTTAAACTTTACAAACATGACATTTGCTCCTCCAAGGCTAAATCCACACCCAAAATTTATGCACAAGTAGCAAACTTCTCTGGGGATTTTCACTTTACTCCCCATGCCCATGTTCCTGTGCATCTGTGCAGGACCCACAGTTCTGGTTACATGTCAATGTGTGAAAGCAACTAGACCAAGAGGGATGCCGTTTGACTCACACTACCTTGCAGCCCTCCTGAAAAACACACATGACAACTCCCCAATTGTCTATCCAGCCCCAGGTTTCCTGACAGGGCAGTGGAGAGCTCTGGGAGACTTGCAGCTGTTCTGCTTAGTCAGGTCTGAAAACCATGGTCTGAATGAACACCAGGCTCCTGAATGCCAGTGACACACTGCACAGATAAAATTACTTAGAGCCCTAGGTGCAGGAGTTGCCTGAAACATACCATATGTCTGAGTTCAGGGTCAAGCATCAAGAGCAGATTGGCAGAATGTGGCATCTGGAGACCCCAGGGCTCAATTTCCTAGAGCTGGTCTCTGTGCATAGAGACCAGAGCACACATTGCATCACATTTCTGCTCTCTCAGCCCTTGCGTTCATCATAGTCAGTGCCTCACTGAAGGTTATAGGCTGTCATCTTACACTGTTTCAGAGGTTTGCCCTTTACCAACAGGAAATTTCTAGCCTTGGTGTGGACTGGTTACCTCCCTCTTCTGTTAGCTGTAGACTTACAAAGAGATGTTCATACTTTAAATATGGTGCAATGACATCAATAGTAATAATTATTGCATGCATCAAAGCTTTGGAGATTAGCCATGGATCATGCATCTAAATGGCAAATGGTTATAATAGCTCCATACATGAAACATCAAAGTCTGAGGAGACGTTGGTCTGTTATAAAAAATACATCAGAATGATCATTCCACTCCAAGCGAAGTGCGGAACTGTAGACGTGCATGGAGCAAATGCAACACATTTCATACTCAATTGGGGGTTTCAAGTATGGGGAAAATTGATTCCACAGCTCCAATTACCAATCCACATCAAGTGAAGACTGTATTGAAATTAGGAGATTTCACACAATATTAGGCTTAAGTTGACTCCTCCTTGTGAAAATGTATTTATAATTAGGGCCTAGAAAAGCAAGAAGCAGTATTTTGAGTTTTAATTTTTTATATGCTCCCTGGCAGAGAGAGAAGTGGCTGAGATTGCATAAAATTCTTAAAACCATGATGTTTCAAGTATCCTTTTGCTGAATTGAAATGGCTTTCTTGTAGATTAAAGGAACTACACTGTTGTTTTCTTTGTTAGGAGAAAAGTATTCCACGAAAAGCACAGGCTGTCTGTACTGAGCCTGGGGACAGCTGCTGGAATAAGAAAATGCAAAACAGTCACTAGAACAACAGAACGTCTGAACTCAGCGACTGAAATTCCCAATTACAGACATGCTGCTGTTTTTCCTCCCTCATCACTGCTGTTTAGCTTGATCACTCCCCCAGCCCCAGTGAGACAAACAGTGTGAAGGATGCAGTGCCATGCATGCTCCGACAGCCAAATCAAAGGCCCAGCCTAGTCTCTGCCTCAGCTATGAGTCTGGAGGAAATCAGAGACCCTCATTAAAGTTTCAGAAAAACCTAACTGGTAGGAGGACAGCATTCAAAAACGTATTTGGGGAAAACAAATATTGTTTTAACTCTATTAATAATTGATGCATTGCCAGCAGAGATCCTCATAGCATGAAGGGAATTGAAAATTAAAGGCACAAAGACACTACTTTAAGAAAACGTCTTGATAAATAATTAATATGGCATAGGCCTACTGGAATCTGAAGAGTGTAGGTTTTAGCTTGTCTTGTAAATCTATGCTTTCTAATGCCACAGTTTCTTCCAGAATGAGAGCATGGTCATTTTAATTTTGTATCGACAAAAGGTCTAGTTGTTTATGCTGCTCAGCTGGAATAATTTACTGGCTTCTCCATGAGCTGCTTGTGCTGAGCCCCTAGGATCCTAAGTAGCACATACTGAAAGATCATAGCTTTCTTAAATTAAAGGGAAAAAAGATTGATGATTATTTAGAAAACAGAAGAGAACATGCCTGTTTCAGGGAAACTACTGTTTGTCAGGGTCAAACTGGATCAGAAGAAGAAACCTTGGCAATGCCTGTTCAGCAATATGGTATATAAATGGCTGGGAGAGGTGTCTTGGGATGTGTAATATGCAGGAACAGCTACTGCTTTAGTTGTGTGTCTCTAGCAACGTGCATTTTCAATCCTTATCCTGGCCTGTATCAGCACTAGTGTGGCCAGCAGGAGCCAGGCAGGGATCGTGCCCCTGTGCTCGGCACTGGTGAGGCTGCACCTCGAATCCTGTGTTCGGTGTTGGGCCCCTCACTACAAGAAGGACATTGAGGTGCTGGAGCGTGTCCAGAGAAGGACAGCAAAGCTGGTGAGGGATCTGGAGAACAAGTCTTATGAGGAGCGGCTGAGGGAACTGGGGTTGTTCAGTCTGGAGAAGAGGAGGCTGAGGGGAGACCTTATCGCTCTCTACAACTACCTGAAAGGGGGTTGTGGCGACGAGGGCGCTGGTCTCTTCTCCAAAGTAACCAGCAATAGGACGAGAGGAAATGGCCTCAAGTTGCGCCAGGGGAGGTTTAGACTAGATATTAGGAAAACTTTCTTTACTGAGAGAGTGGTCAAGCATTGGAACAGGCTGCCCAGGGAGGTGGTGGAGTCACCATCACTGGAGGTGTTCAAAAAACATGTGGACGTGGCACTTCAGGATATGGTTTAGTGGGCTTGGTGATGTTGGGTTGATGGTTGGACTTGGTGGTCTTAAGACTTAAAGGTCTTTTCCAACCTTAATGATTCTGTGATTCTGTGAATGCTGAGGCCAGTCTTGGGGACTACACTGAATAATTCAGCAGCTGGCACTTCCCTTGTGCATTCCATCTCATGGGGATCTTAAGGACAATAAATAGAGCAACCCAGCATTCCATAGAATACAAGTCCATCAGTATGACTAAAGCAAGTCTGGACATAGGATGTGCTAAAGAGAGTAAATACAGAATTTCTGTATTTCCCTCCAAAGCAGCTCTCTACCACTGCTGTGAGCAGAGCGTGGGAGAAGAAGCTTTCAGATACATGGCTGAAGAGTTTGGCTGATGCACAGTTCCTGACATGGAGAGACACTGTAGTTTCAAACCAGAATATTGAGCACCACGTTAACTAATAGAGCTTCTGCCATTCTGAAAACCTGTGTGTTGCTGAAGGGCATACAAGCTCTTTAAAGTCCCAATTTATTCTAGTCCACTCCTATCTTTTAGGTTGTTATAATGAAGCAGCTAGTAAGTCAGGCATAATTGCTGGCAGGCATTCTAAATTAAGAAACTGCACAAGAGCATCCACAGAGCTATGTTTATCATTTCATTCCTTTAAATAAAGCAAAAGTGAATGCAGCTGCTTCATTACAAGTGTCTTAGTGCTTTACATGCCAAAGGTTTGTTGAGATTGATGGAATTCATAAACACCCTTTATTTTACTACAGCAAAGTTAATAATTAAGCAGAAGAGAGAATATCCACAAATGCTGTTATAAAAATAATTCTTGCCCTAGTTCCTAGCAAAAAGCCCATGTAAATTAGTCGTTGAGAACATAAGGGCGATCCAGTAGAACTATAAAGGGGAGTTCATTTTTTCCCGTATGGATAACGTAAATGCAGTGGTCAGACATCGCCTCAACATATTGGTGAGTGCAAAATTATCCACATTGCAGCTGAGTGTGTCCTGTCTCAGGCAGATGCCCCTTTCAGCAACCCCCGGCACATGGACTGCATTCATTGCATCTGCCCTGTGCTGAGCGAGAGCTCGCCATTCCTGCTTGCGGCTGTGACCTGTGCTTGCTGTGACCATGGGCAGCAGGGTCACTCCCGTGTTGAAACTGGAAAGTGTGTGCACTGGCACCCACTGGGAAGGTCGGGGCTGACATGCCAGAGAAAGGGTTGTAGAAAATCACCTCTTGCCCACAGTCCAAATATCGCAAAGTTGTTGATATGTAAATTTGCACTTAGGAGGGGGACATGCTAACTACACGCTAACTGCTGCAATCAAGGTTGCTGATACCTGAACAAGAGAGAAAGAGAACAATCCCTTTGGGGCCTACAACCATCAGAGACCACCCGAGGGACACCACTCCCCCCACCCCCCCCCCACCCCCCGACAGTGTGGCATGTGTGAAAGGGAGGGAAAATATGTAAATGACTTCTGGGAACTAATCAACATAAGACTACTTTTTCCAGGAAATATAAAGAATATGTGAATCATGACGTATAAAAATGCCTGCCTCTCATGAATTGGTGTGCATGTTAGGTGGAAGGATTCCCCATGCACCTGGCGCTCTTTTATTGAGAATGTCTACTCTTTAATACTACATTGGCATTAAAGAGTCCTCTCCCCAACTTTTTGGTAACACAAAGAAGTGGATTCCCTTGAAGAAGAATCCTTTGGTTTCAGTGCTGTTATCTTCTCCTGACTGCATTGCTGTTCCCCTCTCCAGTATGGCTGTCAGGGCTCAGCTGGGAAAACGGGCAGCACAATGGTTAGAGCACAGCAACAGGGAGGCCACAGGGAAGAGCCACGCACGGCCAGTTGCGGTGGTCAGGATAGGGTGCGAGTGGCCTGTGGGAGGGCTGTTAGGTGGGCAGCCTCAGGAGCAATTCTGTCTGAGCACCATGAAGGCCAGAGCTGCTGCCCTGTGGGGAGAGGCTGGCTGCAAGACTGTACCTTCCTGTAGCTGTTCCTCCCCATCCCGCTGGTGCAGCTGCAGCTGTTCCTCAGTTCTTCGCTGTGTCCATGTCTATGGCTCTCTGTACTTCTGCTTCCACTCCTGCCTAGCTCTGGATGCTCTGCCCTGCATTCCTCTACCTCTCCCTGCTCCTGCCTGGCGCTGCCTGCCCCACCTCCTAGCGTTGCTTCTGCTGTGTCCCTCCCTCTCGCTGCTTTGCTCTCCTGGTGTAGATGCCTTCTATCCATCCTGCTGCTGGCTGGCAGGATGAGCTTCAATGCCTGCCAGACAGCTTTATTGTTATTTAAAGATGCTGACTCTAGGAGCCTCATCCCCATCAGGCAAAGCTGGGAGTCTGTCTGATTTAACAAAGCAGGGAAACAAGCCAGTCAGAGTTATCTTGATCTGAAGTATATTCTAGGAGTGATTAGCTGCCTAAACTTACACTGTAATTATCTGTGCTGAGTGGCTTCTGCACATCATTGCCCATTTTTCTGAGTGTTTTTATTTAAGTTGATAATGGAAAATGAAGAAAGCCTTAGTTCCACTCTGATTTTGACACTTGTGCCAGAAAATATCTGAAGATGAACATTTTTTTGTTCACAATAGTTAGATTAGTATTTCATTTGCTAGAATCCAGCAAGCTGATTAGTTTACCTCTGATATGGCTCAACTTTGTAATTACAGGAACTGGCTCCTCCTGGTTTATGCCTGGGGTAAGAGGCTCAGAGACGTCCTGACATCACTGTGACCACGACTTCACCAGGCTGACGTACTGCGAGGTTATCATCTGAAATCTCTGCTCCTGGAAAGAGGTACAGACTGGGACCTGCTCCATATCTTCCGAGGACAGAGAAGATCTGTCCTTGATTGCATTTAAACTGAAGGGAAAGAGAGTGGAAACAAGATGCAGCCATGTCAGGTCTCAAGGAATGCGTGGTGTTTGCCTGCTGCTGCAAGCCAGGCCTGCCTTGGTGACACAGCCCATCTGGTGCTGCAGGCGTAGGGGAGATCCTGCAGCACTACAGTTTGTCATACACTGGGGATGGGCAGAGCTAACCCAGACACAGGAGATCGCCCCGCCTTGATGGTGACCCTCTGTTGAGCCTGGGGAATGCTGACACTGACAAGCCATTGAATAACCTCCAGCACCACCATGGAGGCAATCTGAGAGAAAGCTCAGAGTGGCATGGAGGGCTGGCTAGCTCAGGGCCTCTCTGGCCACAGCAATTAGCAGATGCTTGTGAAAAGCCTACAGCAGACAGGGCATAGATTACATGATCATTTGCTATGGTCATCAGGGATTCTGGTCACAGTCCATCTGGAGTAGTGGTGGTATCTGACCATCGCACTGAACTAGCAGGTAGGGCTGTGCTCCAGGAGTGTCTCTGAAGCCTCTTGAAACCCATGAATACATCTGGGCTCCACAGTGTTCTGGGCAAACAGCCACATCCAATTCAGGGGTCATACTGCCCTTCCTCTTTCAGCAAGATACCGAATAATTACACAAAATCACCTTGTGATTCCTACATTGTGAAAACAAGGGCTAGTGCACATTCAGTGTGCTCTGGTGATCCCTCCTGCTACGGACAGTCCTGCCTTCCTGACTGCATTTGTAGGCGAGTTGTCTGCCTGAGTTTTGCTGGACCCTCCCTCTGCCTGCTCTTGGGGAAGCAGAGGCAACAGGCAAACTCACATCCTTTGTTCCCAGGACCGTGCTCCCAATGCTTCCTTCACAAATGCAACTACCACCTGTGACTCAGTCGTCCCAGTGATTAAGCCTTCCTTATGTTCTCAGAGAGCAGCTATGGCTCAGAATCAAACTGAGCCTTTAGAATTAACCCATCTGTAATGTCCATTAAGTCTGGATTCCCCTGACCAGTCATGCAAAGTAATATCTTGTCTTAGTGCCATATTCATCTTGCACTGTCAGTTTTACCCAACTCCTAAGCACTCCCTAATAACAAGACTGTCAAGGTGTTAGTTATTCATTAGTTTTCACTCACTTGAAGAATATATCGTCATCATATGGCACATGGCACTGGGAACAAACTCCCCATGCAGACAGGGATTAGGGCCATCTTTCAAATGCTTCTGACTGTTAATTTGTACATTGTTTGAAGGGAAAACATTTTGTTAGAACTCTGTTTTGAACATTACTTTGACAGAGCATAGTGGGCAGTTTTCACATCCTCTCTGATAGCTTAGGGGACCAATGGGTGCTGGTGACAGGGATGCAGAGTGCTACCCCTATGGCAGTATGTGCCTAGTGCCTCATACACAGTCCTTGTTCATGCACCCAAAGCTAATCAAGTGAAGCTCATCAAAATCCACTTGTTCAGCAGCTGACTCTATAATAGCTGCTGGCTACTCAGCCTCCATCCCTCATGACTGTCCTCCAAAACTGTCTGCCAAAACCTGATCAATGAGAAGTTCAGATATTTTGTTTAGCTGCAGTACAATCCTAGCTGGGTGAGAAAAGCACCAGGCTAATGCCACAATGAACAAAGCATTGGTAGTAGCCAGTCCATGGGCAGCTGCTCTGCTCAGGAGAGGGATGGGAGGTTATGAGGGTTAAGTCTGGTAAAACTGGGAACAAAAAGTTGATCATCTTATATGGAAAAGGTGAAGATAGCCACAAGTCTGCGGGCTGGTGTGGAGGGAGCGTGTCTGTGGTGAGAAGGAGGGACCATTTCATGCCAGCTATAAGGTTACTGTTGTGTCCCCAACACTGACGAGTACTGCGACAAGGACCTTCTGCAGTAATGTTCTTGTGGAGATGCAGTGCACCTCACTACAAGAAGGACACTGAGGTGCTGGAGAGTGTCCAGAGAAGGGCAACAAAGCTGGTGAGGGGTCTGGAGAACAAGTCTTATGAGGAGCGGCTGAGGGAACTGGGGTTGTTTAGTCTGGAGAAGAGGAGGCTGAGGGGAGACCTTATCGCTCTCTACAACTACCTGAAAGGGGGTTGTGGCGACGAGGGCGCTGGTCTCTTCTCCCAAGTAACCAGCGATAGGACGAGAGGAAACGGCCTCAAGTTGCGCCAGGGGAGGTTTAGATTGGATATTAGGAAAAATTTCTTCACTGAGAGGGTGGTCAGGCATTGGAACAGGCTGCCCAGGGAGGTGGTGGAGTCACCATCTCTGGAAGTGTTCAAAAAACGAGTGGATGTGGCGCTTCAGGACATGGTTTAGGAAACATGGTGGCGCTGGATTAATGGTTGGACTTGATGATCTTGAAGGTCCTTTCCAACCTTAGTGATTCTGTGATTCTGTGATTCTGTAATTCCACATGTGCAAAGGGCAAAGTGGGAGGAGTGCCATGCCTATGCAGAGCTGGCTTCTTGTGGAGCTTAGGGAAAGCAGGTCAGGCGGCACCCTCAGGTCTGTCACCTTGTGTCTCCTCAGGCCAGAGGACTGCTTGGGTTCAAGAGCAGCTTAATGATGGAAAGGAGAATTGATTAACATTCAGAACTGCTCCATTATTCAACAACTAGAGCAGATCTTCTTTGTACTGAAGCTGGATAATCTGGGGAGAAGGGAAGGAGTAGGGCTTTATATCTGAGCCAGAGCACTTGCTATTCTCAGCTCTTCCGAGTTACTTTTCATCATCTGAACAGCTGCCCCCAGGGAGCTCTGGGAGGAGTGATGGCAAATACTGTAGAGCTCACAGTTCAGCCACCAGCTCCTGCAAGCTGAGTGTCCTGTTTGCTTCTAGACTAAAGCAGCAAGTGGAACAGCCACCTCTGGTCGGGTGTTCTGAGCTGTGACATGTCTCTAGACTGCCTTCATGAAAGGCAGAAATATTAAAAAGGAAAATTAATCTTTCAGGGGCAAACAAATCAAACCAGCAACCTCTGCTACAGCTTGTAGCCTGGACTAGAACAGCATAAGTCTGGACTAGAACATTCGTTGCAACCATTTAGTCACCCATGCTCTTCCCAGATTCATCTTATGAACTGGAAAAAGCAATTTGTCTGCCCATGTGCCCTGAAGTACAGCTATTTGTTAAATCCACATGCTTCAAAAGCCCTAGAATTGAACTACTGGATATGTAGAGAAAAAAGCAAATAAAGCCAGCTGTGTTATGTCCGTTTCATCTAGATAATATTCTGATAAGGCCCCGTTCATTGCCTTTATGTCTTAAAGCCAGGCAAGCCTCATGGGATCTCACCTTCGTCCCAGTCATAAAGTACAATGAGGCAGGAGGAGGAGGAGAGTTTGAGAAAGGGGAGCCAGAAATCATATTTGCCTGTGGAGGTCTCCGAGTGCTTCCTTTCCAAGCTTTCCAATTCACAGTGCTGTCTAGTTCATCAGTTCGCTGGCACATCAGCTGTCCCTCTCTGTCTTGGTGCCACGCTCATGCATACTGCCATCGGCATGGCTGCAGTGAGCCTTCTTGCTGCCTTGGCTCCGGGGTGCCAGCATCTCCAGGGCATGGTGCCCGTGGCTGCCCAGGGTGGCTGTAGCACTCACCCTTGTGCGCTGTTCTCCTCTGCAGAATCTGACCTTCTTTGAAAAATTATTACAGTAAGAAAGCCCAGGCTGAAACCAAGTTATCAATGACAAGAACAATATGAATGTCACCTGTGAACTGGGGATAAATAATAAGGTAAGACAAACACAAGGCATACAGAGGGTAATTAAAACCACAATACCTAGGGATATTTCTAAATGAAAGAAATAATCTTCACACTGAAATTGCAAAATAATGCATCTCAGTGTATTAGTTCTGGCCAAATTAGCAGTGCCTAAAGAACTGTTGACATCATCTGCTAGCTTCAGAGAGCCTGATGGGGTTAGCAGAGCAACAGAACTTTGGTCTCCCCTTTCAGTGTGGCTTGGTCTTTGGGACCAGGGCTGGGGAGGAGACGCTGCATTTCTGTGTCTGGCTTCCCTGCTGGCCTACAGCTCCCTGTGTCGGCTGCTGAGTGACAGCACACGTCCTGAGCTCTCTGTGCAGGTAGGAAGGGAGCAGGCAGGCACAGGCTTTCCCCTGCTCTTTCAGCCAGCTGCTGCTGCTGTGGCTGCCATTTTGTCATATTCCTTCATGTTTTGAAGCAGGCTAAAAAACTGGAGCAGATGAGGATAAAAATCTTTGTGGAGTCCAGCACTTTTCATGGGGAACTTGGAGCGAAATCACAGAAATCTTCCAGGAGATTGGCTAGTTTTTAATGATACAGGATTATAGTTTGGCTGTTTAATTCAACCTGAGTGACATAATGTCTTTCATTTGGACTTATTACCAGCAGAGCAGTTAGTCAGTTGGAAGCAGACCTAGGGCAGGGCATTTTGTCATTATTTTAAATTTTCTCTATCTGACAAAATTGAAGGCCTTGAAAAGACTAGAGCCATTGTAAAGGATAGAGCATCAGAGAATAGGTCACACAGTGTATTAAAGAATGAAAATTGATTCATTCTTTCCTCTGTTGAATAAGCAGCTGTACTTTGGTCCCTGTGATCCATGAAATAAGCTGTCAGGGAAATAGGAAATGTGCCACATTTGAACTTCACTCATTGATTCTGTTCTGATCTGAGGTGCAGTATTAAAATGCATTAAAGTGGGTGCAGAATCTGCAACACAGACAGCAGCTAGGCCTAGCTTGCTAGTTAGTTGTCTGGGCTATTTGTTATTAAATTAATCAGTGCTTTACAATGCTGGGACTCATTTACTTAGGTCATCTGGTCAGAGCCAGCTAACAGGAGGAATTTCACAAAAGTGACATTTGTTAGTTTTAAATAAAATCAAAGGCGAGGAGGCTCAGGAGAAGTGGTTCTAACAAGATCTATTGGCCCTTTTATCTGGAGAAGCATTTTTCAGGCAATTCAGAGATTCTGACAGTAATCAGTGTAAGAAGGGGTAGCAGAGACTTCTAGAATATGAGATTATTAGCTGGAGCACGTTAGGCCAATTAATGCCTGCAACTCTGATAGACTGCTTAGCTTCAAAATTAAATGGAGAACATTCCCCTTATTGCATAGAAACCATACCCAGTTTCATTTTTTGTAACAGAACACACCTTCTTCTTTTACACAGCTTTTCCCAAGTATAAGTTAACCTTGTTGTGCTGTCCTTAAGTAGCATACAGAGGACTGCCTGCAAGTATTATTTCTTATGGTAAATCTGGTTTATCTGTACTGAAGTGTCTTTTGCTTCTTTTGTGAGTTCTTAAGAGTTTTATTAAATAAAGCATAATTTTTGCTGCCTTTGCTTTATTTGCCTCAGAATTGTGATTCATAAAGATGGATTTTTATAATTAAGGTAGAAATGAGAAATAACCCCCTATATATAATTTAAAATGTTGAAATTATAGACACTTTCTAACTTCAGCTTTAAATCACAGGAACAAACTGTTCCCCATTAGCAGCCCTAATTAAATCCATTTTTCTAAGAGTCTTTGGCAAATTCCATTTTAGTGAAGCTGTATTAAGCTCTCTTTTATTTCCTCTTGCTTTGCAGAATTCTGAGATGAATAATAGGTCAAATATGGTATGTGACGGCTCTGTAGACTCCAAAGATATAACATGAATAAATATATTGCTCTGGAAAGCTGGCATAAGAACGCTACTTAGGATTTAGAAGGATCTTGACTACCAGACAAGTAGGAGCACTACCATTCTGGCCTGAGGAGTTTATACGTGGTGCAAGAATTGGCAAACATCATGTAGCAAAAAGGCTGTGGGAAGGTGGAGGAGGCTTGGAGAAGGGGAAGAGAGGGAGAGTACTGAAGCCAGCAGCATGCTGTTCCCCCTCTACACTGCACATTCAGGTATTGCACTCCTGAGCTCTGGTCTACCACCCACTGTGCCCTGCTGGTGTTGCCCCAGGCCTTTTATGAGGAATGAGCAGTTGCAGAGGAGTGGAGAGGAGAAAACTTTCCGAGGGTAGCTAGCTCTGCTTTTCTTCAGTATGTGCAGTCATACGGAGATGTGTTTTCTGCAAGGCTGTGCTGAGTTGCCTGTAGCATATGTCTGAGTCTTTCTGTCGAACCTGTCTAGCAGGGGCTGTGCTCCTGCTGAGCTCAGACCTGTTTCTGCACATGGATCAAAACCTGGCCTGGGTCACTGGTCCTGTACATAGACAGCTTTGTTAGGGTGGTGCTCACTGACAAGTTGACCGAGGAAGCAGTGCACAGACCAGAGAACCCACCTGAAACAGCCTCTCATTTTGCAGTCCTTGTGTGTGAAGATTAACTTACTCCCGATAACCTGCAACAGTCCTAGAGCAGCAGGCTTACTCCTATCCTCAAGCGGCTCCATCATTCATTTACTGTAACGATTGGCTTCAGCCTTCGATTTCGTCTGTGGAGCATATTGGAAAGAGAGAGGCTGAGCTGTGAACATTAATAACAATGAATAATAACAGTAAGAGTTCCACAAGCTTTAACAATCAAATGAATCAACAGTCAGAAGAGTTTCATTAATAAATACTTGCTGGGGTTACATGACAAGGGAGCTAGTGCCAGAGGTGTGTGTATCAGTTAAAGGCACTTATCCTGTGTGATCCACCTTTCAGCCCCTTTGCTTACCTGGTGGGTCCCATATTCTCCTCCATGATCTGCTGTGGAGGGCGTGGGTGCCAGAAGGAGCAAAGGAGCAGACGGCTTGGGCTATGTTGCTCTGTTGGTATCTGCACTGGGTTTATGTGGGTTTTGGTAGTGGGGGGGCTGCAGTGGTGGCCTCGGTGAGAAGATGCCAGGAGCTGCCCCCATGTCAGACAGAGCCACTTCCAGCCACTTCCAAGACAGACCTGCTACCGCCCAAAGTCGAGCCCATCAGCAACACCAGCGGTGCCTCTGCGATACCATATTTAAGGAGGGCTAAAAACAACTGCGCAACAGCAACTGGGAAAGAAGAGTGAGAATATGTGAGAGAAACAATCCTGCAGACACCAAGGTCAGTGAAGAAGGAGGAGGAGGAGATGCTCCAGGCGCAGGAGCAGAGATTCCCCTGCAGCCTGTGGTGAAGACCATGGTGAGGCAGGTTGTGCCCCTGCAGCCCACAGAGGTCCACGGTGGAGCAGACATCCACCTGCAGCCTGTGGAGGACCTCATGCTGGAGCAGGTCGATGTGCTTGAAGGAAACTGTGCCCCATAGAAAGACCACACTGGAGCAGGCTCCTTGAAAGGACCTGTGGCCCTGTGGAGAGGAGCCCACCCTGGAGCACGTTTGCTGGCAGGACCTGTGGCCCCATGGGGGATCCACACTGGAGCAGTCTATTCCTGAAGGACTGCACTCCCTGGAAAGGACCCAGGCTGGAGCACTTCATGAAGACCTGCAGCGCATGGGAAGGACCCACATTGGAGAAGTTCATGGTGAACTGTCTCCCGTGGATGGGACCCCATGGAGCAGGGGAAGAGCATGAGGAGGAAGGAGCAGCAAAGACAATGCATGAGGAACTGATCGAAACCTCTGTTCCCCATCCCCCTGTGCCTCTCAGTGGGGAAGAGGTAGGGAAATCAGAAATGAAGTTGAGCCCAGGAAGAAGGGAGAGGTGGAGGGAAGCTGTTTCTACATTTATTCTTGTTTCTTATCCTACTCTGTTTTGATTGGCAATAAATTAAATTAATTTCCCCAAGGTGAATCTATTTTGCCTGTGACAGTAATTGTGGAGTGATCTCCCTGTCCTCATCTTGACCCATAAGCCTTTTGTCACATTTTCTTCCCCTGTTTCTGTTGAGGAGGTGAGTGATGGAGTGGCTAGGTGGGTATCTGGTGGCCAGCCATGGTCAACCCCCCACATGCTGCAGGAAGGCATATGCCCTTCAGTGCCAGGGAGGTGGGTGCTGCTTCCTCTCAGCCTGTGGTTCACACCCAGAAATCACTGCTGGGTGCAGTATCTCCGTGTGCCACCCCTGGTTCACTGCCTTTGTCTTCGCATGGTACCATAGGGAGCTTGTTACACTGCAAAGGCAATGGTGCAGAGCCTGGGGTGACTTGTAATCCCTGAAAACTCAGGCAGGAGTGGGTAAACGGAAGTTGGTATAATGTTCTGCCATGTTATGTATAGAAATTGAGTAGCTTCTTTGTGACTCAGGGTAAAATGCTCCCCTTCCAAAGCCACCAAAGTAAAAGGTGGGAAAGACCTCTTAAGTTACAGTATATTCTCCTCAGGACAGGGTGAGAGGTGCAGGGTAGGGCTGTCTAGCTCATCTTTTGCAGCTTTCTCTTTGGGTGAGCTGAGCCTGGGATGGTTTATAACCTTTTATACAGAGCAAATTCCTGTGCCAAGAGGAGTAGCCCTGGTCATTAGGCTTTTACTATAGCAACAACAAAAGGCAACAGGGGCTTTGTTTGGTCTGGTTTGAAATCCAGTATAGAGCAATTGTAATTCACCTAAGGAGGTTTTAAGGGCCAACTACCAATGTGTTCATTCCTTTCAGGAAAAGAGAATAACATCTTCTGTAATCATGATTAAAGGAGCTGTTAATGTCTCTCTCAGGTTTTCCTGTTACCATAAAAGCAAGAGATGTGGTTTTCTCTCTTTGGAATTTGCAGCAAATATGTCATCTGCCTTTTTTGTCTGGGCTGTTTGAAGTCAATTTTGTGAACTTCCATGTTTTAAATAACACAAATTATTTTCTGCTAGAAGTCCTGCCCCAAGATACATGATGCTAACATAAAGGACAGTTGGTTTCAAGAGAAATCACAGAGTTCAGGGGTAAAACAGAGCGCTCTACAGTTACAAGGGGTAAAACTAGGAGCTGTTGTTCTGAGGATCTATGCAACAGTTAGGCTGCCTGCCAGGAAAAGATGCCTCCCTTATAAAGGCATGGGGTTTCACCTCAAAGACAGGGACTGTGAATCCCATTCCAGTGTGTCATCTCACCATTTCCTGCTGCTTTTATGCATTCAAGTAACTCTTCTCCAGTCTCTGAACTTCCTCCACCCTGCCATGCCTGGCATGTAGGAGATTTCATCAGGCTTCACGTTACAGGCTAATTATACAGCACACTGCAGATGCTTATGGTAAGTAGGCTTTGCATGGCTTTTTTTGGCCAGGGCAAGCATGTTATGCTATGGGGCTAGCACACCTGGGGTACCTCTGGGCGAGTGTGAAGAATATTTCACAGCCCTAGTAACAGACCTAAGCCCTTTGCATACCTGCACCCATGATTAATTGTGTGCACATCTTGCTCCTGCATGGCAGTAATGGAAGTTGTGCTGGCTCAGGTGAATCTTCACAGTAAGGAAGAGTGCAGATTGTCACTTGATTTCTGAGAGCTTGGTGCCTTCTTTTCCTGCTCCAAAAGGAGTGTCTCTCTGCTTGTCTCCCAGTATGTCCTCTGTGACCAATGATGTTGGAGTGCAGAGGTGCTATAAGGTCACAATGTATGTGTGCCTTATAGAGAGAGCAGTGATGGGGCTTCAGACTCTCAATGGTTTTTAAGTCCCTCTCCTCTTTGATGGCATCTGTCAGTTTGGCCACCAGCACCTGGGCAGGTCAGCATTACTGAGCATATCTACTGACACTCAGTGCAGTCCATACTTTTGACCTGTGAGGTTTGGTCACTCCTTTGGGCTTCATTCTCAGACTGCTCTCATCTCACAGGCCTAACAGGGCTTGCAGTGGTAACGTACAAAAACACAAGACTGACTTGCAAAATTAACAAAGAGGTCATGAGAGAAAGCAGTCTGGATTCCGGTGGCTTCTTGTGCTATTGATGTGTGCATGCAGCTTGTCTAGAATTGTCACTGGGGAAACCCCCAAAGCCAGTGGAGTGAATCACCCCAGAGACATGTGCTGAGTCCTGTGGCCTTCTGTAGTTTTTGCCTTTGGAGTAATTAATGCTGTGCAGCCATTGAAACTATTTTCTCTTAGTGCTGTTGCTTTTCATCTTGTATCTGTGTTTTGGTATGCTTGTTGCCTTAATTCCACTGAATCCTCTTCTTGGCATCATCAATCTCTTTGTCAAGTGCATAGGGTGCTTGGCAGCCTCAGAGCTCTCCATCTTGTCCTTCTGTAGCCTTTGGGCCTCTTTGCCTTTCCGGGTTGCAAAGGCTATGGAGAGGTGCTGAAGAACAACTTGTAAAGTACCATGTGATGGTTTGTCTTTGTAGAAGTGCTGTTCCTGGCATGCAAACACCATCCAATGCTCTCATTTTTGTCCTTGATCATACACGGGTGTCCTCATTTCTTGAGGACCCTTTGAATTGCTCCTTTAAGTCAAGTCCACCTGACAGTCGATACCCAAACTTCTCATACAAGATGTAGGTGCTTCTTCTTCCATGATAAAGCACTGGCCATTGCTATTTGAGTGCCATGCTGGCATATGCTTTTCAGCATGTGCAAGGGCACTGTGTCTACAGCACTGGCAGCTTGGGGCTTTGTTGCCTTAACGCTGCAATTGCTCTGACCTCGCAAGCTGGACAGCTGGGTACACTTACACCGTGACCAGAAACCCTGCAAGTGTTCCTTGTGTGTGCATTGCAGCAACAGAAGCTCCAGGCTCTGGATGGAGCCGATTTGCAAATCCATTAGGGCTTCTTGGTCCACTTCCTAGACCAGTCAGGCTGTGAGGTGTGGTGTCCAGGCTGGGTGCCAAGACAATGCTTTACATTCTGTCTGAAGCTCTACTGGAGTTTTTATGGAGAGGATATCCCTTCTCAGTGCCTCCCAAATCTAGTAGCTGCATACAGCTGCTTCTTCCTGTTTCAGGTATGGGTGAAGTGATGCACCAACAGAAATTCTGTAAGGCTGTTAGACTTACAGAAAATGTTATATGAATTAAATAATAGTAATGATTTAATAAAAATGCTGTTAATGATTATGAACTCAGCCAGAAATACAGCCTGTTCAGTCTGTTCTGAGGGTGGGACTTGCATTTGCCTCTTCTGCTCTGACGAGCTACTATCAGAATTACTGTTGTTTTTTCAGCAGAAAGCCCCGCCGTGGGCCATGCCAGACATTTCTAAGGATTCAGTAGATGCGTCATAGCCATGCTGCTCTGGCATGCTGTCTGTGTTCCCAACATGTCTGTGTGCTTTATTGCTTGACTGTGTTGGTAGGTCTGTTATGTCTTGCTCTAGCAGTCTGTTGGACTTCAGTCTTTACCTACACCCTGTTATCCAATGCTCTCAAGATCAGGGTAAGGAGATTTTCACTCTTTTTCCAGCCCCTATTTGGACTCTTGACAGGTGCGGTCCCTGTGTGTTAGTAATGCAATGGGGGACTACTGCAGACCGCCAAAGCTGTTACTGGCTCACAAGAACATCAGAGTCATGAAGCAGCCCTGGAATGTGTCATGTCAGTTTAAAGTGACCAATGCAAATATGAATCATTAAATCTATTAGCATGAGGCTGCCATAATGAAGTGTCAAATTCTTCACAAAACCAATTCCTATTAAAAAGACCTAAGATTAAAAGCAGAGTAGATTCTAAAATGATGGGAACTGAGAGGAATGAGAGAACACAGTATTGATCATGCACACCATTCATGTCTTGTTTCTATTTAGAAATATGAAAAACAGATTAATGAATTAATGATTCCGTGTTAAAAAGGGGCCCAGAAGGAGCAAGTCTATTTTAGTCATGTGACTGTGACTGTAAAAACCTCTGCGCTTTCAGGAGCTGGTAAGAAGACAGCAATGTTAGAGGGGCCGAGTGGCAGTGGTTACAAAACCCCAACACAGGAAAGGGATGGGCTGTATCAGATTTCAGCTTCACAACAGAGAATGGACATTGAAAGTCTGGGTTCACAGGGCACAGAACAGGCAACACAGAGGTAAGAAATAACCACGTATATTATCCACTGTGTTGAGATTCAAGTTTTCCAGCTCAGCCTTTAACAGTTGTGGTGGGTTAACCCTGGCTGGCTGCCAGGCACCCACCAAGCCATTCTCTCACTCCTCCCTCTCAGCAAGACAGGGGGAGAAAATAAGACAAAAAAACTCCTGTGTGAAGATAAGGACAGGAAGATCACTCATCAATTACCATCACAGGCAAAACAGACTTGACTTGGGGAAATTAATTTAATTTATTGCAAATTAAGACTCGAATAGGATAGTGAGAAAGAAAAACAATACTAAAAACACCTTCCCCCCACCCTCCCTTCTTCCCAGGCTCAAATTCACTCCTTCACTCCGAAATCCTCTCCCTCCTCCCTCCAAGCAGTGCAGGGGGATGGGGAATGGGGGTTGCAGTCAGTTCATTACACTTTGTTTTGCCACTCCTTCCCCCTCATGCTCTTCCCCTGCTCCATCATGGGTCCCCCATGGCCACGGTTCCCCTGCTCCAGCGTGGGCTCTCTATGGGGCACAGTTTCCTTCAAGCACATCGACCTGCTCCAGCATGAGGTCCTCCACAGGCTGCAGGTGGATGTCTGCTCCACCGTGGACCTCTGTGGGCTGCAGGGGCACAACCTGCCTCACCATGGTCTTCACCACAGGCTGCAGGGGAATCTCTGCTCCTGCGCCTGGAGCATCTCCTCCTCCTCCTTCTTCACTGACCTTGGTGTCTGCAGGATTGTTTCTCTCACATATTCTCGCTCTTCTTTCCCAGTTGCTGTTGCGCAGTTGTTTTTACCCCTCCTTAAATATGTTATCGCAGAGGCACCGCTGGTGTTGCTGATGGGCTCGACTTTGGGCAGTAGCAGGTCTGTCTTGGAAGTGGCTGGAAGTGGCTCTGTCTGACATGGGGGCAGCTCCTGGCATCTTCTCACTGAGGCCACCACTGCAGCCGCCCTGCTATCAAAACCTTGCCATATAAACCTAATACTACAGTGACCGCAAGTCATAAAGAAGGAACTGCACAGACACTGCCACAACTGGAAAGAATTTGTGTTTGCTCTGAAACCTGTGCAGGTATTCTAGCTTTTCCTTACTGAAGCTGAGCAGCTTGTCCTTGCTTCAGCCTGAATCCGCATCCAGGAAATCAGAAAGTGCATTGCAGAAGACTAGAAAAATGAAACCAAGGTGTGAGGCAGAAACTTACACACCGTGTTCACCTTTTGAGACTGAGGCTTATGACAGGAACTGGTAAAAGATGTAGAAGGAAGGTTAAAGAGAGACTTTTGATGGAACATTTTGGTTCCAGGAATAAAAGTTATCAGAATTTCTTAGCATAAAGTGTATATTTGCATGTCTGACTTAGTTTGTTGATCAACTCTCATATTTATACATGTGAGCATCTGTGGTTTTGTGCTCCTGAATAGAGGGCTAGAAGTCTGGGCAGACCCACACTTTGGTTCAAGCTTTTTTCCCAGGTCAGCTGATTTCAGGGGATGTCCTGCAGTCATACAGCTCTTGGGAAATAAGTTTCAGTTGCCCATAAATTTATTTCTAAAGCTTCAGAAATGCCTTTTCCTTTAATCTTTTCTGTGTTCCAAAATGCAACGTGTGTGATCTGTATAGAAGGGCATGCTTTCTGTCCCTACAAACACAGACCTAATCATGTTTGAGAATATCTGAGCTTATTATTCATCTAGGCACATGCATGTGTAATTCTGGCAATGCGTGAGTAGCTTTCCCTGGTATTGTTGCCTAGGGGGATGCACTGTGAGGCAGGGAGCTTAGGTTTTATTCTGTTAACTGGTATTGTTTGAATGCATGGCCTTGGGAAAGTTATTTGAACTCTTGGTGGAACATTTTCTCAAAAAACCAAAATGGGCACAAGGAAAATTGTCCACTTATATATCCACTAGAAATCTAAATTCAAGTAGAAAGGCAGTAAAGAGATTCTGAGAGGAAATGTAGAAAATATTTGAGAATTTGGTGTCCGAGTCACAGGGAGTAATTTGGAAAAATTCCTGTTGAAAATCCCCTACATGGCATAGAACCACAGCACTTGTTTTCTACTGGCATTAATGTATCACGTGCATAAAAGGTCCTTCTCCATTAGCCACCCATGCACATATTGCTGTGTGGGGTAGTGGTACATCTTCCATGTCACCTGTGCTGCAGGTGATAGAACCACCTCGTAGATTCTACTTGTTTTAGGGTGATAATGCTTGTTTTGTGTACGCACATACACATTTCTCTAACTGCTGTGCAATATTCTACATAAAGCTCCTTGAAATGCTTTCAGTGATGTCATGGTTTAGCCCCAGCCGGCAACTAAGCACCACGCAGTTGCTCACTCACTCCCCCACGGTGGGACGGGGGAGAGAATTGGAAGAGGAAAGTCATGGTTTGAGATACAGACAGTTTAACAGGCAAAGCAAAAGCCACACACGCAAGCAGAGCAAAACTAGGAATTCATTCCCTGCTTCCACAGGCAGGCGGGTGTTCAGCCATCCCCAGGGAAGAAGGGCTCCATCAGGCGTGATGGTGACTTGGGAAGACAGATGCCATAACTCTGAACGTCCCTCCACCCCTCCCTTCTTCTTCGTCCCAGCTTTAGGGACTGGGCATGATGTCATACGGTATGGAATATCCCTTTGGCCAGCCTGGGCCAGCTGTCCTGGCTGTGTCCCCCCAGCTCCCCATGCACCCCCAACCTGCTCGCTGGCCAGCCAGCGTGAGAAGCCGGACTGTCCTTGACTGCTCAGCAACAACTCAGAACATCAGCACCTTATCAACGTTTTCTCAACCCAAATCCAAAACAGCCTCACACTAGGTTCTGTGAAGAAAATTAGCTCTATCCCAGCTGAAACCCGGACAAGTGAGATCAAGTAACTTACAAAAGCATGATTTACTCCAGCAGGATTCTTGTCTACATACCGCTGGTCATTTGTTGCACCTCCTCTCTTCAGCTTGTGTCGGGCTGGTGTCATCTTTTACTGGCACCTATTTTGCATGCACAGCCTCTTTCTGGCTGTGTGTAAGCGAATGGCGCTGCTGTTCACACCTTCCTGTGCATGTATTGCAACACCTTCCCACACATACAATTGAAAGGCAAAACTTAATTTTGCAGAAATTAATTGTGTTAGCAAATGGTTTTTAAAACACTCCAGAGAATGTTCTGTCAGCTTGACAGATGAAGGTAATGCTACAAAATGAATTTGTTGACAAAATAATTTCAGGCTGTTGATAAAATGTATTTTGTCTTGAGAGTGAAAAATACCAGACTGACAAATACTATTGTCCTTAGAAGTGTTTTTTCAGCTGTCAGTCAATTATTCCCTTTTTAAGCCAGCCAATAATACTTCTTCGTAGCTGAAAAAGCTTTCGTAAAAGATAGCATACAGCTCTGAAGGACGAAATAATTAAACTTTGATTTGTTGCTTTCAAATTGAAAGCAGCTTTGTTACTTTGATGAACAAGGCTTGGTCGCCTGCGAAGTGGAAACAGGTGGCAGGCGCTTGACGGAGATTCGACACGCGTTGTGGAGAAGAGAAGGTGGATTCGGAGCTGGGTTTCTTGAAACGGCTGTTTGTTTGAAAACTTCTTGTTAGACTATTTGAGTATGTTGCAAGCTTTTAAAATGGGTTTCCTGCAGACTTCACCAGCCATTTGCATGCACTGAGAAGTCTCATTTCTTCTTCCTATTATGTTGCACTTCGTGAGCCGGAGAGGAGGGGCGCGCAGCCGGTTTTCTGCCTGGACGTGGGCAGCGGGCTGCGGGCAGCTGGCAGCGGCGTGCTCGAGGTGGGCCGGGGGCTGGCGTGCCCGCCTGCCCGAGAGGGCCCAGCGCGGGGGGCTCGTGCCCGCCGGGCCTGCGGCGTGCCGGCAGTGGGTGTGCCGCTGAGGGGTGCGGCCGGGGTGGGCAGCAGATGGGGGCCAGCAGCAGCACGTTGATGATGGCTGGAGAGCCTGGGGCATGGGGGGCCTGTCCTGGGTGGCCATGCTCCTTCCCGGCGGCTCTGTTCTGCTCCAGCAGCGATTTTGCACACTTGCTGCCTGCAGGCTGGGCTGCCTCACCCCTGGTGAGGTACGGCCTGCCCTTTGCCACCCCAGCTCGCAGGACTGACTCATCCCACTGCGGCCAGAAGGCCCTGGGCTTCCCTCTTGCCCGTTTTTAGGAAGGAAAGCCTTTCCAGGGTGACAGCCCACAAGGCCACTGGCTCTGTGCAGACCAGGGCAGGACAGCCAGAGGCTTCCTGGCTCTCTGCTGCTCGAGAAGCTACTGCAAGGCAGAGGCTGAGAAGCGGAGAAAGCGGGTGAGGCTGCTGCAGCACGCTGCAGGGGAGGCAGCGCTCCGGGGCTGCCTGGTTGTGTGGTCTGCAGACGTGGAGACTTTGCGTCAGCTTTTGCTATGGTGAACTGGTGTCATCAACAAAAACGCACCTCTGGAGCACAGGCAGCTGGCATGGCTTACGAACACCGATACCATCACCAGGCTTCTGGTTCAACCTTAAAATAATAATATGGACATAGAAAAAAAAGTCTGTGTCCTTCCAGCAGCTCTCAGGAACACTAGGCCCCTTATCATGACAGCTGTATCATATCAAGCCCAGAAAACCAGTGCTGAATCTGATGAGGTTTTATTTTTTAGTTATTGGTCCAAAGTCCTGTCTGGTGCAGCCCAAGGAGAAGTTAACCAAGTTACAGTACTGGTAATTGGAGTCAATATAATTTCAGTCAGTAAGTGCATGGAGCTTTTTCTCCTAGATGCTGTTTTGGGTAAGGATCTCTTGGGCTCTCTGGCCATTCTGCTCCTTCCCAGGAGGGTGGAGTGCCAACATTTTTTTTTAAACCCTCTGGTTTCTCACTGGGATCTCAGGTTCAACAGACACGTTCCCTTTTGTCCTGTAACACAGAAAAGGAAGGAACAAAATCTTGTGTTACATATGAACTGGACTCTACTGGGATTTTTGAGTAAGCTTGAACTCAAGGACATAGTCTTGTGATGAGATAATGATGCTTCATTGCCAGGTTGAATTTTTTTTCTTCTTTATCAATACTGGCATAACTAATTACATTAAAGCATAAATGACCTTGTTGGAACAGCTAATCTTAGTCAAATGAGTGTGCCACTCCCACAAGTCACTGGAATGACACTTAGCATAATAGCTCCTTAATATGTGGAACATCTGTTCTTCATTTTTAAATATTCAGTGATTCTTCCTCATTACCTTCACCTACCAGTGCCGAAGTGAGCCAGCCATCTCTGGCATAACATTTAAACTTTCTCAGTTCTGGCTGGATGGGGTTTTGAAACCACTGACAAGAAAATAAGCAATCAAAACTATAAATTATCTGAAATCCCAGTTACAAGTAATGTGTGATAATTAACTAATGGTGGTTAATGGCACTGGCTAACAAATTAACAAAAGCACAGTTTCTCTTTTGGAATTAGAGTAACAGGGATGCTAGTAGCATCAATTATGCCTTCAGTCTTGCTTTTAAGGGAGACTGTCCTTTGCTTTAGGAACAGTCTGATTGAAACCACTCCAACAAGCTGAGCACAGAGGGTAGTCTTTTAACACATGCTAATAAGTACGAGCGCCCTCAGTGACCATGCAGTCAAGCCACATCATAAGCAGAGTTACCCGTCTGCATAAATAGCTGCTCTCATTGCAGCAGTACATGGGCTGCTCAAACACTGTTTTGAGAGAGCCAAGGGAAGAGATGGGCTTCCCGAGGCCCTTGGAGGGCGGTGAGCTCTGGTTGTTTCCCTGCTGAGGAACAGCTCCCAGCACTGTCTGCCTGGGTGCTTCTGCGGCTTGTGCTAGGGACACTGTTATGGGCAGAATGTGCCTCAGGTGACAGAAGAGCCATGTTTGGCTCTTTAGGTTCAAACCAATCCCTCTAGTTTGGTTTAGCATGGCAGGGAATTACGATACGGCCATTCCCCAGGGGAGCTGGGATGTCTGAATATTTGCTGATTGAGCTTCAACAGAGCCATGCTCTCCCCTTCTGTGCTGTCTGTCTTTAGCAGGCAGATAGCAGCCTGGCTTCTCCCTGCTGGGGTTTGGAGGACAGGGAGAATCAATGCATGCCTACTAATCTGCCTTGAGTTCACATCTGCCTTTTAGGCTGCTTTGTCCTGTGGTACAATCACAACAATGCTAGACTAACACCTTAAAACCAATCATTTTTATGGGAACACACATATTATAAAAGGTCTGACTGTGCACACATACACCATCAATGGCTATTACCCAATAACGATGTCAGATAGAGAAACATCACAGCAAGTCCTTGAACAATATCTCCTCAAGTTTAAACAGAGAAAAAACTCCTCACAATTCGTTTCTCTTAAAGGAAAGAGGATCAATACAAGCTGAACAAATGAAGCAGGGTTGCTTTCTATAGACAACGAGAGAAAGAGGGTTCACAACCACTGGTGCTGGCTTTGGGAGGGCAGCCCACTGGCCATGCAAATCACCCTGACGGACTTGGCAAGAGCCCTCAGCTGCTAAATGCCAGTGTTGACTGCATGCATTGTCTTCTCCCAGAATTTGACTTTTATTCTGGAGAAGAGCAGGAGCCCAGGGTCCTTCCTGGGAACTGACAAGCCAGGGACTGCAAGACAGCCCTGTTCTCTGTGCTTCCAGCACAGTGAGAACAGTCTTAACAAACCTGGAATAATGAGCAGGGTATAAACAAGCTGCTTTGCTGCACGGGTATCCTCATGTCTGTAAATGCTGTCAGCACCCTCCTCCATGCAGCACAGATGCACCCAGAAATTCTGGGCTTCGCCATCCCATTTTTACAGCAGTCCTTGGCCCCAAAAGGAGATGTAGAAAGTGCTTTAATTTCTCTGTAGTGATTAGGAACACAGTGCTTCCTTCATGACATACTGTCTGTGCTTCTGAGGCTCCTGCAGACTTGAACCCTTGTATTTCTCTCTTCACAGTGTAAGTCCCATGATGCTCCATTTAATGGATGTTATTTAGGTTGAAAGGTAAGCAGCTTAAATGCTTTGCTTTCTAGCATCTGTGTCCTGTTAGAGTCATCTCACTCACTCTCAATTGCACATTTTGTTACATGAACATGTTTAGATAGAACAAGGGTTTTTCTCTCCTTCAAATATTTATAGTGATGACTTGTGATGTAATCAATAGGGTTTGCAGAATCTCACCCTGCACCATCACATCTTTATTCTTCAGAATATTGCTTCTGCAATATTCTTCAGAATGATGCTTTCTGCAATATTATAGCTAGGACTGACAAGATAAAGCTGAGTTAAAACATATTGCACATTATCTGCTTCCATCCTGCTGTTGAGATTGCAAAAGAGAACAAATGAAATTCTGTCAAAGACAAGCTCTTCTCTCTCCTCCCAAGCAGAGGAGTGGCACCTACTGAGGCAGACTGAGAGCAGCTCTGACAGAAGCTATGCTGAGGTGGGGCTCCTATTCCCTCACTCCCAGCAGATGACCTGTTGCTCTGCACCAGGCTTCCAGATCCGCATCCATCTCACCTCCATGCTGGACCCTGAGCACATCTTTCCCAACCCCTCTTCAGTCTTTGCTCTGTCAGCTCCTGGGGGATCTCCAGGACTCAGAACATCATTACAGGCCATTCTGGAGTATGGCCTAAGCTCTCTTTCTCCTGCAGCATACCCCAGGATGTGTAGCAATAGCTCACACCCACTGTTGTCTGGTCTTCTTGTATCCTTCCCCCAAGAACCGCTGTGACGAGAAACACTTTTAGGGAACTGGGATCATAAGACAGTTTTTTCCTCCCTGTCACAGCCAGCAGTCAGCCAGTTTTCATGGGCCCACAGAATGCCGATGTACCACACAGTCCTAGCAAGAGGTAACTGGCAGGATCCTTTTGTGGGCCAGTCTGAATGCTGGCCATCTGCTCTATCAGGCCTACATCACAAAGGCTTGAGCATTTGACGCTGCTGGCCTGCTGTGAACCTGCCTCTTGCTGGCACATGCTGGAATTATTTTTTGAAAGACTCTGGGAAAGCAGGCAGGCTATGGGGAGGTTTGGCTGATGTAGCATTTGAGGGAAGTGCTGTTCAATATGGTTATGCTGAAATAAGAGATAATAGCTCTTCATGTAGTGAGGAATGAAATGCAGCCTTTTCAGGAAGCCACATGCTCCTGTAGTTGATGAGGAGTTGAGAGCATCTTGCCACAGAGCTGCCCAACTAGGGGACAGACTCGGCACGAAGTCATTGGGCAGCATTTAACAATGTCCACTTGGTTCCTTTGTGCTATTGAAGGATCTGACTTCTTTGTCTCAGTCAGTGAGAGTGGGATGCTCTTTTGGGCGCAGAAACTGCATTAAAGAACATTATGCTATCCTTGGTCTGGATGGAGCTGCCAGGAATTGCTGCTTCTTGCTCTTGGCTGGAAGATGGCTTCACTCTTTTCGTTGTATGATGTAGGTGTATTTAAGTTCACTTGACAGGAAGCCTCTTGACTCCAGCAGGAAGGCACTGCAGACAACTCTGGCTTATAGGCCAAAGAACTTCCCACTCTTGGTGCTGCCCCTATGAAAAAGAAGAAAAGAATTTCTCAAAAATAAATCACATTTGACATGTAAGCAGAGAGTGTAGCTTGGCAGATGACAAGGGAGAAAATGAGGCATCAGGCACTGGGAAAGTTACAGGCAAAATACCACCCCATTTCTGTCTACTTAAAAGCCAGTTCTTTACTGGGAAAAGTTGCAGACTGTCTCTGCACAGCTCTTTGCCCCAGTCTGTGAGTGCTGAACCAGGGATTCCTCCAGTCTGAGACTGAGAGCTGCAGAGGAATGCTTAGTATGTGATTGCTACCCCAAAGGATAATTACTGATCTGAACTACCTGCAACGCTCCTGGAAAGCTGTTTAGCATCAAAGACATTATTTAGCTAGCCAATAGCAAAGGGTAATTTTCAAATACTCTAGGAAATAAATTTCTCCAGATTTTGAAGATACTAAAAGTGATGGATGGTTATTACCTGGTATTAGGAGTTATTTTTCCTAATTCTCTGTAGAAAAATCAGGCACATGCTGATAGGTGGAAGGAGCAGCAATCCTATGTAGCCTTAGTTCAGAATATACTGGGCATAGTGGAGGCAGGAAAAACTCTTCCTCCTTCTTTGTAGGGACACAGAGGGATTATCTCCAAGCCCATCATTCCTGAAATGCTTTTTAATTGCTGAAAGGTCAGTTCTGTCTGGGACAAGTCCCAGAGCAGTGTCCTTCTGGACACTGGTCCATGATGAGCTCTGCTAGCACCAAGGCCCGACAGCCTCAGGCTCTACCGGGCAGCTTGGTCAGGACCTCAGTGGCAATAGCCCATGGTTCCATGGCTGGGGGAGGCTTTAATGGCCACACCAGCCAGCCACCTGCTTTTACATTTAGCCAGAAGGACACAAAGTATGTATCACCCTTAGCACTGGACCATCCTGCCTTGGGAGATGTGTCTGGCACAGCGCTTGGGCTGCGCTTGGCATTGCAGTCCAGCACCGGTTAATGCAACTCAGCAGGGAGTGCACCACATGCACCTGCGAGTGCAAGATGGGGCATTTGTGCAAAGACATGTCAATGCCATGACAGTGTGCTTGCCTGTGGCCACGGTCATCTTTGCCTTATTGTCGATAGAGATTAATGAGTATTTTATAGCATATATGTGGTGGGCCACACCCCCTATTTCTGTGTTAAGGGAACATAGATAACCATCCTGGGTCCGCTGCTGGTGCACATCCTGGGACTCATTCTGCCCATGACTGCCCAGTGAACAGAGGTCCACAGCAGTGGAGCCAGGTGCATGTGTCCCTCTCCTGGCCTCCTTCAGATGCGCACAGAACCGTGTGAAGAGCAGATGCAGCCAGCCTCCTTGTTGATGCTGGGAGTGTCTTGCACCTGCAGCACTATCCCATTCTAGTAAGGATGCTGTTAATAAATGTAGGGCTTGAAAGTGCCAGCTGGGACCAAAATACTAACGAAATTACATCATAAATACAGCAGTAAAGCCAATGTAGGTCCATGTTAAACAATTCAGCAGTATATCCCATTTCATAGAGCTCTGAGGAGGCACCACAGATTCCTTCCCCCATCCCATTCAAAGGAGCTCTGTCTGATTTGAGAGCCTGCATTTTTTCAGAATATCAAGGGTTTGGTTTCTTTGGACCTGACTGCAAATCCAGGAGGCCTCTGTGTGTCTTTCACAGGGCTTTATCCCTGCAAACAGATTCCTTTGGTTTTCAAGCTAGTCAGGCCCAGGACCTACTCTGTGTTCTCTCCCTTTATATCGCTGTTCTATTACAGCAAGGTACTGCAGAGGAAAAGAAGCTTGTGAGTCTGTTTCTGTGAAAGTGTGAATTTATTTTTAAATCTCTTGAATTATTTACTTTGTCTGCCTTTTTTTAATGACAGGTGAATGTATTTATGACTTGTTGTCTTTCCCAAGGTAGCTCTTGGCATGAAGGGAATTAATTACAGGGAGAGCAAATGCAGCTGATGTTAATTTTCAAGTCAAGTTTCAGCTTTGCTGAAATTTCAGAAAGAAAGTAGTGTTTTATAAATTAAACTCTGCTTTGTGTGCTTTTTCTTTAAAGAAGGCTTAGCATTTGGAAAGGCAGCAGGAACAGAAAACAAACATACTAGATGAGGGAAACTTGTCTTTAAGGATGCACTCCATCAGCTATCAGTAGGCAGCTGTGAGAGATCGGTGTGGCAGCCTATCAGCTGTATGGGGAGAGTGTAATACAGTCCAGCAGCACACCAACACCTTCGGCAGGAATTGGCTTCAGTGGCAAATTGCTGGTCTGTGGCACAAGCTGCTGCTTTGAACTGACAGGGTGATTAAACTAGTTGCTCCTTTCTGTGAGAGAGCACATGCTGTGTGCACTACCAGGAAAACCTCGTTCTGCTTCAAAGCCATTCAGATACTGATACCATCAGAGCTTAACTGAAAAAGATCCTGCACTGCCATGTCTGCACCGTCTCTGCAGAGGCACTACCAGCAGGACAGGCGAGGCTGTGGTTCCTGGGAATACAAAACTACCATCAACATACACTGATGGGACTGACAAACTGGTCCCCTTTGTTGTTCCATCTTAGGCTATCGTTAGCATTTCAGTTCCTTCCTCCAGAAGTCTGGAACAATCTTACATTAACTTTTGTGGTATGAGAAGTCTCAGGAGCACAGCCCCAGAGCTGGATAGGTCCAGTGGGCTGGACCAGTGGCGGTGGGTCCAGCTGGACTGAGTGCAGGAGATGCTGTGCTGCTTTCCAGCAGATGGGCTGGGCATGAGAGTGGTGACCCTGGCAGCTGCTTGCCAGACCTCAGGAACTGGGCCCTGCAGGCAGCTAACAGGGAAAGGGTCATAATTAATTTAACTCTCCATCCATCAAGCCCAGTTTCCATCCCTGGAATGACAACTCGTACATGATGCTTTGGAAGAGAGCAGTTCCTTCCAGCCTCCAGTGCTGCTTACAGGCAGTGGTGCCCTGTGCAACTTAGCAGAAAACAGACCTGTTTTAAATGTGGTCTTCTGGTTTTATGTGCTGTAGCATTTACTGTCCAAGTTCTTATGGCCCAGATTTCCAGCCGTTGTGTTTAAATCTGATGGAGATGACCCTGGGAGCAGAGGGAGAATCTCTGCTGCGGTGAAACTGCTTTGGCTGTCCACTGCCAGTGAAGCACTCTGAGCTGAGCCGGGTGAGTTGCAGTATGTCTCATCTGCATCATTTCATCGTCTTTTAACAAGCGGACTGTAGTTTAATGTGTTTGAGTGAATTTATTGCTCTGTGCCTTGTTCTGAGGAGCAATGAGCACTGGGTGCCCCATTATCTTTTAGCTCATGTGTGTATGAAACAGTCATCTCATGTTTCCTGTAGCTTATGGCCCATATCTGATAGTGGAAAGTAAAATGAGTTTATGATTTAGAAGTAGAAAAGGTTAACTCTAAATAATAAGTTAAAATGCAGAATAGAAATGTTACTTTAGTTTTTATGGGTTCTACATAATTTTGTCTCCATCCTCAAAGGATTTAGTATAACTCAATGAGAAAATTGCATTCAAATCCTGTGGGCTGCTCTGCCGTGACTGAACTGAAATTAGGGGAGATACACAAAGTGTATTTATACAAACCGTTTGGATGTCTGCCCGCTGGGGGAAGCACTTGGTCCCTAGGCGGTAGTGCCTCTTGAACAGGACAGAAATGGGACAACAGCAGGCTTGTGGTAAGAAGGGAGGATGCAGCTGCATGCTCTTGAGGCACTGTTGCATTGCTGGACAATGCTGCACTCATGGTCCCACGGGACCTGAGTGCCCAGTGGCCTCTGCTTGCTGTGCCAGCCCCTGGGATGTTTGCTGAGAGCTATTGGGTGGGAGCAGCTCATCAGATGGCTTCTTGCTTGGAGTGTGGTTCTCATTTTAAATGTGGTGTTGGCTTTTTGATGGCAACTTTACCTTCCTAGGGCTGCTCAGCATCCAGTGCCTCCCAGAAGGAAGGAGTACCAATGAGAGATTTTGCCATCTAGCCCAGGCCCACGGTCATTGCTTCCACGCCCGTCCTTAGCCTTGCTTGAGGTGTTTGCTGAGCTCCAAAACTTCCCAGAGCAGTCCCATGAGCACGTGCATAACCAAGTTGTGGGTTTGCCTGTTTCACACACGATTCAGAGGACCATGGAAGGATCCTCCTGTACACAGGCAAGGGGCTCTGCCTTGTTCTCCTGTGAATGCTACACAGCACACAGCTGGAAAAAGGCTTCCTGAAACTTGGGACAGTCTTAGCTCCTGGTTTTTGGGAACACAGAGATCAAAATCACAAAGTAACTGTGCGTGTCTGCCCACAAAGGGCCTTTGGGAAGAGCTCCTGAGTGAGAAGGATCACTAGGACTCAGTTTTCTTTGCACAAGTGATGCTCCACAGGGTGTGCTGCAGAGTTCAGTGCTCTGCAAGACTTGCCTGATGCTCATAGCAGGAGCATTTCGGGGTGTGAGCATGCAAAGGACCTGGGTTGTTACTCAGTGCTGACATTCCGGACATGACTAAGCCATTTTCATGAAAGAGATGGTATCTGACAGTATTACTATTCAATCGTTTCTTATAGATTTCAAATAAAAATAAATTGGCTTATTTTAAAACAACAAACTGTGGAAAGGCTTTTGTAAACAGAAGTGAGTGGTCTCTGAAGCATGGCAGACAGCTCTGTATTCACAGCCAGCTAACAAGCTCTTCAATGCCCAACAGAGGGCCTGGACTGAAAAGAAAATGCCTCTTCTCAGCTCTAGCTTTGCTTTGAGGTAGTTGGGGAAAGAAATGCACAGGAGGAAGGGGAGGAGGTGTTAGAGTCTGAGCATCCCACAGGTGGCTGGCTTATCCCCAACACCATCACAACACTACTGCAGACAGCACACATTGGTGAGCTCCTGCCAATGCCTCCAACAAACCCCAGCAGTGGGTTGCTTCTTGCATTGCAGAAGCAGCAATGAAAGCCTGGGTGAGTGCTGTTCTGTTGCAGTGGGTGCAGGAGGCCAAATGAGGTCAAGTCTAGCTGCTGCCCAAACATTCTGGGAGACACGGTTCCTGACCTGAGGGGCTGACAGGCTTGGGGTGAGACTGCAAGGAACAGGCAAGGAGGCAGGGGCCTTGCCTGCTTGAGAGGAATGAACTCCTTGGCCCTTCCAAGGGTGAGTTCTTTGTTGCTGGGTTGCCTCCCTCTTGGGGACAGGCATAGGGCAGTGTGAGCTGAGTGTCTCTGGATGGGCTCTCCATGGGTCCTGGCATTCCAAGGGCTGCCTTTGGCAGACTTACTTTTTCCAGGGTGCTGGAGTTGATAGCAGAGTGGATCTGTTTGGATGTCTCCTGGACCCCCATCCCCTTTGGAGACTGCTTTCCACAGATGCTGCTGCAAGGCATCTGAGGAGCAGTGCATCCATAGGTGCTGTGAGGTGTTTGGTTTGCATTTAGAAGGAACTGCTGTCTTAGGAGGTTTATCTGCTGCTTTTATAAATCATGGTGCTGACATCTCCTCTGCAGGACTGGTAGCCTCTGCACACTGCCAAAAGCGGGGTGGTGACCGGGGATGCTATGCCCAAGCTGGGGCAGGCAGTGGGTACTGGGGAAGGGCAGGGTGACCACCAGGCCCCTGGGTGCAGTCTGCCTGCAAGGGAAGAGTTTGGTGTATGTCCCCAAGAGCTGCTTGCTGGCAGACCATTCCTGAAGAATTAACCTTGGTGCAGACAGAATAGCCAAGAAAGCAATTGCCCTGACATTAAACAGGCTGACAGAAAGTGCAGGGGCTGCATCTGGAGCAGTAATGATAAGGACTGTGTCTGTCAGGGCAGGGCTCACAGGGTGGGAGGAGGGAACTCGGTGGGTCCAGGCAGCCCCCACTGCCCCTTGCACATAGGTCTCGGGAATGCCTGTGGTGAAGAGCAGCAGGCTCCATCCCCTTAGGGATGTTGACCAGAAGAGCTCTGTGCCCTGGGCTGAGAGGTCACCCTGGCCCTTCAGCACCGAGCTGGACTTCCCTGGCATGAACATTGGCCAGGGCCAGGACTGCAGAGCCTGCGGTAGCCGAGGTCATGGATCCTCCTGCCTTCCACAGCGCCTTTGTTCAGGTGGCAGGTTAGAGGGTCTGGCAGTTCTTCTCAGGCTCTTTGCACCATTTAGCTTTGCTCCTAATGACTGGTGTGTGCTGGGCTATATGTTTATCAGCTGGAGTTTGCTAATGAAGGTATAAGCATTCTGGATTCTTTGGAGAACTTTGTTTGCAAAGACCCTGGGATACATGAGCAAATAGCTGTGTGGAAAATGCCTTTCATTGTTCAAGATGAAGAACATCACGAAGCCTTGGAGACATCGCTTCATTCAGGAATTAAATTGCAAGAGTCATTTGCTGTCAAATAAGTTTCATTTAATAGGTCACTCAAATAAAGTTTCTGTAGAAATCAATATCACTTTCTCCTGCAATTGACAGCTCAAGACATTGAAAATGGCATTTTTCACATAAGATTTATTTAATTTTAGGAGGAAGAATCCCTCCTACACTTTCTGCTTGGGCTAGGCAGTGCTGGTACAAGGTTAACAGTCTGCCGAGGTGGACGCCTGCCCTGTCCTTTTCCATGGGGATAATGAGAGGTCATTTTAGCACAGGCTTGCCAGTCTCACATGCAGTCAGGATGCCATTGTCACAGGTCTGTATCAGAGGTGTGTCCACAGCTCACTGAAGGGAACAGGGACAAGTCATTGTGTTCTCTCTTACAGATGAATTTGGCAGGGCAAAATACCTCATTATCTATCTTAGCAGAACTAAGATAACTAATTATCATCTAATCTACTCTACTACTAACTCTGTAGAGGCAGGCATCTGTAGGCTGCAGAGATTGGAGTTTGCAACAGGGATGCTTCTGTGTCTAGGGTAGGTGAATCTTGCAATTTCAGCTTCCCTTAAGAAAATGGGACACCTTTGCTTTTTTATTTCAGTCTGATAGTATCCCATGGGCAAGGGAGGAGACTCGAGCAGCTTTCTGCACCATCTCCCAGGAGAACTGTGTGTAGGAAATGAGAGCTGTTATTATTCCTACTATAGTGAAATTGTTTCTGAACGCTTGCTGTTTCCTCCACTTGCTTTTCAGTCTTAAGCAATTTCTGAGGTTGACACACCATCTCCAGTCACATTTGTCTTGTGAGGCATGACTGATGCAATTACAGCTGACATTGTCACAGCATTTTGCACAAATGCCTTCAATTGCAGGCTAGCAGATGACCCCTGAAATGAGCAGCAGGAGACATCAATGCCCTAAACTTCCTCCACAGGAAAGAGTTGCTGGCTGTCAGGGTAACATGTGGGCAGTGTCAAGTTTTTAAAGCAAACACTTTTCTGCTGGTTGTGTGCAAGAAGCAGTGTTATTATTCCATTCTTGCACAGCCTGCATGTGGACTTTCCCTGTGTCGTGGTTTTGGCTACAATGGAGTTAATTTTCTTCCTAGTAGCTGGCATAGTGCTGGATTTTGGATTTGGGATGAAAATAATGTTGATAACATACTGATGATATCTTTAGTTGTTGCTGAGCAGTCAAGGACTTTCCAGCTTCCCATGCTCTGGCTGGCCAGCGAGCAGGCTGGGGGTGCACGGGAAGCTGGGAGGGGGCACAGCCAGGACAGCTGACCCCGGCTGGCCAAAGGGATATTCCGTACCATATGATGTCATGCTCGGTATGTAAACTGGGGGAGTTGGCCGGGGAGGCACCACGGCTCAGGAACTAACTGGGCATCAGTCAGCAGGTGGTTAGCAGTTGTGCTGTGCATCACTTGTTTTGTATATTCTTTTATAATAATCATCATCATCATCATCATTTTTTTCTGTCCTATTAAACTGTCTTTATCTCAACCGACAAGTTCTACCTTTTTTCTGAATCTTTCCTCCATCCCTCGAGGGCGGAGGGAGGAGTGAGCAAATGGGCATGCAGTTGTTTTAACTACCTGCTGGGTTAAACCACAACACCCTGTCAGCATTTTTGGCCATGAGACACCACCTGCAACCAGTGAGAGTAACTAACTGCATTGGCAATAGACATCAGAGTTTGGGACAACTGGGGAGTGCATGAAGTGCTTTGCCTCCTCTCTGCCCCTCGATACAAGTGCCAGCAGCCACTGTGAGGTGCAGAGGGTGAGGGATTGGGGACTGGCCCAGCAGTCAAAGCCAGGCTCTGGAGATGTGCACGTCCTTGCAGAAAACGAAAACTGTTTTCCGGGTGTTTACTGTGGGAGAACGGCAGGCTTTCAGGGTGCTTGCAAACACTTCTCTATGAAGAAGGATGGCAGCACCTCAGGTGGGGTCCTGTGCAGGAAGAGGAAATGCGTTGGATACGAGCTAAGCAGTCGGAAGAGCAGCGGAGATGTTGGGGACACCTGTGCTGGCTCATGGCACAGGCACGTGGGATGCTCACCAGGCCTGAAATGTCAAACTGGGGTGGAAATTTCTTCTCTTTGGAGCGTACACCTCCAGGAGCCAAGATGTCCATGGGACAGCAAACGCCAGCGCTCGTGCTGAGAAGCAGGGCAGCAGCCAGCTCTGGAGCTGCCAGGGTGGGGCTCGCAGGGGGGCCGGCAGCCGAGCACGCTGCACTCCCTGCGTGGGGACGGCTGCTGGGACGCAGGGCAGCTCCCGCTTTCTTGACAGCCCCTTGCTGGGGACGGGGGAGGCCGGCTGGCCTGTGAGAGGGACAGCAGTGGTGATGCAGCAGCAGGCATGGCTGTGCTCAGTCTCATTGCTCCGAGAGTGGAAGAAGGCATTTTTGAGACATGGTCGGAGCAGCTTGTAGCAGCTAACGCAGCGCTGATGGCAGTTCCCCACTCCCCACCCACCTGACAGAATTAGATGCCATGTAAAACCACCGAAGCTTTTAATGACCTCTTTCAGACACAAACTGACCATCTAACTTTGCACGATTCACTGAAATTCCATTTTACTCAAGGAAATAAAAATAATAGTTTAAACCCTTTCAAATACAGCTGTAAATCCCTAACAACATTAACCTTTTCCAAAGCATTAAACTGATCCCTGGTGGATTCTCAAAATTGCTACTGGGAGGAGGTACGAGATACTATCTCCTGAACTTCATGTTCTCAAAGTAAGTAACAAGCCACGCTGAGTGTGGCATTTATCAGCTCTCTGATTGGTGTCTGCCTGTCTCCTCACCCTATTCTGAGTCATCAAACATTAGCACTTGCTGCATTATGAAGGCAAAAGTTCATGCACAGAATCATGGATATGAGGAGGGGGGACTATGGTGGTGTCTGGGTTCAACGAGGGAACAGCAGCTGCTGCAGAGAGTGCGGGAGCAGAGGAGAGCTGTCTGGCTTGTACAGCCGTGCGCCTTCCTTTGAAGAGGTCTGAGGCTCTGGGGTTCAATTGTCAGAAGGACTTGGCTGGAGACAGCAATAACGGGAGAGGTTTAATTAGGCTCCTGGGTCCAATTCATTCATTATAGAAGACCAGATATGGTATTTCATTTTGATGCACTGGCTGAGGGAAGGGGATGGGGACCATTGACCTTTCTGCAGCTGCAGAGGGTTGCCCCTAAAAGGGTAAAGTGGCCTAAAGGAAACACCTTTTTGATAGTAACACCACAGTCCTGCCCAGACATGAAAAAAGATCAGGGCCTTTTTACCGAGAATATACTCCTGTTGTGGCACATGCATCAGGGGCAGTTTCGCAAGACGAATGCTACCATAAGAAAACTGCAAGAAAGCAAGAATGTAAACATATACATGAATGAACACTCAGGTTGTTTAAGGTACTTTAGCAGATACCCCGAATGTTCATAATTTCACAGTCATGAAGAAAGCATCTCCAGTTAAAAAGCCTTTTGATGAAGAGAGAGCTTATGAAAGTAGCAATTAAAACATAAAAAAGATAGAAATATGTATCTCATTGGGAAAATGAGAAAGCCCGTAAACAGAACTTATTTGGCCAGAGAAGGCACTGGCATGAATGAAGAATCTTTGGGTTAGGCCAGGGTTAAACATACCAGGAACAAATGAAATATTAGCCACAATTATGTTGAGGGTTGGGTTCTTATCAGCAGTCGCAGTGTAGGAAAGGCTGAAATATTCCTAATCTCTATTTGGAAATAAATGGCTGAGCCACTCGCATCCTACAGTAAACATGAAATACTTTATTCTACTGGAAACTAGAGTGGATGATAAACTGGGACTGTTAAATGTTTAAATTTGGAAGATGGTATGAAAGAGTTCTTTCAACCATTAATGTTTTCGAACAAAATGTGGAGCACTGGAGAAGTTTGAGGCCCATAACAGTGACTGTTACCAGCGTTATCAGGAAGGTAAAGGAGGAAGTCAGGAGCTGTGGGCTGGTGAGACTGAGAGTGTTCCCAGGAAAATATGCAGAAAAAGAAGTTGCTTCCCCATAGACTGTGTGTTTAAGAACTCCTTCTTCCTTGTGTGTTTGGGCTGCATCTCAAGGGAATGCTGCATTTAATCTCTCCTGGAGCTGAAGAAACTCTCTCCAGGCAGCAGCCCAAGACCATGGGATGGGAGCAGGAGAGCAGGAGCCAGGTCTGAGGGGCTGTAAGGGGAGGCTGATGCCAGCAGGAGCGGTGCAGATGTGGAGCAATACTTCGTAAACACTGCCTGCCATGGGGCAAGAGAGCAGGAGTGGAACTGGCTAAGGAGAGATACAGGAATACATACCAGCAGAGACTGATCTGACATTAGGAAAGGAGGGTCGGTGAGCCCGGCCTGGGAACCGAGCAGCAGGTGGAAGAGGTTTGCAGAGAGCCTTGCTGTAATACTCTGGACCCTGCAGCAGAGCATTTTGTGTGCTGCCAGGAAGAGGAGGAACTAAGGACCTCGGGTCTCAAGAGTGTTAAACCTTTGAGACGCCTTTCTCATTCTTGTGGAAAGAATCTGTACTGTGTACGCAGCACACTGGGATGGGAGTCTTGTCTGGGTAGCCCAGCTGCAGCCCAACCGTGCTGGTAGCGGTAAGAGCTGTCAGAGCTCATCCCTGCCTAGTCCTGCCATGAAGGTACGTGTTGTCCCTGCTAGCAGTAGTCCCTAGAGAAGATGCGGGTGCTAGCTGCTAATGGTGACGTAGCAAACCACATCTCCTCTGACACAGCTCAGCACTGTCTCTGCTTTGCTGTGTCCCTGTGGAGCCTGGCTCTGTTAGACTCTAGGGGACAGAGCTCCTTTTCTCAGGCTTCCTTTGGTCACATCTGCACCTGCCCTTCTGCCGTGCCACTTTCTGAAGCGCTGGTTCTGCTATCCATTCGTAGCATGCCAGGAGAGCCGCTGCAATAGCATATCCAATAAAGGCAGATTACTTGTAGGCTGCTTCAAGTGCCATTAAAAGACATTTAGTTCTAAGAAAGGACAAGTTCACATTCTATCTAACATCCTTAATGCTTGTAATTTCTACGAGCAGTAATATTGATTCCTAGGGCTGTGCTGACTATAACACAAATGGACAGCCACTGGTAGGAGGAATTTCCTAACCCTGCTGTACAGGGTTCCCTGAAGATGCCGAGTAATTTGTATGTTCCCACCAGCTGTGATCTGGTAGTGACAAAGGTTTTTGACCTGCATGCTATCAGATACATCCTGGCTGCAATTTCTGTAGCAGAAGCTGAGCGGTGAAGTAGCCCCGTGTCAGGGCCCCTCAGGCTTTTATGGCATTCCCGCTTCTCCAATGCAGGGACAGCCCCTGGATGTCTCCTGCCTCCCGACACGGTTCAGTGCGGAGGCAGGAGGTGGGAGGCAGGTGCCGGTGCAGAACAGTGCCGGGAGATGTGCCGATTCCCGAGCCAGCGAGGCTCAGCTCAGCTGGTAAGGGCCCCGTTCTCAGGTGTGCGGCACTGCTCCGTGGCACAGCCGTGCCGAGAGTGGGATGACTGTCAGCAGCGAGAGGCAGGCTGGAGGGACTGGGTGTCACCGCGCCGTGAGCAAACGGGGACGGGACCCTGCCTCTGGTAATGACATTCTGCTCCAAATGGCAGATACCCTGTTTGTAACTTCTTTTAACTAGCTCCCCTGCACTGTTTTTAGACTAAACAGCTGACAATTAACAAGCTTGCTAGTACATTCATCCCAGGCACTTCGCATTGAATTACTGATATGTTAAATATCTGATTACCTTTGAAGGTAACTAGCTTACAATAGATGCAGTACAACAAAAGCATTCTCAGCTCTGAGAAGGCAAGGGTCAAAATTAATGCCATGTGTTTTTTATTGGTAGGGGGTAGAAAACTCCTTTGTGCTCAGAGAAGATATCACAATTGGAAAGCTATGATACATAGCTAAAATAATTCATGTTTCCCATCTTTTCATAGCTACAGAGCTTTCGATAGTGCAAACTCGTTTTTTATTTGAACATATTTGTAAGATTAACCTAAACCATGGGCCTGGGCTGCAGTTTGCACTTCTGATAAACAAGGATAAACATAACCAGTACTAGCTGAGAAAGGAGATCTGGCAGGAAACAGAGCATTATTGAAGAACGTTATTTTCAGAGGTGCAGCTGCTTGTTTCTGACAAACTAAAAGGGGAAGCATCTGCAAGGCACAATGGGAAGAAAATACTCCAGGAGAGGTTTTATCAGGAGTCAGAGGTAATAGTCCTGTGGAGACAGTCTTCTGGTGCTGTGCAAAGTATTATGATGCTAGATGTTAGCGTTCAGAGAGCCAAAGTAGGCATTTGTATGTGTTGTGCAAGGAATGGTATGTTATTTAAACATGCTTTCCTCTAAAAGTCTGTATTCTCTAATTCTCTGTCAGTAAATGCATGTCTGTCTGAGAAGGGTTTGTTCCAAATGAGGAGGGAGTTCACCCTGCAGTGCTTCTTCTGGTAGGAGAGAGGATATATAGACCATCTCCCTGTGCCTTCTCCAGGCTGACACCAGTCCCTCTCACTCCTTGTTTTTGTCTGGACATTTTAATAACTGGGTGAAGACAAGCAGAGGAAATCTTCTACCAAGTAGCATGCCTTGTGTTCTTGCTCCCTGTAGCACACCTAGCAAACACCTCCTGCGTCTCACTTTCCCAAGCAGTGGCCCTGCCTCGTGTGGGGATGTTGCCTGAGACCTCCCTCCAGTTCTGCAGCAGCAGGTCGGGAGCCTGCGGCTGCCCCATTCTCACACCTCGGGAGGTGCATTTCATTTGCACTGCGGCAACCGTTAACACCATTAGACCACAGTGGGAGGAAAAGAGTTTATAGTTATGTGTGAAGTGTGTGCATGCCATTCCAAGAATTGCCTGAAAGAAAGTGGAAATAACATTTACAGTTGGGCAGGAGGACAGCCTCTTAATTTCACTTGACATTTATGATTTCCTGTGCATTTCTTAAAAAGGCATCTTCTACCACTGTGATTAAGGTAACTGTGGTCCATCCGGTCTCCATGCTGTGTCCCACCTGAGGCACTACCTCAGGTCCATGAACCCCGTAGATGCTTGGGTACCCCAAGCACGGCGTGAGCTCTCTGTGCCTCCTTTCCTGCAGCCCAGCAGTGGGAAACCCTGCCCGAGGTGTTGCCTGGAGCTGCCCAAGGCGGGGTGGTGACTCAGCAGAGCTGCTGCCCCATGGGAAGAGGGGTACATGGGAGGGCAGGCCCCCAAACACAGCACCTGCCTGTGTGGGCTATGGGAAATACCTGCCTAAAGCCCCAAACAAGTTCTCGGATGTTTGCCCACACTGCATGTTTAGTGTCTGTCTTCCAACCCTTCTCTGGGACCATCATTTAACCTGGATTCTGTAAATTAGAGTGTGCAGATATTTCAGAATATGCAGATCCAGGCAAGCTTTCCCTTTGACTACACTGATAGTCAAGATTGTATTAAAGCAGCAGCTACAGCTGCGTAGCTATGGGGAGACAGTGTTGGCTCTGCCACACTGGCTTTCAAAGTGTTCAGAAAAGTGTTCAGAGGTCTGTGTATACCAAAGGGAGCTGTCCTGAAAGACACAGGGCACTCCAGACTGTCCAGGCTGGTAAAGCAAATTCCTGAGGGAGCTGGGACAGCCCGATCTGAAGCAAATATAGGACAGGAATTCAGACAAGAGACCAAACACTCTGCTGCCCACGCTGGTTGAATAGTGTTAGGGCTAGAGGGGAAGGTGAGAAGGAGGTAACCCCCCGAGCAAGGGCTCAGAGGGCACTGTGCCAGGTACTGTCTCTTCCCTCGCTACAGCACAAGTTCACCCACAGCGCAGGGTGAGCACGTCCAGAGTCCCTGGCTGCTCAGCGTGCGCCGCTCCACCGGCACCGGAGTGCAGGGAAAATGTGGCAGGCTCAGCTAATGGTTGGAGCAAGTGACTGCAAGTCAAGGAGTCAGTGTGTCTCCTGCCATCACACACATGTAGTAGACACGTCTGTTACTTATTTGAAAGGAGTATTCATGCCTTGTAATGCAGATGTATTCTGTCATGGTGATGATCTGTAATACATCAGAGGGAAACATATTTGGAGAGGTGTGACAGAGGTACAGTACTCCTCCTGCCATCTCACACCTTTCCTTAACAAACTGAGTTTCAGAGATTTACAGTCAAACAAAAGGTGGAGATGAACCTTTTGTAAATGGTAACACTTAAAATTCCAGCTGTTTTGAAGAAAACAGCCGAGCAGATGCTGCATGCTACAGCCATTGCCCTCCTGAGATCATGGGTTTCAATTCACCTCTGTTTACGTTATCTGTTCCCTGCGTGCTGGTGTAACACTGTAAAGTGCGCTCAGCTCCCAAGGTGCCTATGGTCCAAATGAGTTCCTGTTCCAGCTCTTGCTGCTCGTGTTCCGCTCATCCTTTTACAGTGTGCTGGGCAGCAACATCTGTGGCCAAGTTGAGCCCCTGTACGGACAAGTACCTTTCCTCAAGAGAACCAGATGTTCCAAACCAGTTCCACAAAGCTGTCATCTGAGGAAAATCTTGGTCACCTAGCCATGTTCTTACACCTCCTGGAGCATAAGCTGTGGGGTCATTGGGGAAGTTATCGTAAGTTTTCAGAGAAAAGGAGCCTTTCCAGGGGATCAGACTACCTTCCTATGTGATGAAAGCACTGACTTCAGTAATGCCTCTTCCTGGGAACCCATTTGCATGGGGAACACACTGCATGCTCTGAGGACTTTTGTGTGTTTGTGCTGGAGCTGTCATTGGAAATGACACAACTAGGTCCTGAAGTCAAGTCAGGCTTGGGTCTGCTACTTTGCTGAGTGCCAGCCAGCTCCTTGGAAAGAGGAGGAAAGATGTGGGGAGCAGACAGGACAGCAAGCTCCCAGGTGACCCTTGCAGAGGTCTTGTCATCCAAGGATGAGGGCAGTGTGCTGCACAAATAGATTGTCCAACTCCAGGGTAAATGTTAAGCCTGGAGACAGATGTAATTGTGGGTATCCAAGGAGCTTCTCCTCCAGAACTGCATTAAGCATCACCTGTGGGACTCCAGAGAGCCTGCAGAGTGGAGCTAGAGTGCCTCACAGACTTACTATAGCTAATTCTTGGCACAGTTTGTAATGACAGTAGGGCAGAGAAGGCTCTTAAATCTGCAGAGGAGTGTCTTGCACTTCTTGCATTGGAAGACTCTTGCTCATGAACACAAGACTGCATCTACAGCATCCAGCTTCTTGGTTCTGAGCAAGAGACAAAAGCTGTATGCTCTCACTTGTGTACTTGTGGCAAGCAGAGAAAGGATATTTTATAGAATTAATTCTAATAGCACTTAGAAGATTTCTCCAGTGTCCGTGACTCATTCAAAGGGCCAATGAAAGAATGGCACAAGACTGTATTCCAGGGAAATGCTGCCAGGTGTCTCATGCTGGCTGGGCTAGAGCTCTGATCCTTGTCTGCAGGACCTCAGTCCTCGACATTAATTATATTTCCCTAGAAAAATCCAGTGAGATGTAGATGAACCTGAGATAAGTATTGTTTCTATAGTCCTTGGCACTTCCTTAGCAGAAGAAAGTTAACTGATGTAGTTTATTAAATGTCTTTCTTACAGCTCTTGTTTGGTCATGTTTATCCATAGGTGACCATCTATTTTCAGTATGATTGTACTGGAGGTAACTGGCAGGGTTTGATGCAGCAATTTCCTTCAGCTGCCCAAAGCCCAGTCTAGGGCTTGGTGCTTAACATGCTGATGCAGTACAGACACATCCTTTAAGCATCAAGAAAGAGATGTGGATCGGGTTTTTTTTTCTTCAGAAAATGACATTTTGAAGTAGGTTAAATCTACCACTTTTCTACATTTTGTCAGAGAGAGATTTTGTCTGTCTAGTGTACGTGCTTTCCATGAGAAATTGTTTATGAGCTCCTCAGTCCCTTGTCTACTCTTCTTGATGTAACAATAGTAGATCTGAAGGAATGACCAAGGTTAGGTTTATAGTCTCACTTCAGATGTAGTGCCAAGTTATTCAGTGCTTCGTTTTGTTAGTGCCTGAACCAAAGGGCAATTTATCTCAGCAATGTCCTTCAGATTATACCTATATACCATTTTACCAATAAGGCATGCACCTGGTGCTCCAATCCCAGAAGAAATAAATGTTTCATTTCAGAGATGCCAATTCTTTGCTTTCCCTCCTTTTGCCATTCTTATGAAGATAAACATTTTTAGGGGGCGTGGTAAGAAATACAGAAGGATTGTGGAAAAAACTTCTCTACTTCAGCTACCACATCCTCTTCAATTATGAATAATAGACCAGTAAGGGCATCGTTATCAGGGTTTAAGTGATCAATATATATGAATGGGATAAGGTATATTTTTTGTTGGAGTCCGCTCCAAATAATTGCCCTAGAGTGCTGCAGTACTAGTGGGAGGTGTAAGGTGTGAACATGCCATTACTGTCTTTGCTGGGCAAATGTAAAGCTGTAGCTCAGCTCCCTGCTCACAGCCAGTTATCTATCCTGGCACTTGGATAATTATAATACATGCTTTATTGCTTGTCAATATTTTAACCTTTCTGGCACATTATTCCCTAGGGCAACTAAGTAACCTTAATAATATAGCTGATAATTATCCTCTACAAGAATAAAGTTATCACTAGGGTCCTGTATAAATTGCATGCAAAAGATGACAGATTTCACTGGCTGGTCATCACAAAAATGGGAAGAGGCATAGATTGTGACAGCTTAATGGGGAAGGTAATAAAACCAACAATAAAGTCATTTATAATAGAAGCAGTGATTCTCTGGCCCTTCTATTTGTTTTCATGCTAATAGAAGATAAATGTCAGATTAGGAAAAAGACCTGAAATTTCTATTTAAAATGTTTGGAAAATGTCATTAAATATCAGCAATTCACAGCTCAAGAAGTGTCAGCATGGATCTTAATTACCTGTATGGGCTTCTTGGAAGCAAAGTGGGGATAATAGTATTTGCTTTGCTGTTTCCTGTGGGGCTGCAAAGGATTAGCGTTTCTACAATGCTGAGAGCATCAGGACCCTGTACTATCCCTGCAGGCAGCAACTGCCCCTCAGTTCTGGAAGGAGCAAGGTGTGGTGCAGTGCCTTAGCAAGAGGAAGCCTCCTGGCCGCTGGAGGGGGGTGGGACAGAGACCCTGTCAGGGATCCCAAATTGGGTACATCATGACTGTTTCGGCAGGCTGCAGGCTTCACAAGGAACCCAAGCTGTCATTATAAACAAAAAAAAATACTTCAGTGCAGGTGTGAAAAAGCCCTGCAGCAGTAATGGAGTGGTGAGAAGGGGGAGGGTGTATTAGAGTCTATATGAAGGTATGACACACTCACTAGAAACACATGAAGGACTGGTGTTTGCACCTTTCAGTTATATGTCAGTATTGCTGGCTAGTCATCTGGAATGCACACTGCGAAAACGCATGCTCCGCGCCAACAAAGGTTTGGGAGTGCAAGTGAGCCGTGGTGGGAGTACGGAGCGAGCAGAAGTGTCCTGGGGAATGGCTGGCTCCCTGTGTGAGACCAGGGTAGCAGCTGGAAAAGTGGCGGAGCAGGGCCTGCCACCCCGCATCCCCCGGGGTGGCCTGGGACGCTACGGTGCAGGGGCAGGAGGTGCTGCGGGCACTGCCCCGTGCCGTGCCGGTGCTGCGGAGCTGGAGCAGCCTGGGGCTGGCACGGTGCTGCCAGCAGAAGAGCGCGGGTGCCACCTGGGCATCGCCTCCTGCGCGCCCGCTGCCAGCGAAGCCGATGCTGCTGTGGCTGCAAAAGCAGGAACGGCTCTTCCCAGCGAACAGTCTGGGCTGGGCCATCCTGGCTCTTGATGGTCTCTTCAGCATTTGTCTCAGCACAGGGATTAATCAGCGGATGTCTCTGGGATGTAGGCTGGGGAAGGGACAGTGATGGAAATCGTGTTTGTGTCTGTGCTTAGCATTCATGGTGCATTCTCTCGCTTGCATTTCTTCTAAACGAGCGCTTTGAGGTCTGAGCCCTCGTGCCTCTAATCTAGTGAGCGCCTTATTGATCAAGTCTTGCCATTTGATCCCCTGAGCTGCCTAGTGTTGCACAAAGGGTTAAATTCCTCCTTATACTTTAAAACAATCAGAGTGTTTTTAGTGCATGTAGACCAGTATGATAAATACAGAGGCACAGCTGGGATGAGAATAGCAAAAAGCAGAGGGATAATTATCAGCTGGAACACCACAAACCTGTTCCCTAGCTCAGGCCCTGGAGGAACGCGATACATTCGTTATGTTGCTCTCTGGACTGATGCTACAGTTCTGGGGTGTGAGGTATTGAATTACAGTCTCTTGAAAATATTGTTTGGGGAAGGTTGAGGAGAGCTGGTAAACAATGTGCTGGAAGGTGACAGATATGTTTGCAGCTTCATATAGTGCTTTCACAATAAAAAGAGCCATCCGGGGCTTTCCCATCACTGCCCTGCCTGCCAGAACTGGCAGGCAGCAGGCTGTCTGCCAGGCCTTGGTGGGAGAAGTCAAACCCAGCAGCCAGTGGGCTTGCTTAGTTCTGATGACTGTTTTCTTTAAATTATTATTTTATTACTGAGCACAACACTAACAATGGCTGATGAATCTCAAGCTTAATGAAGCACCATCTGTGATTCAGCTGTTGTAGAAAACAACATATAGAGAGCTCAACACTGGCTTTGGACATAGTGCAGCCCAGACACCTCTTCTGGGCTCATCTGTCCCAGCTGTGGTGTCACGGAGGATGCCACAGAGGCTCCTAGCTCGGAGCCGCTGTCCGCATGACCTGGGCATAGCCGGCAATCTCCCATGCGCTTGCGCCAGGAGATGCACCACAGCCACACGAAGGTGGGGTTGGTGGAGGCAGCCAGGATCTGCTTTGTAAGATGCTTTCCTTTCTACCCCCCTTCTTCACAGGGAATCATTCAGAAGACTTTGAATTAGGGTGACGCTTTACTCGAGCTCACGGCGTGCTCCAGTGCTGCCTACCTCTCAAGCATCCTGTGCAACCTCATCAGTGGCCCTGCAAGGCAGTGCCCACCTGCGAGTCACACAGCAAAGCACACACCAAGGTAACGAAGGGCAAATATTAGGTTCTCCCTCAAATGCTGTATTTCTCTGGCAGCAGAAAATAAGGGCTCACTTCATTAATTACACAGAAATGAGTGGTGTGTGTGCACAGGGGTGAACAGGAGATTAATGGTCAGATTTTCTCTGTGTGTTGATGAAAGGGGGAGTTTTAAGGTGGTCTGCTACCTGTTAAGAAACACCACGAGAATCTCAAAGAGACAAAAAGGCACACAAGAGCTGTTTACATGGGAAAATCTACAGACAGCAATATGTTTCTTCTAGAGGGATTTTCCTGCACGTGTAGTGAACACTCCCAGCAGTACTGGAGCATACGATTCCCACCAGGTTGTCTGGTGAGGATGCATCAGATGCTTTCTGCAGGAGATGTGGGATTTAAGGTTATTCCATCCTTGCTCATGTGCCATCTCCACGAGGGGTGGGTTGTAACTGGTATGGCATTACAAATACTGCTCCAGAAATCTTGACTGCATGGGAGGCCCTGATCCAGATTGCTCCGAGCCACCTGCTCCTTGCAGGAATCCTGAAAATCACAGCATGTCTCTTTGCAGTGCCATGATTATGAAAATTCGTGAGATCCTAGTTATGGACTTTAAGGCCAGAAGAAGACACAGCAATTGCATAGCCTGATGTCTTGCACAGGCCTAGTGATAGGTCTTCCTGAGAAATTGGAGAGTTTTATAGCCAAAGGGAAAAAATAGTCCAGTGTTGGAGTGGTCCCTGCCTTCCTGGGGAAACTCTTCCCATGATGAACTGCCCCTGCTATTGAACTGTTCTTTTTCAGACTCTTGCCCTTGTGCACTCCAGGACTGCCCATGTACTGCATGGGAAAATGGGATATTCTCAGGCAGGCAGTTGTTGAGCTGCAGGATAGACAGAGATCAGGGTACTTGTTACAGAGTGTGTCTCATATCAGTAGCTCCAAGAAGGAACTGTGGTTCCCAGGGAAGTACAGTGCAGAGTTTCACAGGTCTTGAAATATTTGCCTTGCAGTGCAATCTCAGTGTAAATTTCTACCTTGTCCCTGCACCTTGAGGAGCAGAAAATACTGTTGTGTGTAACAGTGGAGAAAGACAGATGAAGGAAGAAGAAATGCATTTACCAAGTGCATTCCTGGTGCATCTCCAATATGACAGAAAGGGATGAGATGTCACAGATGAGGTGGGAAATGAGATGTTAGGCAGGAGGGAGCATTGTGGAAAAGCAGGCAAGAGCTATTTGATTTTATTTTAAGACTTGCCACTATCTAGCTGTATTTCTTTATCTTTATATGGAAGAAGCACTTAGAGACTTCAGGGTTGTGAGGTTTTCTAAAAACATAGACAAAAGATTAAAAATTGGGATTTAAAATTGGGAAGATTATGGAGAGGTTCATCTTGAGGGCACTCACAGGGCATCTGCAGGACAACCAAGGGATCAGGCCCAGCCAACATGGGTTCATGAAAGGCAGGTCCTGCTTGACCAACCTGATGTCCTTCTATGACCAGGTGACCCGCCTAGTGGATGAGGGAAAGACTGTGGACATTGTCTACCTGGACTTCAGTAAAGCCTTTGACACTGTCTCCCGCAGCATTCTGCTGGAGAAACTGGTGGCTCGTGGCTTAAAGAGGTTTACTCTTCGCTGGGTAAAGAACTGGCTGGATGGCCGAGCCCAGAGAGTTGTGGTGAATGGCATTAAATCTGGCTGGTGGCCGGTCACAAGCAGTGTTCCCCAGGGCTCAGTTCTGGGGCCGGTCTTGTTCAATATCTTTATTGATGATCTGGATGAGGGGATTGAGTGCTCCCTTAGTAAGTTTGCAGACAACATGAAGCTGGGTGGGAGTGTTGATCTGCTGGAGGGCAGGAGGGCTCTGCAGAGAAATCTGGACAGGCTGCATCGATGGGCCGAGGTCAACTGTATGAGGTTTAATAAGGCCAAGGGCCGGGTCCTGCACTTGAGTCACAACAACCCCATGCAACACTCCAGGCTTGGGGAGGAGTGGCTGGAGAGCTGCCCAGCGGAAAGGGACCTGGGGGTGCTGGTTGACAGCCGGCTGAACATGAGCCGGCAGTGTGCCCAGGTGGCCAAGAAGGCCAACAGTGTCCTGGCCTGTATCAGCACTAGTGTGGCCAACAGGAGTAGGGAAGTGATTGTGCCCCTGTACTCGGCATTGGTGAGGCCGCACCTCGAATCCTGTGTTCAGTGTTGGGCCCCTCACTACAAGAAAGACAGTGAGGTGTTGGAGCATGTCCAGAGAAGGGCAGCGAAGCTGGTGAGGGGTCTGGAGCACAAGTCTTACGAGGAGCGGCTGAGGGAACTGGGGTTGTTCAGTCTGGAGAAGAGGAGGCTGAGGGGAGACCTCATTGCTCTCTACAACTACCTGAAAGGGGGTTGTGGTGAGGTGGGTGTTGGTCTCTTCTCCCAAGTAACTAGCGATAGAACGAGAGGAAATGGCCTCAAGTTGCGCTAGGGGAGGTTTAGACTAGATATTAGGAAAACTTTCTTTACTGAGAGAGTGGTCAGGCATTGGAACAGGCTGCCCAGGGAGGTGGTGGAGTCACCATCACTGGAAGTATTCAAAGAATGTGTAGACGTGGCACTTCAGGATATGGTTTAGTGAGCATGGTGGTGTTGGGTTGATGGTTGGACTTGATGATCTTGAAAGTCTTTTCCAACCTTAATGATTCTGTGATTCTGTGAAAATTTCTGCTAAACATCAAGCTGTGCTTCCTCAGTTCTTTGGTGATACCATGCAGGTGGTTGTTTCCCAGGGCACACTGCATGAACAGAGATCTGAATCCTGTTTGTGCTGGGATCAAATGCCAGATTTGCAGTTTCCTCCTTGTGCCTGCATATGATATGCACGTGTGCATTTCCATGTTTGTACCTCTTGCTATGCCTTGGCTGTTGCCATGTGCTGTGGTGAGCCTTCTTCCCCAGCCGAGAACTCTACCTTCTGAGGATGTGCTGGCTTGGGGTGCCTCCATAGGAATTTTGCAAGTACTTCTGTTCACAACTCCTTTCATTGTCATGCGGAAGAAAGAGGTGGTGTGTGGCAGCAGTGATGGGAGGGCCTATGGGGATAGGTTTGTTTGTTCCATGCCTCCAGAAGGGCTACAAATCCTCCCTGTGGTACAGGCAGTGAATGGCCCGAGGCTACAGAAGGCGTGTTGCGTGGTGGACCAGGAGGGGCTGAGATAACACTGAGCATCAGCTGCATTACACTCCAAGGCATTGGAGAATTGCCCCTTGCAGAGATGCTGCAGCCTGACGTGCAGTTGTGGCCAGCAGAGCTGTGCAGAGCTCCCTGGGAGAGCAGTGCCCACGGGCATCAGCCTCCTGATGTTCGCTCGGGGCTGGCTCAGGCATCTGGCTCGGCCAAGAGGCTCCTGCCTGGCTGGCTGTTTGGCTGCTCCGAAGCTGTGCAGAAGTGGTGGTGATGCTGCAACTCTCACTCATGTTTTGGCACAACATGTTTTAAAAATGACCTGTTGTGCATGCTGCAGTGAATGACGGGTTGGCCCTTGGGGAATTCAGAGAGGTTTTATTCTGCTGTCAAGTATAAGGAAGTTAAAATAACCTTGAATGAAGTAAATAAACAAAGTTGATGAATCTCTATTCCCTTTTTGCTCCTTGCTGCCTCAGGTCTCCCTCCTCTTTGTCTGCATTTCTCTCTTTCTCTTTTTCTTTCCACCTCATTTCCCCTGCAAGGTTTTCAACTTGTGAGTCCAGGTTTCCTGGCATGGACTTACCTGCAGAGTCTCCCAGAAAGCTGCGGTTCTCCCCCAGTTTCTTGCTTGAAGGAGCAGAGAGCAACATGGGGAAGATGAACCTTTCTCAGAGAAAAATCTGAGTGTGTCGGGAGCCCGGTGACTTGTCCCTGGGCAGCTCAACTTCAGAACAAGACAGAGAATGGTTTCTGAAGGGCAGTATGTTTCCACATCCCTGGCCGACGGGCATGCTCTGCAGCTGGGACTGAGCCACGAGAGTTACCCGGGGCTGTGGTGGGGAGACACGCAGCTGTGCAGGGCAGAGCAGAGGTTCTCCCCCAGGCTGCCTCCCACCGGGCGCTGCGCTGGCTGCCCCGGCCAGCCCCTCACTATGGTGAGGTGGAGCACACCCTCTGCTCCTGAGGGTGCTGTGCAGGGTGGGCTCGGGGTCCTGCCGGCGGTACTGCACTGGGGTGGGGACATCGTGGCCTGCCTTATTCAGCATCTCTGGGGCCTCAGCTGGACACTGCCTCTCTGGGCAGTGGCACAAGACTGGTTCGGACGAGCCAGGGAGTCAACAGTGATGTTTCCTGATGCCAACTGCCACCAGCCAGAATGGGCCTCAGGCTCCTCTCTTGCACGTGGCTCATAAGGGCCTGAAATCCTGTGGCAGGTTGCTCAGCTTGGTATGACCCACTTGGGGAGGGACCTCTTGCTGGAGACAAGGAGGGATGGATTCTTAGTTCTGCTCTGACCTGGCAGCCTGCAGTGCTCAGTGTTGGCCTTTGCAGCCCTGTCCTGGGAAAACCCTGGCCTGCCTGCCTGCTCTTGTGTGGACTCCTGCCACTCCGAACTAAGAGCAGTGTCACACCAGCAACAAAAAAGCTGAAACAGCCATATCTTCTCTGTGATTTTTTTGCCTGAACATGAAGTCTTTTCACTCCCACGCCTGGGGGTGCATTCCAGAGCAGCTGCCTTGGGCTCACTGCCGAGTCCCCTGGCTCTCAAGGCGGCACAGGGTCTCTGTCCAGCTCTGTCCATGCTCTCTCTGCTCTTTGTTTCCTCTAAAGCCACGGGCTCTCTTAGCAGGTAGTTCTGGGTCAGTTAATTGGGTTTGCGGGCTCGGCTCCATAATGATACTCAGCCCATCTCAGCTTCCCACCTGCTCAGCACCAGCCAGAAAGCACTGGTGTATGTGGCCATTTTTAGATGCTTAAAAGAGAGGTGGACTCTTCTGTTAGCCCTAATAAAGGTGCTGATCCCTCAAGTCAACTGGCCTGTGAAGCAAGGGACCTGGAGGTGAAAGATAAGTGTGAGGGAAGGAACTCTGCTGTGTTTCATTTAAGAGAGAAATAGCTTTCCTTATCCCAATTTTTCAAGCAATGAAAGCCACACAACTGAATAGCAAAGGTAGATCTGCTCTGGGCATTTGCATGTGGAATTCTAGAAAACACCTGTCTTTAGTTCTATTCTTACTGGAGGTTTCTGGTTAGGGAGAAAACCTCTAAGTGCTGCCTGCACTGGAGCTGCAGGGGCCCTGGGCAAGTGAAGGCCTGGGCTCCTCTTACCTGCACATGGTATGGTCTTCTGTTGTGCCCTTTCTTTCTTCACCTGCAGTGATTGCTCGGATTGTTTGGACCCTGAGACTCACTTTGCCCTGACCGAGCTCAGCTGAGCTGCAGCTCCGAAGGGCATTCATGGAAATTACCTTTGCAGAGGGCTGGGCTGGTCAGAGCCTTCCTGGTTGGTGGGGAAGCTGAATGGATGCTCTGTACGCCGGCTCCTGAAGAGCAGAGAGGTTGCCCCTGCCTGCTGAGGAAGGCTGAGCTCATCCAGCAGACTGCGGGAAGCAGAGCAGCTGCCTGGTGCTTTCTGTGCAAAGCTGTGGAAGCAGAGGCTGCGGCAGGTGCATCTTTCATGAGCACAGCTGAGCTGGAAGCAAGCAGCATGCCCGGAGCTGAGACAATGAACGTGTCCCACTTCCTGATAGTCCAGTTCTTTCCCAGCCTGGACTGCTGCTCAACTTACAGCTCTCGGGGTCCCTGTGGCACCAGGAGCAGCATAGGTCTACCTGCACAGACTGGACCGCTGCCAGAGGAGAGCGGTCGGTATTCAAGAGCCAGCCACCCCTGGTACACGTGGTGCCTGAGCAGGGGCAGCCAGAGCCGTTTTGGAGGGGCTGCAGCAGGGCATCTGCTTCCCCTCCAGCAAGCAGCTGGCTCAGCCAGCAGCTTTTATGGGCTCTGTTCCTACTCCAGAGCAGTACTATGATTACAGGATGAATATAAAGTCACAGAATCACTGTCAAAACCTAAAGTAAAGAATTCAGCTCATAAAAAATGTGTCACCCAAACAAACAGAAGAAGAGTTATGACTTTCCATTCTGCCTTCTTGGAGCCAAGGGCAGCGTGTGCCACTACAGCACACGCCCGAGGAGCCAGTCGTGGCCAAAGTGGAGCATTTCACTGCCCCTGGAGAGGCCCTTTCGGAGTTATTAGTCATAAGTTTCTATTTAATGTACCGATTAGGGCCAAGACTTGTAGACAGCCACTGACTATGCATGTGAATTGACTTAAGCATTATTATGTATGACCATCGTCAGCTCTGCTACCCAGGAAGATTGATACACAGAATGAATCTTCTCAAGCTGTTTCTGAAAAGATTCATGACATTGCAGTGAAAGTGGCTTCCAATGGGAACCTCTGTGTACTGATGTCAGCATATATTTTGTTCCCCTGGACTACCAGGGCTGGTTAGGTTATGAGCCTCCCACTGAAATGTACTGCATACAATTGCCAGATAATTGGCTCTTTTCCTTGTAGGCTGATGAAGTTATGATTCACCCTGACTCCCCCAAGAGCAGCAGTCACAGCAGTATGGGTTGCTTATCTCTCATCCAGCTGCGCCCGCTGGCTTTTCTTTCCACCTGGCACGAGCAGAAGGGAAGCCCCAAGAGAGCAGCTGCTGAGCATGGTTTTAACCCAACCCTGGGCTTACTGCATGAGCAAGCAGTGGGACTGCAGGGCTGCACGGCTTCACAGAGTGCTGGTCCAGGCAAGCAAGCGGGGGATGATGTAGCAGATTCAGATGCAGAATGATGCTGAAAACAGGATACTGTGAGTATTGGTCCTTGGCAGGTGCTGCAGCCCAGCTGTCCTGCTTTTGTCCCCAGGACCACATAGTAGTTTTCTCCTATGGCATGTCACAGCTGCTGCTCATGCTGGTGCTGCTCAGGGCAGAGGACATGTGGATGCCTTCAAATCTTGTGCTGATTGTGTCCAGTTGCGGTGAAGGCTCAGGAGACCTTGGAAAGAGTGTGGCTCTCTGTCCCTTGCTTGCCTCCCTGTCTAATTTGATCTTACCAAGGGGCTGTGACTGATCCTGAAAAACTCCCTGACTCTCAACCAAGTGGATGCACAGAGAAGCACAGGATGCCCGTCTTCCTCCTTTTGCCTTGTTCTCCGTCGGACACTGACCCTCACCCCAACACAGCTCTTCTCTGCTAGACCTACTTGATTCTGCAAACATGTGGCTCTCCTGTGTGCTGGCATTTTACAGTAGGACTGAGCAGTGTTGCTGCTTGGAGCCATCCCACTTCTTGCTACTCCACTCCTTTTTGCAGGCTTGTACAGCATCTTCACCCTGCCTGAGTGGAGTCTGGGGGTGAAGTGGGATAGGGTGGTGGGGATGCTGCTGCTGGGAAGACCATGCATGACAGGGAGCAGAGCCCTCTGTGAATGCTGCCACCCTGCACTGCCGTTTGACAATGTCAGCAGTTTTTGTCATCTGTTTACACTTGCTGGTTAAAATGTTCTTTTAGGTCTTCCTCTAGGAACAAAGCTTGTCTCTAAAATCTGTTTACTTATGCTGTGTCCTGAGTGCTTTTCCCTGCTGTGGGAGGGCAATGCTGAGATGGTCTGGAGGTCTGTGGCTCCCTGTAGTACTGGTGCTTCCCAGCCAGAGCTGCAGCCAACCACACTCTGTTACCTTTCTCCTTTTTCAATCTCTTGCTCTAAGTAGCATGGCAAATAAGGGTTCCTCATCCTGGTCCCACCTTGCCCCACTTGCTCCCTTCTGCGGAGTTCCCCAGGGATGAATGTGGATGCAGCTATTGGAAGAGTTGGGGCACCTAGGTGCTTGTGTGCATGGCTTGAGTGCTCATCTGAGAGCAACACTGCTGCCACTTATGGGACAGAGTCAAGATGCAAATGAATACTTATTTTTCTTCAGAGTAAGTCCATGCTTGCAAGTACAAGCATGGGTTGTTTCATGTTTCATGAACATTTTAGGGTTTGGTTGGTTTTTTTTCCTCCCAGACACATAAAATCTTCTAATAAATGCAAATTTAAAAACCGTTTTTTAATTGGTATTAAAATGCCAATGCAAAATCCATCAGAATTCCAATTACCAGTGACTATGGGCAGTGTTTGCTGTATCAGTCAGAATAAATATCTTTTCAGGTAAACAGAAACAGCTTTCTGAATGCCTGATTTTTGTCCCTTTGAGTATCTGTATTTAAATCAGCTTTTCAGAAATCTTTCTTCTTCTGTTTTAGCAACTTGAGAGAATCCCTCTTAAATAGATTATAATGAAAATGTAAATGTTATGTGTATTAAGCAGTCTGCTACATCTGTTTGTTTGTTAATGTAACTGTAAATAATTGCCAGATACATGGGCAAGGTACTTACCTTGCTTACTGGCATGAATTTCTCTGCTAGGTACAAAGCAGGCAAAGGGAATGAAGTCCCAGAAGATCCATATGAATGAATCACAGAATCACAGAATCATTAAGGTTGGAAAAGACCTTCAAGATCGTCAAGTCCAACTGTTAACCCAACACCACCATGCCCCCTAAACCATGTCCCGAAGTGCCACATCCACAAGTTTTTTGAACACTTCCAGTGACCTCCCTGGGCAGCCTGTTCCAATGCTTGACCAAAAACCACCTTAAATTGTAACACTGCTTCTGTAGCTTCTGTCATGGTACCCTGGGAGGGCATGTGCATGTTTGCTGCAGTGATCACCACCTGGGAGCCCCCATCAAGGCTGGCAAGTCCCTCCGAGGGTTCCCAGCAGCTCAAGGTGGCAATTAACCCTAGATCTGCAGCCGTGCCCACGTGTTTTGTGCGATGGTGGGGCAGCCTGTGTGGGCTTCACCTGCAGCCTGTGAACTCTGCTCGGGGGGGGGGGGGGGGCGGGCAGCGGCCAAGGCTGATTTATGCCACTGCAGTCTGGCCCTCTACAGTTATTGTGGTGAGGAGACCCTTGAGTTAATTGGGGCAAGGTCAGCCATTCCCAAAGAAATGCCTGGCTGCATGGAGAACTGCAAAACCCAGATGTGAACTCCTGCCAGCCTTCCACGTGGGCTGCAGCAGTCCCAAGCCCTCAGTGCTGCATCTCTCCAACACAGGCAGTGACTGGACCGGGAAGAATGCTGATAACACAGCCCCAGCTCCTGCCTCTGTGCTGACTTGGTACCCTGTGCTGCTTCATGTCAGGAGTGCAACAGGGCAGCATCCCTTGACTGTCCTGGGCTTAGCTCCCCAGCATAGCACTGGGGCTGCTCACCAGTGGCATAGCTTGTGTGATCAGCTCCTTCCCCACTGTGTCCCTTGGGTAGCTGGCCTGGGCTGGACTCCCCGTGGAGTGTGGGGCTGTCCCTGTCCACAGGGAAGCATCCCCAGCACTGCGTGTGCTTCTACCAGGATCTGACTCACTGGAGAAAAATGCCTGCAGCCCCTGGGGGAGTTCAGCTGCATGCATGCTTTGGCTCCAAGTTCCTAAACGGTACGTGCAATTTTAAAATGCATTTCAACAAGAAATGCCAGAAGTAAACAAGAAAACACAGGTAAGCTTAAGAACAAGGCTGCTGCCCATACACCTGTGGGCACCTGGTGCAGTCCAGGCCTTGGGCCATGCTTTGACCTGCTCACAAGGAGCACAGCAGGCCCAGACAGCATTGCAAGTGTTTTGCTTCAGGGAAACACAGAAGAAACTACTGTTTTTAATGGTTTCCATTTTTCTAGCCAATTAATTTGCAAGAGACATAGACATGAAGCTGGAGTAATCAAAACTGCACAGAATAGGAATATTAAAAAAGTGACGCTGGCAAGGGAAGGATTTCCTTCTCTGGCCCATGCCAGCTTCGCTGGTGAGCCAGGCACTCCATGCTGGATACACAGCTCTTCCCACAAAGCTGGGAGTGTTTCACATGCATTATGAGGTGTTTTTTGATGATTTATATGATGGTTATGACACATGGTCCCTTCAGACTGAGGCCAGTATAGAGAGGGGCTGCTGCTCCACAGTCTGGAAATGTGCCCAGACCTGCCCTTGACACTGGATGCTCAGGGCACTGTGCTCAGGCTGGGTTGTCTTGGGGCAGGCAGCTTGTGGTCAGCACCTCCAGCAGCCCCTCGCCTCCCTTCCCCTAACCACAAGTGTTTGAGTGGCTCCCTGCTTCTTTGTGAAATCTCAAAGTCTGCTGGCTTACCACAGCTGTGTTGCATGTGGAGGTCCTCAGTTTTACAATGGAACACTTCCAATGTTCCCACAGGACTGGTTTTGGAAGAGCCAAGCTTCCAGGCCAGGATGGCACAGCATTACGGTACAGCTGGCTGGCACCTCAGTCTGTAACCCGCAGAGAGGGGCCAGCCCTCCTGGACATGCTTTGGGAGGACGGGGCATGCATGCTGCCAGTCTTCAGGCAGAAAGGTGAGAATAGGACTATTAAAAACATCTTCCCATTGAATGGATATATAAAACATTGTCTAAGTGTTTGTGGAGTAGATTAGATGCTTGGTTTAGTGGCTTATAGAGGTCAAGCTTGTGGTGCTCAGGGGCCTGCTCCCCACCCCATACTTTTTTCAAGGGGAGAGGAGCCCTTTCATCATGGAAAACCCTGCTCAGAAAGAAGAAGCAACGGTGCAGCACCTCATGTGCAGCAGCTAGTGGGGGACGACCTTGTCCGCAGCAGAACAATGAGACACATGAGAAGGTGATTCAGTGGTCCAGGCTGGTGCAGAGCATCTGAAAATGGGATAACATTTGAATTGCAAGACACGTATCCTGCTTTCTTGGCTGGGTATCCATCTCCTGGAGTGTCAGTCTGAGAGGCGATGTGTGGTGAGGGTCACCCCAACAAAGCCAATGCATTCAGCGATAGATAAATATGTGTAGCAGAGACTTCAGCCAGGAGTTTGTGTATGTAGATCTCCTTATGGAAGTGGCAGCTGAGAGCAATGGGAAGTGGAATGTTATCCACTACTGACGAATGTAGAGCAAGGCACACTGGAACAAACAATCTGAATTATTCATGTATCTTACAGGTTCGGAATTAAGTGCAGCATTGTTGCAGGCAAGCCAAGGAAACTCTCTGTTCAATGTGTACCAGTAGTCAAAATACAAAACATTATGTAAGAATTCAGAGGAAATGTGATAAGAAACGATATTCGGTGCATCACACCTTCATGTAAGTGGCTCCTCCACTCTTGGTTTGTATACAGTCTGAGTCCTTGATCATTTCCCTCTCCAAAAGGCACTGCAGGGAGAGCAAAGAGGGAGAGATGCACAAATGGGTGCATCAAAATTGATGCAAGATAAATGCATTTTGGCTGACTTGGGCAGTGGCAAGTATAAAAGGAAACATGAGAGAAGGGACAAGCATCTCTGTTCAGAAGATATAAGGGACAAGGATCTCTCTTCAGAGGATATAATGTCCTAGCATCACAATACCACATGATATAGATAGTGTATTTAGCAGTGTTTTCCTAGATACACTGTCTAAAGAGAAATTGGCCTCTGAAAGGCACTAGTTATTTCTAAGCAATGAAATCTGCTCTAGGAACATAAAGCTTTTGCAAACTGCTGTCCTAACGTTGTCTCATACATCATGACATGTAGCCAGTTTATCCGATGCTCTTCATTCTTCTCCTCTGCTATCAAACTGAAAACACACCAACACCTTCTCTACATGGAGTCCATGACTCCTCCAAGAAAACTGGAGCAAACGGTAATATTCTGTTCAAGACCGGACTTGTAAAGTTGTTGCCATCTACTTTGTCACAGCAAGATGTCTCTTTTTCAGTATTATCAATCATTTTTATGGCATCATCAGCAAAATATTGCACTCGTTTTTCACCATCTTTCATGACGAACGCAGGAAATCCCTTTCTGGAAGGCTGGCAGAGTCCTAATCTCAGTCTGCTTCCCAGTGAGTATAGCAAGCACATCTTGATTAAGGAGGCGAACCTCACTGTTTTCCTTTCCACCTGAGGATGCTGTTTGATAGTAGATATTGTCACTGCAATGCTCTATTGGTTTGCATATTCAGAGAGTATATGTGTGCTTTCAACAGCTAATGAAAGACCTAAAGGTACCTCTATTGCAGTACAAGATATGTCTCGCTAGAAGCAAATGTGTACGTGGAGCCTCTTCAGGATAATTTTGCACAGGACTTGGAGTTCATTTTCACCGCATGCCCTTTTTTTATAGAGAAACAATGTTTTTTCCAGGCAGATTACATTTTTTAATAATTGTGCATCTGTGCCTGTGTGAGAGTGCCATAAAGTAGCACAGTTAGGAAACAGCTAGTTCTTGAGTTACTGTAACATGTCTGCTCCCAGCATACGGAGTTGCCCCATCAGTATGGATGAGGGTTAAACAGGATTTCTGTATTCCTGTGTGTGCTTGCACCCAGGGGTTTCGCTATGCTGCCTGGGGGAGGAGTGTTGAACAGGTGGAGGAACAAGAAGGATGAATTTCCAGGAAAGTGCACCCTGCTGATCCTTGTGAAGACAGTTTTGAGACTGAAAGCAGGCCTTGTCCATTTACGAAGGTATGTAGGTGAGCACGTAATGAGAGGCTGCCCAGAGCCCAGTTAACCAGAGAGTGAAGGCGCAGGGAGGTCAACGCAGAGAGGAGAGAGCTCCCGTCTCCTTCGAGTGTGGCACATTTCCAGACCTCCAGTAAAGGTCTCTATACAAGAAGGGGGAGAAGGGAGCAGGGAGAGAGATTCCTCAGTGGACATTTGGAAAGCTTTCAGTGCTCTGTCATTGGCATTTAATTAACAGACAGTCTGTAATCCTTCAACAGAGAGATGTCTTCTCCTGCTATCTTGTCAAAATAGACTGTTCTAAATAAATGAAGAATTAAGAATATTCCTCTATATTAAAGGTCACCTAGAAAGTACAACTGAATGCTCTGAACAGCAAATCCCCCCAGGAGACTTGGAACAAGAGATTGTAAAAGAACTGGAAGAACAGAAAGACAGTGTTAACTGGTGCAAGAGAGATCTTTGGTTCACTGTGGGGTTGCTGGAAGTGTGAAAATGGGGGCTCAAGCCCCATCCCCAGTGGATCTCTGTTCTCATGAAGTTCTGCTGAATGGCAGAGGCCATGTGTCCCCAAGGCTTGCCTGTGTGGAGCTTCCCGGGCTGGGCTTCCCTCTCTCAGCTCTGCTCACAGTCCTGGTGCAGGATGGTGTGGGCAGGACCCTCCACAACTCTTTTTCTTCCGTGCCAACCTCTTTCCATTTTGGTGACCCATTGACATCCCGTGCCGGGAGGGACGTCCAGTAGCTTGAAGTCAGCCCCACCAGGGCTCAGCCTGGCAGAGCAGCTGATGTTTCTGGGCAGGACAGCGCGTGCTGGGAGTCTGTGCAGGCACGGGGCCAGGGTGTGCCCTGCAGTCCCATGGTGCTGCCCAAGCAGGAGACCAAGGCAGATGGGTGGGAATGCTCCATGTAATCTTTGCCATCGCATGTGTAGAACTCTGCATTTCTTGGGGAAGAGAGAGAGAAAACCAGTGATAAGATTTCTCTTAGGATTGCTGTAACGGATTAAGTTCTTTTATTAAATTACATCTAGATGAGCATCTTCTGAGAGAGGAAAGGCAAGTAGGAGGTTGGATCTCTGAAATGCCTGTTTGTCTTGTTCATCTGTTCATAATCCTATTAATACTTAGTGCATATTTCCTGCACTGCATTTGACAGAAAGTATCGAAAATGATCACAACTTGCTTTGCTGGAGAGTTTGTCATTTATCCGTCTAGAAACACCAGTAAGCCCTACATTGTCCCCACAGTCTCCCTTCCCTGTGGTCATATGGAGAATCACTTGACCTGTGCCATCCTGTAACTCAACAATGATTACAATGCAGTCACCTGTATTTTGCCAGGTGGAGATATCTGTTGTCATGAACTCAGGGTTATGCAAGTGCTCTCTAGGGGAGACCACTGGGAAACTTGAGATTTATTTGTGTGGCAATAATTGAGAAGCTCATTTTACTCTAGTAAGGATCTTTCAACCACAATCAATTTCACATGCCGTCATAAATAATGGAGGTCAGCAGAGCACTGAGAGTGCTTCAGCAAGCTCTGTTGACAGTGTTAAAATGCAATAAACAGCAGAGACATGCAGCTCTGCATGAGCGGGTGTACGTTAGTACTTGTTTAAAGAGTGTTTGATTGGCAGACCTACTTCTTTTAGGATCTTTATGGTGGAAAATGCTTCATATTTCTGTAGTTTGGCTATTGGGGTGGCTTGTCTAATTTCCTGGGCTCCCTGTGGCAGCAAGACAGTCCAGCTCCCTGGTCAGTGCAGGGGGAGCGGCAGTGGCTGCTGCCACCCACACTGTGCAGCTGGGGACTGGCCCTCACTTCCCCAGGAGGCTAACGCCTCGTAACCGTGCATGTCTTTTTTTAAACCTGGGTGCTTTACCTCGGCCAGTGTGCATTCTGTAAGTGGTCAACCCTGGGGCAACAGCAAAGACCACAGAAATTAGAGAAGTACACCAAATCACAACACCCAGATTGCATTCCAGCTGCCCCTCAGCATGGCCAGGCATCGCTCACAGGCACTTTTAGAAAAGTGAATTTCATTTCCAGTTTTCCTACCTTTCTCTTCCAGGTGTCAAGTCTAATTAGACATTATTTGAATATCTCATGTGTTGTCCCTGTACAGGGGCTTATGGGCTGTGATCAAGTCACCTCTTAAATTTCCTTTTGGTGTGCTGAATCTGTGGAGTAGCTTTAGTCTTTCCCTGCACAGCAGGTTTTGTAGATGTGAAATCATTCTTGCTGTTCACCGAACCTCTTTCAGTTCTAAATAACTGGAGACGGCTCTGCCTCTGCTCCCTGGAGACTTTCTGTATCCTTGGCCCAGCTGGCAGTATTTGCACGTGCTGGAGGCGTCTCCGCAAAGCGTGGCAGGTGCTGTAAACGCTGAGAGTGCAGAAGAGCCACTCAGGAGTATCCCTGCTAAGGCCTCCTTGTGCTGGTGGTATGCAGTGCTCTGGAATATAAAACATGGAAATAATTAAGTAGATTAATTAGCTAATGTTTGCACAGGACCTGGAAAATATAAAGCACTATATAATTGCTAAGTACAGTAGATTAATTAGTTAATGTTTACACAGTGCTTTGTAAATATAAAGGCAGCATGGCAGTGCTAAGTGTTATTATTAATTAAGTTTTCACTACTTGTAAGATTCGTTACGGGCAACAGCAACACCAGGCACTTAGTTTTCTGGTTTTGCCGAATGCATCCTGTCTTGCAAGCTACACAGGAGCGAAGGACATGCGGGTCCCACCATGGGGGACAGCAGTGGGGTGTGATGTGACTGCGCCTGTCTTCGAGGACGCTACCGCAGGCGGGAGAGGCTGCGGGGAGCGAGCGATGCAGTCATGACCACAGAGCAGGTCGGCGGCAGGGCTGATGGTAGAGCTGGGGTTTGAAACGGCGTGCTGCCTGGCCTTGCGGCCATGTGTCACCCTCGGTGGGTGGGTGGGACCTGGTCCCGCCGCAGCGCGTCTCCTGCGCCCGCAGCGCACGGTACGCAGTGGCGCTCAGCCGGCACGAGGTGGTGTGGACCCCCGCTATGGGGGGCCTTGGAGGCCCCGCTCCTATCCATGGCTCAGACCTGGCTGCGCCACGGAGTGAGATCGGGACTCCAGGGCTCCCGCTGCCGCCGTTGGGAAGAGGTCCTGTGGCCTACAGAGGGGCAGCGTGCCAGGCGACGCAGCCCTCGTCCACGGCCTGCTGCTTGCATGACTCTCCAGGTCCCGAACCAAAGGTAACGCGCACGGTGGCAGTGCTGCGTGACATGCAAGTGTTCATCTTGCCGTTCAGCGTGGACAGCTTAGAGCTTGGAGCAAACCGCAGGAAGCGGGTGCCTCGAACGGGAGCTCCCTGAACAATCTTAACTGGAAATTCCAGGGAACAAAAATCTTTGCATTGTGTTGGTGGCTGTTCGTGCTTCTTTGTTTCCTCCAGGCTCACCCGGGTGCTGTGAAGGCTGGTTCTCAGCACAGCTGTGTGTTGGGACGGGTACAGCCTGGTTTAGACACCGAGAGGGGGCATGCTAGGGCAGAGGGGGCGCGGAGCAGGAGGACGGGGGTGTAATGGTACCACCGCAGACTCTTGCTGCACAGCGGTTCCGTTGCTGCTTTCTTGCTTATTAACTGGAAGACCACATGGGCTCTTTCCACGGGACGCAGGAAAACCCTACTTTTGGCTTGCCTCCTAGAGTGGTTTGTGTATGCACTTGGGTTATTTGGGCATGGAAGACTTACGATTATTGCCTGATGCAGCCAACTATATATCTAAATGTAAACACACACTGTGCTGTCAGAGGGCCCAACGTGAAAACACCAATTGCTGTCTTGTTTGTCTCTTTCAGCTGTCTGTGGCAATTGTTAAGAAGGGCACGTGGATTCTGCACTTGAGTGTCATTTAGATGCAGTAGTTCTGTGCAAATCTGCAGTATGTGAAACCCTTTAATACTTGTATTTCCTGTGGACCAGTGTAAATAGCTTGAAAACACTGAAGTAACTCCTAGGAACCTAATGACCTCTTTATTTACATACAGTTTACTGCAATAAGAAATCCATACCACCTCCTGTGACTAATAAATACTGTAAAGAATTAAAAGCTGCCTTTCATCTTTCTAGTTTTCTTTACCCTGTCTTGTCTGTGGAGCCCAAAACCAATTCAGCAGTTCCTGTATTGTGATAAGAATAACTTCTCCAGATTCTTTTTCTTTTTTTTTTAAACAGCAAAGGAGGAAAATTATTAGCCATCCATTCATTTAAAAGCTGGTATTTTACTATTCCCCTGTCTTCTACATATGCCTGGTATTTCCTGCAGCGTCCAAGGGGTTTTTTTTAAAGCTTGGCAGGCTGGTGAGCTTGCCACACAACCACTTCCAACGAGGACGTTGCAACCTTGGTGTACTTCTGCTCTGCAAAACAGCAGGGAGATATGAAACAAACTCTGTTTATTAGCAGATAGAAACTTCTCTGGTCTGTACATTTATTTGGGCAAACAATGAGAGCAGGATTTCCCACACTTGTTCAACAAGTTAATTCAAATTGAATTCTGTCTCCCACACATACGCTCTGGGTCAGTATGCAGAAGGCACTGTTCTTCCAAGGCTTATGAACCTGGTGGGGAGGTGATGACATGGTATTTGTCACTGCTGAAGACCTCTTCACAAACACCGCAAACCTGATGCTTTTCTTCAGAAGCAGCTGGAAGAGTGCGTGTTAATCACACCCAACCTTTAATGGGCTGGAGTGGCAGGCAAGCCGGGAGATGCAGGGAAGGTGAGGCCTGGAGCATCAGGCCAGCAGCCATGTAAAGGAACAGCTTTAGAGGAGGAACACCAGGGCTGTGTCATATCACCACTGACTGCTGTGTGAGTGTGGGAGCACGAAACCACGGAAGAAGAATCTGTCCCTAAATGAACAGGAAATTTGTAGCCTGCCAAGGTTCACTGCCCTCCCTGCTCCATTCCCAGTTTACTCTTCTCCCCTTCTTGCTATGCATTGTACCAGTCCTGATGTGTAGGACTACAGCTCTCTGCAGAGCTGTAGAGACATGCAGAGACCCTGGGATGCCCTGCTCCAGCTCTGGAGGTAGGACATTTGTCTTCTGCTCATCAGGAAGCCATTGCTCTGGCTGGCTCCCTCCCATGCCTAGGCATCAGTCTGCATGTGGAGGCATGCCAAAAGCCATTCTTGGCTTTTAGTCACTGATGTTCTGGGTGGTAAATGGTGGAGGGAGCAACGTTACGTTGCTGAGCATGTGAGGAATGTTTAACACCCAGGCAATGCTGAGCAAATCTCTGCTGCTGGGACATGATCTGACCCCACACTGGTGCACCCTTCCCAAGGAGGTGAGGAGCTGCCCTTGCAGGCTGTGCCAGTGCTAGTGCTTGCAGCTTTATGGGAGATGGCACAAGGACATGCTGTGTCCCTGGGAGATCCAAGTCCAATGGGGTTGGCAGCTCTGGGAGCTAAGGCAGCCAGGCAGGCTGCTGATAATGACATTGCCTTTGGCACATACATTACTGATTTCTTCATCTGTCATAGAGTAGCACCTCTACCATCTGCTGTCACTTAGCACTTGGAGATGCGCTTCCCGGTGCCTTTTCCCCACTTCTGTTTGTCTCTTTTTTTTTGCATATTGGTCTTTGCAGAGAGTAGAAATGTGTGAAGAGCTGGAGGCTTATGGGGAGGGAATGGAAAGGGAATGCAGTCCTTTCCTGAATGGCCACCAACACCTCACAGCTGGCATCAGGGGTGCTCCTATCTGCAACCCATGCCCTGCCCTGCACCGGGGAGCTGTGCTGGTGTGCCCACAGTCTCATAACTGACAGGATGCTTGTTGCAAGTATGGGCAGACATCCCTGGTGGTCTGTGCTTGTTTATTGACTCTGTGCTTGCAGGACCATGATATTTTTTGTCCATTAACACCTTTGTGAAAATAGACTTTATGAAGTAGCCAGGAGGTGAAAACACAGAATTTGCCTATTAGGTATATCCTTGGTTTATTCCAACAATTTCTTCCTCAGATTCAGTGGCAAAGACGTACAGGAGGTCTGAACAGCCACAATTCAGCAGGGAGGGAAGAAGAGTGCCAGGCGTGGAGAGGCACAGAGCAGGCAAGCAGCCCAGTTGCAGTGGGGGTGGGGTTGCTCTGTAACGCCTTGGTTGCCAGGCAAGAGGGAATAGCTTTAAAGAACATCTTTATTAGGGTACACTACTTAGCATCAAAGAAATGTCAGGGCTGCTCTGTTCTGAGTCCCTGCCTAAAGGCACTAAACTAGCCTGTCATTCAGCAGTCTGAGTACAAACCAGAAGAACCACTGACAGAGTCCTGGAAAGATTTATTTTTCCCATTTAATTGCCCTTTTTGCTTTGTAAACATAAAGGTTGAAGCTTAAACTCTGACAGCTCCAGTAGCCTTTTTCTTATCTTAAAAAAAAATGACATTCAGCTTGTTAGATTTTTCTTTCACTGCAGTGCAAAATCTCACAAAATCTGCACAACTTTTTTTTTAAAGATCATTGAAGCATTTCAGTGCTCACTTTGGGAAAAACCCTTCAGCTCACAAAAAGACAAAAGCTGGAGCCTGAAGAGCCAAGACTTTCCCCCATAGCAATGCAGGATAAAAATGCTTGGCCAAAAGAGGCAGAGCAAGCAATCAGCATTCCACCTTTTCACTGGGAGCAGATTAAAGCATGCTTATTTGCTCCTTTTATTGTTCCAGAAAGAAATGAAAGACCAAGGACAGGAGAAAAAGAAAAGCAAATGTTAAAAAGCAAAACTGGATGTATCACAGCAGCCTGGAAAGTTCCCGAGTTTAGTTTCTTCTCTGAAACGGGCTCCCCACATCTGGAAGAAGGTCTTCCCTGGAGCTGCTGCCCTGCTGACGGCGCATTTCCTCCTGGAGCACTGTCACTACGGGAGCCCTTGGCCCAGCTCAGGGCTTTGAGCAGTCTGCAGCTAGTCATGGTTAAAGAGATCCATGTCCTGGTTTGTTTCAACCAGAGAGAAGTGGTTTTTGAGCTACAGTTCTTGAAGAAAGTGCCTTGGTTTTTGGGCAGGGGCTGCCTGTTCCTGCATCTGACATGAAAATGGGGCTGTCACCTTGCCACCATGTTCTCTGTGGAGCACCCTCCTGGCCTGGGCTCCGCTTCCATATGCCTGCAGGAGCTGGGGAGCGGGGACTGTCCTTGCCTCTGGCCCCCAAACCAGACCTTGCACAGCTCCCTGCACTGCGCTGCACAGATGCTGTGCATGTCCTCTTCCATGTGCCCAGCCTCCACCGTGCTCAGCTACCTTTGGCTTGCCGCGTTGTTTCAGTTAAGCAGCAAGTGACAGGGTAATCAATATTGTCTTGTGTTTCAGACCCTAAGCAGACATGCAGTCTGCAGGAGCAGCAGCTCTAACGGGCCGTGGGTCTCGGCCAGATGAAGAGGGGTTTCTCCTGCCTGTCCCCCCTGGTGCTCTTCTCCATTTGCTGTGGGTTCATGCGGGACGTTCTGTGATGCTGGAGTTAGCCCTTCGTCTTAATCAAATGCAACATGCCTTCTGTTTCTATAAGGACGGGCTGTGTCAGACTGTGCCTAAAAGTAGGTCTTGATTTCCATGTTGGTGACTTCATAATCATCTTAAAATAGTCAAGACCAGTGCAGGAGATTCATAAATTTGCTGATAGGATGCTGCAGGTGTGATCCAGCGCAGATTATTTTATGGCATCTGCGTTGCTGCACTTTGCTGTGGGCTGAAGACAACTGAAACAAGGCCATTTTAGAAACAAATCAAGTTTTTTACATACAGAACAGAAATGTAAAAAAATCCTTGAAACACATTTTGAGCAAATCCTTTGATTCAAACTGCAAGCTTGAAATGACAAATGGGAGAGAAAAGCTTCAGAACAATCTTTGTCTATCACAGATCCTTCATCTCCCCATTGTCATCAACAAGGAAGCAACAATGATTGGCAAACTCTAATTACCATTTACGCTGCAGAGCTGAGCACAGGCAGGACTATGCTTTGTGGTGCTTGAGGAATAGCTGTCACAGCTGTTACAGTGAATATGTCTCTGTTAAGTTTTTCACCTTCTTTGTCTTCCAGTTTGCCCAAAATTAAATATTGGTGTTATTCAGGTGGGACTTTCAACAAGGTGTTGAAAGAGGACAGCTCTGCAGCAGATCAATTTATCATTCTCCTTTCTGCAACATCCCTATCCATGTGTACTGTAGTCATGAGGCCCCATGGTTTTTGTAATAACCACATATTTCTACCTCTTCCTTCTATATCCATGTTGCTGGGCTGGACATGTTCCAAAACATGGTCCCTCCTCTCACAGCCGATAGTGACGGCTTGCTGCAGCTCACGGGGAAAGCAGGTGGTGTGTTGCTCTTTCTGAAGATTTACTGTCTGCCGCTTAGTGTGTTTTGTTGAAGGATGAGTCCGGTGTTTTTCGCTGTCATTTTTTTCTGGCTGCTGAGTGGTTTGTCCGTGCAAGATCCTTTGATGCTTCTTCATACAATTATGGACTGCTGGTTTGGATGCACAGAGTGTGAATGCGTGTATGCGCTCTGGTGACTGTCAGTTGGCTGGAAATTCAGACGGGTTGGTGAGGATGAGACTGTTTCTCATTGCTAAGTGATTTAAAATTTAGCATCTCCTTGGCTTCAAATGTATTTGCTGTGTTTATGTCCTTCCAGAGCCTTGTTATCCCAGGAGCACCCGTTCACCCACCAGCCATTAGGGTTGTAGAAGCTCCAGACATACTGGGGAACTGACTCCAGAACGGTTCTCTGAGCAAAGATTTAACTCCATGAATTGGTCACTTCCTTATTGGGCTAAATAGTGAATACTAAGCAACAACACATTACTGCTAGTTACCATGACACCCCTCTTGGGGTCAAGCAGACCAGCAACCCAAAAGTTAGTATCCAGCAACCCAACTGCACTGATCATGAGCTGTCAATGTCCTTTTTCACAGAACATCTCCCATACTTTCCCATAGGTTAAGCTTTTCTATCCAGTGCATATTTTAGTTCCTGTGCTTCATGGTTCACATGCCAAACTCAGTTCCTGTCTCTGTTGTAGGCTTTACTTTCATACACGCAGATACGTTTGACTGCTTCCTGGCCTACACATTTTCCCTACTCTTTAATAGTGGATATGGATTTAACAGAGGTGTATAGGTGCAACTAGAGGAACCTTGTGTAGATGCTCCCTAGCTTTCACTGGACCACGTCTCCCCTCTTTAATTAGCCTTGTTTTAGCTGCCTGCTCTTGTTGTATTTCTCCCTCAGCCCATCCGATACTTCATTTCTCTCTTGCAAGATGCTCAGCTGATAAACATATTAGCTCTTCACCAGACAGCGTGTACGCTTGTTAGCTGCCAGCCAGCTGACTATGATTAGACTGTAGTTTTGATAGTTGTACCTTGTCTTTCAAGCCTGAACAGATGGCATGCTACTCCCAGTGCAAGCTTTGACTTTCATAGTACTTCATGGCTTGACCAAATGGTAGTTGTGTAGTCTATACAGGTGAAGCTTCTCAAGGGGATCCTTACAAAGGGAGAGGAGCAACTGTGTCCTCTAAGGACCCTGCAAAGTTAGTATCCACTTTAGAGGAGTGCTGGGATTGTTCTGTTTGTTGGATGCAGTCCTCCAAACTACAGTTTTGTCCCCCAGCTTATACGTCTGTTGCTGATATGCTGTCAGTATCATATTTAGGCTCTGTATTTTAGAGAACGAGTAGTGTTAAGTCTGATAAGAGATACTACTTTCGTTTTTTATGTTACAGGATCAACACACTGTATGTTTGCAGAGCGGATGACAAGACCTTTGTAAGAACCAGACAAGGAGGTCTTTTTCTGTCATGAAGAGAAGAATCATTCTATGCTTGACAACAAATGCTAGACTATGTTGGTATCTGTCTGCATGGATTTAGCAAGGGACTAGAGTTGGTTACAGGTTGTGAGCAAAAGGGCAAAGGAATGGCGAGCCTACAGAGGCCTGATAATGGGTTTCCTCCTTGGTTTTACAGATCTTTTTCCTGGGACAGTGTTCAGTTCTACCATATCAGATTTTGGTATCTCTCTGTGTTGGACCCGCAACCCTAAGTGGAGCTCTAGCTACTGCACATGGTAACTTGATTGGGCTCCTTCTGTCCCTGCTGTATGTGGGGCCCTCTGTGTCCTCCTGGCTGAAGACGCTGAGGAGGCAGGGAGGCTCTGGTGGTGACAGAGCTGTCAGGAAGGGGCTCTCCCTCAACAGTCTAGTGGAGTTGGGAAGCATCCTGACTGCCTTGTGAATGATCCTTGAAATGAATGATCATCAAACTGTCTGCCAAAAAATAACATCTCTCCAGCACCTAGTCCTGTAAGAAAACAGCTCCTTCTTAGGAAGTAATAAGCTTTCATCTCTTCATTTATTGCATTGCATGAGAACAACTGGCAGCCTGCTCACATGAGCCAATTCATTAACTAAATCTCATTTACTAACTGGGAACAAATTCTTTTTACATGTAGCTGCTGAATACAAATGAGGTTGGGCTTCAGAGCTGCCCAGGTGCCAGACAGCTTCCTTGGTCCATTTGTCCTCGTGTCAATGGCAGTGTCACTCTACCAGTAATAAACCTCTCTTCTGACAGACCCTGCTAGTCATGAGCAGGTTGCTGAGCCCAAGCTAATGAAGGAAGACCAGACTCACTGGGAGACCATCTCTGTGTGTTGGGTTGGAAGCAGTCTGTTCCAGCTCAGAGGAACACATTACCGTCATTTCTTCCAAATTATGTGTCCTGCCCAAGTAGCAGAGAGAGAAGCGTCAGCCTTGGAGTGGGCAACTGCCAGCCTTGGGGTGGGCAACAATAATATGCCCAATCCTGACAGGCATGTCTGTAATGACACAGCAAAGGAAAAGAGCAACGCTCTTTGAGCTGGGTGCTGGGTGCAGCAAGGATTGCCCCAATTACACACGCTTCTGACAAGGGCCATCCACTCTGCTGCTCCTGATCCAAGCAACAGCACTTCCATCCCTTGCTTAGGAGAGGTTTTCACAGTTTGTGTCCACTTATTCCTCCTCCTGCAGCACTTACAGCCACGTCTCTCCCTGTGTTCCCGTGACTCCTTTGGGAGCCCTTCCCTGGCACAGGACTATCAGGAGGAAGCAGGATTCTTGCTGTGGCACTGGGGTTGTGCTAAGCGTCCTGGCATCCAGGTCTGCCAGTGCCCAGGCTAGTGGGGCCAGCTGCCCGTGCAGCCGGAATAGGGCTGCTCAGGTCATCTGCTAGCCAGAGCTGGCTTTCCCTCGACAGGGCAGGCTAAGTGCAGCATGCAGGGGCTGGGAAGGAGCTGCCAGTGTCCCCTCTGCCCCCCGCTGCTCACCCGGAGCAGGGTGGTGAGCCTCGTGGCTCTGCTAGGCTCTGCCTTGGGCACGACCAAGCTGTGGCACAGCACCTTCTGCAGCAGCAGGGACAGATCCTGTCCTCAGGACAGACCGCAGGTTGGCCAGGACAGGCAGACCCCAGGTGGAGGCTTAAGGGGAAGGGGTGTCTGCCAGCAGGTCTCCATCCTTGGCAGGTCTAGACAGGCTGCCCAGACCGCTCGCTTTCCTGAAGCCCTTCCACTAGCTCTCCTGTTGGTAATTTTCCCTGGGTAACACTCCCTTACCTCAGCATCTCCCGCTGTTCCCAGGGGCAGCAGCTTGGACACCCACTCCTCTCTGACATCCTGTGCCTACGTCCAGTTCCCTGATGGGAGGTAAAGCAACCTTTCTAGAACAGACCAGCACTCGCTTCTCAAGAGAAAGTCACTGCGCTGGCACTCGCTCTCTGCCGAGAGACAGTCACTGTGCAGAACATGGCGGTGCCTCTCGGCAAAGGCTTTCTCAGGAGGCAAACAGGCGTGTTTCATTTTGAAATCTCCAGACAGGTCCAGTCTGCTGACAGTGTTTGCTTCATACCTGCCTCTAGGTTTAATGGTTTCTCCCGAGCCGGAAAAATAACAATAAAGATAATTCTTTTAAAACTGATTATCTGAGAGTACAGATTGTAAAGCTTTATGCTGTTGGATAAATCAAACTAACTGCTGAGAGTTAATTTGTCTGACCATAAAGTGGATTCAATAAGTGTAAAACAAAACTAATTGGTTCTCTTCCATACAAATTTAATCATACTATATAATGTGATCAATGCAAATAAAAAGCATTGAGTAGGTTAAGTGTCAAGCATCTATAAAGGAAAAAATGGCTTATGTGCTTTCTTGCAGGAATTGAAAACTGGATGGGTTTCCATCTCTGTATGAATCACCTCATGATGCAGTCCCAGTCCAAACGTAGGGAGTGCTGGCATCTGTGCCATGTACTGTGTGTGTCAGAAATAACTTGTCCCTCAGTCTTTGTAGTTTCAGTTTTTTCATGGGTTGAAGCTGTTGGTGGAATGATGTATGACTCTTGTGGATGCTACACAAACCAGCTGAAACACACTGAGCAAAATGTAGCCCAACAGCCCTTGCCTGTGCAGGCTCTCCTACAGCAAAGGGGCGTCCGGCATCCCTGAGAGGCCCAAACATGGACCCTGTCCCAGAGCTGATGCCAGGCTTGGGAGTGCATGCAAAGCACCAGGACTTCTGCTGCTTGGGCTCTGCTGCACCCCTGCACTCTTCCCTTCCCACCCAGGAGCGGTGGCACTGCAGGGACCAGTATCCTCGCCCATGTGAGCCCCCTCCCCTGGGCTCTCCATACCTCTCTGATCCCAGAGCAGCCACCTGCTAATGATTTCTCCGGAAGAGCTGACTTCATGGCTCTGCCAGGCCCCATCTGGGGGCTGAGGCACTGCCCAGACCTCCCCAACTCCTTCCATACAGACCATCATCTGAGGATGGGAAGGAGCACTGTGCCATCTCCTGGGGCTCGCCTGGTGTGCACGCGAAGTGTGGAGTCTCTTCAGTTGATGTGCAATTGCCAAGGCAGCCATCTGGTGAAGTGAGAGGAGGCTGCCAGGACAAGAGCTACGGCTCTGCCACAGCATCCTGACAGTGGTTCAAGGAAAATTAGATGCAATCAGCCAAACTGAAACCTTTTAAATTAATCTGTTGAAAAACCTGCTGTGAGAGGCTGACATAGGCTGTAGTTATGGTGATGGCTGGAGTGTGGCTGGGGTTGCTGCTCATGCGGAGAGCTGCTAAATCCCTCAAATATGCAGGTTGCCAAGAGCTGACATCTTTTCTAAACAGCATCTCCGCAGTTTCTCCATGTGGATGTCCAGCTTGGACAAGACATGGAGGAAGGCACCTACGGATCAGCGGAGAGGAGAGATGGGGAGGGAGGGAAAGGAAAGGAGCAGCCTGGGACGTCTGGGAAATCGAAGGATTCAGCTTCCAGCACATAGGGTTCCTGCTGTGGAAATTGTCAGAGCTGGGGCGGGAGACAGAGGCGCTGAAGCTGGAGGTGAGGAAGAAGAGCTGTTGCAGCATTTCTCCCAGCTCAGGCCTCTTCACTGGCCTTCCTGGGCTTCGGGGGGCACGCTCAGGAGGGCAGGAGTGGCTGCCACTGCACACATTCTCCCTCCCCATGTTGGCTCCCAAGTCAGGAGTGTTGGAGTGCCCTACGGGAACACTGAACCCCAGTGGTGCCGGCCCCCCCGGGGCAGGCATGTGCCATCCCTCCCTGGGGCTGGAGGCAGCCCTGCCCAGGGAGGTTTGGTGACCCAGGGCTGGGGGCAGGACCCTCGGGGGAAGCGCTTGGCTTGCAGTGAGCGTCAGGTTTGCTGCTACGGCGCTCTCCTGGAGGCCTCCGAGATCCCAGGAGAGAAGGAGACTAGGAGGGCTGGGGTCGGTGTGGGGATGACTCCCCCATCCCCGAGCCAGGGAAAGTCTCCCTCCTGCGCAGGAGGGAGGGGCCCTGCGGAGGCGCGTTCCGTGCCCGTAGCCCAGCGTGGCAGTCACACTGGTCCGTCTGCCACAGCCCCACCGCCAGCTGCTGCGCCTGAGTTTCCAGGAGAAGCGCAGCTGGGAGCCTCTCGCTATGCCGAGCAACCTGGCGAGCCTGCGTGCCCTCGCCTCCTTTCTCTCTCCTCCCAAAATTTTGAGGTTAAGTTCTAGTATCTCTTAAAATACCATGTTTCATATCATAATTTCAGTCTGCAGAAAGCCCTTTCCATGCAAGGGCCAGGATGCATACAAATTGCTGCTCTTAAATCTCCAGCTACAATAAGGAAACTTCACGTGCTGACAGTTTACTTGATAAATACCTAATATAGCTTATATAATTATTTAATGCAGACAAATGGGAAAAAAAGAGCATCCATATGCTGCGTTGTAATAAATTACAGCTTGCAACTTGCTGGGCAGTAGCAGCAGCAGCTCTAACGAAGGGCTCCACTATGGCCCGGAGGCTGAGGATTTACTACAGGAAGGCCCCGCCAGGAGCTAGCGGATGTTGGGTGGCAGACTAAAGAGGGACGAGAACGCTCTGCAAGCCCAATTACTACAGTGCTGATCACCTTGGTGGAGTAAATGAGCGCGTTGTCCCGCCGCTTGCCCCACGCTGGCCGTGGGACTGAGTGCCGGTGCAGCGGGGCAAGCGCAGCCCTGGGACGGGCCGGTGCTGCTGGGAGCTGACGGGGGCTGCGGGCAGAGCGGGGTTTCCAGCAGCATCGCCCAGGTGGGAGCGGTGGGGAGCGGAGTGGGTGGCCTCCGCACAGGCTCTCTGTGCGGCACCTTTCCCCGCTCCAGCCAGCTGCTGCCTTCCAGAGCCTCTGCGCCACGTGCAAGCACTGCTCGCTGCCTCGGTCTCGCAAGCACAGCTGCGTGGGGTTTACAGCGTGCACTGAGCTTGGCTTAACGCGGAGCAGGCAGGGAGTGTCCGTGCCCGCACGCAGGCGCAGAGGGCGGGTTGTTGCTGTAGCATGGAGGGAAGCGTAGGAGAGCGGTACAAGGCGAATGGCTCCCTGTAAGCTGAACAAGCTCCCAAGGCCAAGGGCATTGCTCTGCCAGCAGCAAAATGTGTTCCCTTCTGGAGTTACTCGTGCACTGCATTCCCAGCCTAATTTTGTGGTTTTCATGAGCGTAGCTCTCAGTCTTTACCTTCTTTGAGCTCTATGGCCAATGATCGCTTATGAGTTTTTGCCTTGCTTTATATGCTCAGTGGTATTTCGGAAAGCATGCTGATCTCCTTCGTGAGCTCTCTGACAGATTACAAGGGCTGCACTTGACTGAGCTCCCGGTGCTCTGCCGTGTCAGCCTTACAGCAACAGAGGGCTGCGGATATCTGCCTTTGCATCACACAGGATAAACACAGCGGCAGAGATGAAAGATAAGTGGCAATAAAAAGCAAAATGTGGAGTGCCTGCCCTTTAAAACAAATTAGGTAGTTTATAAATAAAGCTCTGTGTTTTTAGGGTGTATATGGAATTGTTCAGCCTGTAGTCCTTAAGGAATCTGACCTTGAGGAGAAGAAATGCAGCTGTAAGCAGCTTTTGAAATGCTTGAAACAGAACATTTATGTCTGGGAACAGACAGCCAGGACAAGTGCTCTTGCTTATTATTTTGGCAGTAGGTAAGCCTTGTTAGGCTGGTGTGGTTCTGGGAAGCAACTCAAGCTGCAGCGCTCCTCTCGCTATCAGATAACCTCGGTGTGCAGTCAGAGGCAGAGTACTAGGGGGTAAAAATACCAAGTGTCTGGTGAGCTTTCCAGGGATCCTCAGCTCCTGGCAGTCAGGACAGTCTGGGCTGGCTTGCTTTGTGTGCTGGTCCCGGGCAGACAAGCTCTGCTGGTATGAAACTGAACCAGACAGAAGCACGCAGCCTGGTTCCCACCACCTCACTTGGCCCTCACGAGCTGCAAAGCTCTTACCTGGCAAGCTGGGCTGTGCGGGTGTGCAGTGCCAGCAAGGCTCCTTCCTTCGCTCCTTGTGCTGGTAGAGCGTCTTCTAGGACGTGGGGGCCTGGGCTGTGCTTTGCCTTCCCTGCAGGGTTGGTTGAAAACATATCTGCGACCCCCCGTGTCAGTGTCCTGTCTGTGGTAGCAGCCTGTTTGGGGTGAGATGGGCTTTCTTCTGTTACTGGAGCTGTTCCACTTTATGTAGGGTAGTCAGCTTTTTGGTGGGGAGAAGGAAAGAGCAGGGGACTTGGTCGTGAGTGTGGAGAGATGGATTTCGGGTTTTGTTTCAGTGAATGCTGGGGAGTCAGATGCCTTCTCTGGACAGGCAGAAGTTATGGCCTGAATTGGCAAAAGCAGCTGCTGACTTGGGATGATTCTGTTTTCAGGCAGCCCCGGGGTGACATCCAGGTCTTGCCTTCTGCTGGAATAGCTCAGTCTTTCTAAAGGAGGAATGGCATCTTCGCAACCTCTGTTTTCTAGACAATATGAAAAATAGTGGGACTCCTTTATGGGTACTGAGCGAGCGGAGACAGCTGTGAGGTGAGCCTAGGGATCCAAGACATAGCATTCTCATTTTAAATTTGTTCTTAGAGAAAACACAGATGATTCCCTGTGTGGAGGAATAATTGGTAAATCGATCCCTGCACATGCTGATGCTGATAAGCCATGTTGTTGATGGAAGGAGCCATAATATCCATGTGCTCTCGGCTCTTGCAGAGAAAACGTAAACAAACTCCAGTTTTATGTCTGACCAAGGAGATGTAAATCAAACACGTGTGTTGAAGCCTTTTAAATGTTTTGGCGTTTTCCAATCCATCAAGGCCTTTAATTGTATTTTGAGTGAGTTGTTCTATATGTAAATACCAGTTAATGTTGAAATTGTTTATAGCCAAATTGTCTGTTTATGCAAATTGTGTTCCAAGATCACAGAGCTTCTATTGCAGAATAAAAATGTCTCTTTTATTTAAAGCTACAAGTGTTTCCTTTGGCTGCTGCGGCTTTCACAGACAGTGCGGCCCTTCTGCGCTGTTGGAGCACAGTGGAGAATGCCAGCCTCCACAGGAGGGCAGTTATGGCAGCGGGCAGGGGAACAGCCGGGCTTGAGGGGTGATGGCTGCTGCAACTGCTCGTGCTGCAGAGTTAACTCCGTGAAGCTGGTTCCTCGGGATTGTGTCAGTGCCTTGTTTCTGCCTGCCTCGCTCGTGGGCTCCGGTATCCTCCACGGACCTTGGGAAGCCTGCTGGCTCACCCTGCTCGGCTCCAGCAGGCACGTCAGCGGTGCCCAGCATGCTGCAAACGCCGTCCAGGCTTCCCTCCCGTCCAGGCAGAGCTTCTCACTGGCTCGAGCACAGCTGTGCTCGGGTGAGGACCTGGCAGCTGGTGGATGGTGTTCTGTGGGATTCCTGTGTCTTCGAGATTGTGGTGCAGAAGGCAGCAGGCATTAAAAACTGCTCCTGCTGGGTGAAGCATAAAGAGAAATCAACATGCTGCTCCCGTTCGTGCTGTGCCTAAGCAGTAATCAAGATCATCACCTGGAGATAAATCTCTTCCTGCCATCACACAGAAGAAGAGGAGCAGTTACTATGGGCTTTGCTTCCAGGTTTTTAATCACGGGGGAACACATGCAAATTAATGGCTCGCCCATGATAAGAATCAATAGTGCTGGAGTGTTTGCAAGCTGTGACACAGGTATGCTACATAGCCAAGGGAGCAGAGTTCACATCAGATGCAAGCGTGCCTGTACGGCTGCATGTGGAGGCTCTCATTGACGCCAGCTGCCTCTGGAGCTGGCCTCTGTGCTCCAGGACCACGCTCTCTTTCTCCTGGATTTTTCAGTCAAACAGCACTGTTGATCTGGCCTTCATATTTGCTTAATGTCAGTGTTCCTTGGGGAATACTGCAGAGTAATAATAAGATGCACAGCCTGAAGTTGGGCTCCCGTATTATTTCTTCATTAATATTTGTTGTTCATAAATATGTATTCACTCCTATTTATCACAAGAACACCAATTACCAACCATAAATTCTAACTGTGGGGAATATTTCAGTCCAGTTTTATTAAGAAGTGATTTTTAAAAATGTTGCTGAGGCTTTTAGCCAGTTATGTGCTACTAAATATTTAAATCTGTATCTCTTGCTGCATGCTGAATTACAGCAAGGGGATATTTAATGCTCCCATTTCTCCAGCATAAATCTGTGAAAGATTGACTGGAAGAAAAATGCAGTCATGAGCAGCCCACATAGATGCTGAGTGCTCGCTGGCACTGTACACCCACTCGCACGTACCCACTACAGGCAGCGATCCAGCCTGGAGCGGGGTGGATGCCCCCCGCAGTCATTCTGGGGGTCGCCCTGCCGCACTGTGCTGGTGGGAGTGGGGCCAGTGGGGCCAGGGTGCTGCCGGGGCGGCGGACGTGGCAGAGCCGCTCTCGGGCTGCGTGAAGCAGCCGGCTGCCCTGGTCCGGCACGCGGTGTTGCTGCTGTCAGCCGTCACAAGCTATGAGTGCCTGGAGGCCTGTTACCCACCAATTAAACTGAGTTTTATTGTTCGACCGTGAGCCTGGTTTACAATATGAAAAGCTTTCGACAGTTAAATAGTACTAATATTAACCACTCCCGCATGGGTTCTAACAGTCTCCCCCATTAAAAGTGTGATTAAGAAATTAATTCATCTGAAAGGGATTGGCATGCGGTGCTAAACAATGGACTAACAATTTTCTTTTCATTAAGGCTGAACCCCTGGCTGCAGGGAGAGAGGAAGCCCGGTAGCTCTTGCATGATGTGACGGTGGCAGCTAAACATGGTGGGAGGACTGAGCCCTGGTACAGTGCCAGTCACGGCTTCCCAGGGCAGGGACGAGGCAGGTCAGGACAGCGGGGACTTTGCAGAGGCTGGCGAGGAGCACGGGCTGCCCTGGCCTGCCGCGGTGGCGCGGGGATCCCTGCCGCAGGTCCATGCCGGGCCGAGGACTCTCCGCCGGCTGCGGGCACCCTGTGCCCTCTGCGCTCTCCAGCTGCCACAGAGGCTCCGTCAGCCCCGCAGGGCTCAGGTCGCCAACAGGTCACCTCTCTGCTTTGTGGCCCCATATAATGCCTGTAACATCCAAAGAGGCTTGGAAAATGCACTTCAGGAGGCTGCAGAGCAGTGATGCAGTGTCTGCTCTCGGCAGGAGAGGAACACCCGGGTGCCCCTGCCAAATCTCCTGTGCCGCGCTGCTGCTAGGCTCAGTATCGGGGCTGCCCAAGCCGTCCCTGCTACGCCGCAGGGCAGCTGCACCGCCGGCACAGCCCGGTGCCTGCCCAGCCCCGGAGGGTGCGAGGGCCAGCGGGTGCTGCGGCCGCCAGCGCGCTGCTGGCACTGCATTAACTGGCGGGAGAGCTTAGCATCCTACAAATGGCAATTAAATTCTGACAGACATTGTAAAAGCTTTAAGGTCCATCATTGTCTGCTGGCAGGTGACTCTAAAAAGCTGTTAGTTGCTTGTGAAAAGCATTACCCTTAAACAGCCCATTTAGGGATGAGCAGGGTGCTGGGTCTGACACTGCTCAGAGGCAGATTCCCTCTGGGCATCCCTTCTTCCTGCTGCTCCTCTCCTCTTTTGCTCCCATTTTCTGACCTGTGACAGTTCATGGTCTGTGACGGGTGTCACAAAAGCTGAACTGCTTTGGGGAGCCGCCCCTCTCCTGTCCCTGCCATTTGTGTCCCAGGCTTGTCCCCAGCTCCTGCTCCGCAGCAGGGAGGCCCCAGGCACCTGGGCTGCAGGTAAGTGAAGGCTGATGCTGCGTGTTGCTGTGGGAAGCACGCTTCCAAACCAGGTTTCCTGATTGAGAAAAAGAATTAGACAACTCCCCTTCACTCCTGGAAAATGCCAAAACCAGAACAAAAGGGAAGATGGCTTGTGAGACTGTCTCCGTGGCGGAGCTGGGGTCTGTCGGGCGGGGGGTGGCACCCCCTCTGCGCAGGGGCGGTGCTGGCCAGCGAGGGTGGACGGGCTCAGCCGGCCCGAGGGGCTGCCAGGCGAACACGCTCGTTTGCCCAGCACCGTGCACGCCGGCAGACTCTCAGAAGCACCTTCCCACCTTTCCACCTCCCATCCTGGCAAAGAGCGAGCAAAGGAGGGTGGAAGCAGCCTTCAAGGTGGAGGTGTGATGCTCCGAAGAGCTTGTTGTTGCTGGAGACAATGGAGGGCAGGGAGACTCCTCCGTGCCGTGAAGGAGTCAGTGTGTGAATGCCAACAGGAGCGGTGCACTGCACTTGCATACAGACACTGAGAATATTCATATTGTGATTTATCCCATTCTTTTTCACCATTGATTTTAATTAAGTTCACTCTCTCCTGCCAAGCCTGGGGAACACAAGCAAAAATTAAAAATACTGAGAGTCAGCTTGCTTTGCACTTGAGTCTTCCCAGCCTTGCAGACAACAGAGGGAAAGGAGGCCCACACCACCACGCAGGCGTTTCCTGTGCTTTGCTAGTCCCCAAATAATAAACATAAAATTAAAATCCTGTTAGGAGAATCACAAAAGCTATTATAACTCAGCAGCTGATATTGACTCTGATCAAATCTTTTATGTGATTTCACAGCATTCTGGGCTACTCAACGTGCATACACTGATCACGTTAACTGTGGTTTGATTTTTTTTTTCTCTCTCCCACTGAAACAAAGCAAAAAGAATGGCAAGAAAAAACAATCTAATCTTGTGATATAAGTTTGCATTACACTTTCCAAGTGAGCGGCAGAGTAGCTGGTGCTGCTGTATTGCCTTTGCAGACAGGGTCCTCCTGGGAGTGGGTGCTCACTCCTGCTTTGAGTGTACTGGCCTCATCCTGCACAGCAAGGAACTGCTGGCTTGGGAAACCCCCATGGGGACACTGGCCGCCGAGGATTGTATTTCCTGCATCGTGTCCATCGCTCCGAGCACATCCATCACGCTCCTGCTGTCCAAAGGGGATAGCAGCGATGCTCTGTAGCGGCCCTTGCAGGAAGCGATGCATGTTGTTCTGGTGCAACGTACAACTTCTTAAACGATCCTGACTTTTCGTCGCCAACACCTGGCGCCTGCAGCGTGGCGGGGGTGCCACAGAACCGCAGCCCTGGCCTGGCCTAGCCCCGCTGAAGGCAGGGCAGGCCGGGCCCAGCTCTGTGGCGCGGCGCGTTGCTGCGGCAGGAGCCGGGCAGCGCGCTTCACCCGCTGCTGGCGGCAGCGGGACGCTGGTTCTCCGGGCTCGAGGGAGTTTTCTCACTATCTTTGCTTGAAAGCATCTCATCGTTTGCGTTGCTTTTGTTCTTACACTAAATACTGTGATAGACGCTAGGAGTACCAGAAGAGAGATGAAGGTATTCCAGACCTGCATCTCCACGTATTTATATAACCACAGCTTGTGCAGCTATGAATAGAGAAAGCAAAAACATGGCAACTTTTTGCATGTCTCTTTCAAGTATCACAGGCAAGCAGAAGTAGTCCCCAAAAGTAACCTGCCTTCAATCAGAAAATGGTTTAAAAAAACTGTGTTAGGTATCTATCTTCATGCTATTTTTCAAGTTAGACTCATTCTTCATATCAGATAGATAGGGTGATAAGAAGATAAAGGTAACTCTTACTCCACTCTAATTTTAATTAATATGGTCATCAAATTGGATGTGAAAAATTAGGAAAACTCAGCAAAAATTCTGAAGCAATATAAAACAGGACAATTTACTGTTTGCCAATCTGTGCTCTCCTCTAGTCATAGGCAGTCATGGTGACTTAGTTTTTGACAGATGTCTGGAAAGAGCTGCAGCAATCTCTTTACAAAGTTTAATGACCTTGGGTCATTTAGTTTTTGAAATATTTCAACTACTAGGGAATAAAAATGGCAAGATTATTACAATTACACTCCAGAAGGTCATATCCATCTACCTTTGACTAAAGGTCTGAATTCCCTCAAAGCTACCACCATCCAGTGGCAGATGAGCCCAGCTTGTTTAACTTTCTGCAGGCCTTGCCCAGATGGATGACTGGTGAAACACCAGCGAGGGTACGGAGCTTCACGGTACGGGCCATTGGCTCGTGGGTACCAACTTGCCCCGAGGCAGCCGACCACGCTCCATTTTCTCACGACATCTGAACCCACTGGTTGTTTCAACTGAGCAGGAATGTAACGGTTCCCAAAGGACAGCGTTAAATACACAAAGAGACAGGGGAAGCTTACATGGCCCCACAGCCAGAACGATTCACTCCACATTTGTGGAAATTTCCAGAAGTCTCCTGCAGACTCTCCCCTCGTCTCGTCCTTCCAGCTCCCCGGGGGCCAGTGCCCAGCTCTGTGCCCGTGCCGTTGTGCCCTGCTCCAGAGCAGCCACTCAGGCTGCGATTTCACAGCCTGGCTGGGCTTCCTGGGAGCTTCTTTTGGAGCTGGAAGGTGAGTTTTCCCTACCTCTCCTTCTTTAGCAATATCCTTGTCTTGTTAGCGCTCGCAGGACACAGCTGGGTGGTGGCACTAGGGAAAAGCAGGTACACAAACGGTTCGTGCTAGTGGTTTCATAAGAGGTCTGGTTGCTTCCAAGAAACAAAGTGGGTGCACTCATCTCTTCCCCAGGGAGATGCTGTTTTGACAGGTTGTATTTTTGGCAGTCTGTTCCCAATTAGGAATCTGAGGTTCTTCCCCACTAAAAAGCCTTGGGAACTGCTCACTCCTTGTGACCATGTAACATACCGTCCTATGGCAAAAGAGTGCCAGTCCAGATGCTGGAGCCTCTCACGCGTTTTCTGGGCGCAGGCGATCTCTGCAGAGCCCTCCTGACGCTGCAGTCGGAAAGCGCCGCACCGCTGCAGCGGGCTCCGCTGCCCACCGACCCTTCTGGGGCTGCAGCACCCCCCGGGCACACTGACACATCCCAGACACGAGGAGAGGAGCTGACAAGTGTCACAGAGGTGGACAGGAAAGCAAGTATCACTGGGTCCAGCTGTGACCTTCGTGCCCTGCACGCTTACTGCATGCACAGTGGAATGGCTCCTGCTGCTCACACATTACCCCCGCTGATGTAAGGGTGAGCACGCGGCGGGCTGCTGCTGTGCTCCTGCTCGTGATGCTGAAGCCGCAGGCTGGGGACACTCTTCTCTGGCAGAAAAGCCAGGAAGAGAGAGGAGCTCGCAGGAACGGGCTAGGAGCAGAGCCGTGGGCAGGGAGACGGGCGTGCATGGCAAGGGGCTGTTCTTCCCTGCATGTGTGCCACTCAGGGTCAGAGCTGGCCCCATGCGCTGTGACACCCTGGTTCACCACTGCGGGAATGAGACAAAGCTACTAGAGAAAAACTGCCCGAGACAGCTACCGTGGCAGAGCTCAGGGACACCAAAGGTGCCAGCACCCACAGGAAAGCAGAAGAAAAGTGGCGGATGCTGCAGACAGCGGATGCTGTCCCTGGCAGGCTGAGGAGTCTCTGGACTCCCTGGGACAGAGCAGATGCAGGCAAAGAAAAGGGGGATGGATGACAGCCAGATGCTTTCCATGTATGAGTTTGGCACTGCCGGGAGTGAAGCGTGGGTTTGGGACTGCTTGCATTTCCTCCTGGATGTGCCTTCCCAAAGCGCCTGCCATGTGGCTTGGCACAGAGAGCTGGGACGAGACAGGAGAAGTGAGGGGCACGGGCAGCCCCCGGCTGGCAGTGCTGGCGGGCACAGGCTGGGCTGGCTGCCGAGCGGCTGGGCCAGCTGAAGGCAGAGGAAAAGGGGTACAGCAAGATGGGAGGTTTTGGTGGGGACACCAGAGTCAGTGTGGACACACTGGTGACACCAGGGCAGGCAGTATGCTCCCCACTTAGATTAGTGTGTCCTGTGCAGCTCTGTCTTATTACATAAAAAATTGACTTTGGCATAAGTGTCATCTGATTCTGAGCTGGTGTTACGCGAACAAACTTCTGAGTGACAGAAAGAGTCTTTATTAAGCACATTTCTGGAATCTGGCTCTTGTGCAATGTCCACAATGATCATTGTAGACAGACAGTTTGGGGCCCAGCCTTTGGATCAACCCACGAAAATCAATTAATCCTCACTTAATCTCAGCTTTTGTATTGTGTATCAATTGCATTATTCAAAAAGGGGATGACGGCATAATCTCAAATTAGCGGCTTCTGGAGAGAGGGAGATAATCTGGGTCCTCCTGGCCGAGGGAGATGCCCTCTGAGAGAGCCCCTGCCCCTCATTACCATGAACCCACGCCACTCTCCAGCTGATCCCCTCTCTGGATGTAGAGGCTGGTAGGTGCTGCTCCAGATAAGGGGGCTCCAGAAACATTGATCCGGGCTACTTCCACCCTGCAGGGGCCAGGCAGGAGGAAACCTCCTCCAGGGGTGCCTGGGACCTGGGGGAGGCGGCCATGCAAGTGTCCCAAGACCTTGAGAGGAGCCAGAAGGGCCAGGCTGGGGGATTTGTCCAGGAGCTGTGTTACAATCAGGCAACAAGAGTTCAGAGCCTTTCAAATGAATGTTTGCTACATGCAAATGCTTGTGTGAAATGCAGATAACTGTGTATTAAACCTATCCCAGCCCCCTCAGCGGTGTGGAGTGCCTGGAGCCTGTTTGCTTTGCTGTGGCTCCTTCACTTGTTAACTGTTGAGCTCTGCTGATCTCAGAGGTAGCTGTTGTGGGGACAGTCAGCCCCTCTAGCCCAGGGTGATTGGGTTAATGGGAGCCTCAGAGTTAACAGGAAAGGGAATGTGCGCTGAGGTTTGCCATGTTTGCTCCTTTTCTCTCTGTGGTGATGGTCTGATGGAGGAATATCCTTTGTGGGCTTTGCACAGGCTGCTCTCTTGGGGCATTTCGTGTGTGCGTTGATTGTAAGACAACGCCTCAAAACCAGGGCTAAGCCCAGCCAGCCTAGCTCATGCCCGTGTGCTGTTGTGTCTCGTACTGCTGTCAGTGGTGAAAGTGGCCCAAGAAGCAGGGACTGTGACAGTCTGGACAAACTCTGAGTGCTTTTGGGGGAGAACTGGCTGTTCCACATGCTGCCCGACACCTTCCTGGCTGCAGGGCCCACCTCAGGAACTGGGCTGCACCAAGGCACAGTGGCCACATCAGCCTGCCCCAGCATGCCTGGAGCAGTGAGCTCACCCTGCTGTCATGGCAAGCTATTATTTATGCTTTCAGATATTGCTAACTCACAGATAATTGATGTCAGAAAGCTGACATGGTGCCATTGCTAATAGCTCAGCAAAAGGAGACACTTTGGTCAATTAGCAACTATTTGATCTGACAGTACCTGCAAAGGGCAGATCCAACTGCCAGCCCCTTGGCTAATATCGTTAAGATTAGAGATTCGTCAAGGCTCTGGCTGGGGAGATGGTGGGGACCACTGCAGGAGGGGAAGGACCAGCAGGGAGAGCCTTTGCCCTGTGCTTTCTGCGGCTTCTTTTGGGGCTGGACCAGGCACTGACCGCCTGACCTGGGTGTGATGGTGTTTTCGTCCTGCTGTCCTGATGCAGGAACGTGGTGGAATTGTGGAGAATCGGCTGCAGTGACTGACTGCTCTTTCCTAGGAGATAAGCTATGTTCCTCTGGAGAAGCCCATGTTATGGCTTTTGCAATATTGGGGAAGTACTAAATTAGAAAGAGACCTCTGAGCAAAGGAGAACTAATATCTGCATTTGGGAAGGCCTCCAACCGTAGGCACGGCAATATTAGAGGATTTGTGAAGTTTAACGCTATCCTTTCATCCTGGGTCTGACGCCATAAAATGAGACACCACAATTCACTTTGAAATAAAAATACATGGAGGATGCTGGTAGATCTGTTGTATCCCCTCTCCAAAGGGATCTTCAGCTACCTGAGCTGCTGTTTGCTGCTGCAGCTCCCACGCTGGGATCTTTCCCCAGTGCAGCGACTGGTAGCTCAGGGTGCAGCAGGGCCAGGGAGGTGCCCGATTAGCTTTTAGCAGGCTGTGGTGCGCTCACTTGTCAGCTCTTGGGACAGTCTGGGACGCCAGCAAAGGGGGGGAAGCTGCAGAGAACTGTGTCTTGAGTGCCAGCAGAAAGGAAGAGCAACTGTCAGCCATTGCCGGAAAGGCCATGGGAGAAGCTCGAGGTGCCTGGGTGGGTGTACTTCAGAGTGAGGGTACGCTTGAACTTCATGTCTGCGTACGGGCACCAGCCTGTGGACGCAACCCAGCAGCAGCATTTCTGCCAGACACGGGTTGGCACATCTGCAGAAGAGGGACTGATCTCTCCTTCCTTCAGCACCAGGTAGGCAGAGATTTCCTGTGCCCATGAGGAGCCTCAGAACTGCCTGAAATTGTACAGTCTCCTGAAAACCAGCTCCCGGAAGCCGGGAGCCCCCCGACGGCGCCGGGGGCCTGGTCTGTGCTGCCAGGAGGATGAACGCTTTTGGAGCCACCATTTCCTGCAGGACTTGCGTTCTCTGCCGCTGGCACCAGCCGTGAGCGGGGTGCGCCCGTGGGACCTTGTGAGGAGCTGCTGCCTCCGCGGGGCAGCTCTGTCCTTTGCAGAGCTGTACACGTTTCCACAGCCGTGGTACTTTTTCCACCATTGTCTGAGGAATGTTGGTGCCAGTAGCTGGGATTATTTTTGCTTTCCCATAGTAGGAGACTCTGATTACAGCCGGTCTCCTTCCGGAAATTGGTGCTTTAATATTCAGTGTCGTCCGATGAGAGCTAAATTTTATTCCTAGAATAACATTTAATTAAGCACTCTGGCTCTCTGTCTGCGATGCACCAGTGATCCGCACAGATGCACTTACCTTCATCAGCTCTTTTAAAACCAGCTGGAACTGAAGTTAAAATAAACTGTAAAATTTATGGGCTGTTCCCTCCCTTTTTAATTAGCACCATACGTGTATGACAAGAGGCCTCTGGCCAGGGGAAGCAGTCATTTACTTGTTTGCTGGTACCTATCTTGCTCTGAAACTGTGTCCAGCAACATCTCCCCTAGATGGAGCTCTGCAAAAACATTTGAAAGCAAGAGAGCAGACGCGTCCTGTTGCCCGGCAGCTCCCCACCACTGGTCATAAGAAAAATCTTGGGTTTGACCTTTGCGCTGGGGTGGAAAGGAGCTGATCCCCTGGTCAGCAGGCAAGAGTGGGATGGGGCACCCAGGCCCCCGTGGTGGGGTGAGAGCCAGGCGGGTGCTGTGGGGCGGCTGCCTCCATGGGTAGCGGCTGCGTGGCACCTGCTGCCGAGCAGCATCGGCAAAGAGGAGCCGGTGCTGGAGGCAGCCAAGACTGGGCTGTGCTCTGCGAGCGGAGCAGTCCTGCGGGCCAGTGCTGCGCTCTCTGCTCTGGCCATGCCTCTCAGCTCTTGCCCTGGCGACTCTGGGGCAGTTTCCCTGAAGCCTACAGGGCCACCCTGCTTTCTACCTCCCGTCTCCCTCCCCTCAGCTTGCAGAACGAGCAGGGGGATCAGCTTTTGCTTTGTCAGCTCCTCAACACCAGGATCTCCCCTCGTCCTTTCTGTGAATGCCCTCCCGCAGACCAGTCTCTTTCTGGAATCAGAGGGTTGCACTCCAGGGACGATGGGATGATGGTATGAGAAGAAAAACGGTTGTTTGCTGTAGACTGGTGCTGCCTTTGTGCCTGAGAAATTTCTGCCTTGTTGTGCCATGATCATCTCTCCTACTCTCACAGCTCAGAGCTTGGCTGGCCCCTTGCCTTCCCCCACGGGCTCTGGGCAGTCCCACTCAGCCTGTTATCTAATGGATAGTTGGTCACTAGATGGATACTGAGCTTGGATGCAAAATCTGGCATTTCACAGGTTCCAGACCAGAGGGGATGGCTCTGCTTATCCAATCTGACCTCCTACCCAAAACCTGCCAGAGCAGGAGGGGCCAGAGGAGGCAGCTGCCCAGGAGGGTCTGCAGCAGAAAGAGCTAGAAGGGAAAGTGCATCTTGTTCTCTGAGTGCACCCTAGGTATTCAAAAGCCCAGCAGATGCAAGAGGAAGTCAATTGAGCAAAGTGGTGGGGATGTCCCCTCTGATGATTCTTTCGTTATCAGCCAGAAAATCTTAGACTGTAAGTAGCAAAAACATGTAAATGACTGGAAAACAATATCTGCCTGTGTCACTGCATGAAAGGGAGATGAAGAGAGATGAAGACGGAGCATCAGTGCAGCTGATAAGGCAGTGGAAGAATGCAGGAGAGAAGCTGAGTAAAGCAAGAGGGGTGGGGGCCCAGGGCCGAGGCAGCACATTTTCATACTGAAGAGGAAAGTGCATGTTGCATCAACATGGTCATTACTGGTTGCACTGATAGTGGGACATTACAAAAGGCCTGGGCAGTTTTGCAAACAGTTTGGCATTAATGTACACAAAGACAGCGGAGCCTAAACAGAGTTGGAAGCAGGGAGCGATGCTGTGGAAAGGGGTGGTGTGCTTGAGATGCTCCCCAGGGCTCCCCAGTACTGGACACCCCTGGAAGTGAGGAACAGTGGGAGGACAGAGAGCACAGCAGGGGAGGTGCTCTGAGGTGCAGGAGGAGAAGCTCAGTTCTTTTTATGCCTGGCTTGGAGGGAAATTAAACGAGTTACTCCTTTCTCTTTTGTTGCCTCTTGGGACATTTCGGGTAACCACTCTGAAGACGACCGGTATAAATCTCTTGCAGGCAGAGCTGCATGAAGCTTCATTCGTGTCACTTGCACCACACAAGGACTGGCAGAAGCAACTTAACTTTCGTGAGTATCATGCTGAGGCTGGTGGAGATTTTCCTCCTGAGGGACTGAGTGCTGGAGTCCCAGCAGATAGTTGATATCTGGTCTGCAGAGCTGGAAGAGCAGGGCAGCTGCTTTCCCGAGTGTGGTACAGGTGGCATTGCATACGGTGCTGCACTGCCTCATGGCCGCAGGACACTGGCCTATCTTTCCACCTTATCCCTGGCTCTTGTCAGTGCTATTACTCCTTTGGTTTCACAAGCACTAAATTCACTCACAAATTTTATATATATATATATATATATATATATAAAAGACATACTGTCATAAAATCAGCTAGCTGAGCATTCCCCAATGAAAATGAAATGCTGCTGCTCCTCAGAAGAAGTGCTGGTTCTGGATCATTTGTCTATTAAATATTTGGCAACGTTTGACTGCAGCCCTAGTGTCATCCTCTCACTGCTCAGCCCTTGCCAGTCCCTGGATGCAGCCTCATTGCTGCACCTATAAAGGCAAAGCATCCTGTGCTAGAGGTCTGTGCTTCAGTTACTGCTTGATCTTTCTTGCCACTAGAGGTGGGCAGTGTGAATTTGTGCTGGTGGATGTGTTTGGCTTTGCAGAGGCAGAGCTCTCTGTTGTTTCATCAAAGTGGGGAGTCTGCAGAGCCACCCTAGTGTGGGGTGGGACAGCCGGGTTCTCGTTGTCCATTGGGATCTGGGCTGCAAATCTGCACAGCAGAGATCCCACCAGCAGCACTGTCATCTTGAGTGTGGTCAAGATCCTGTAATGATGCCACGCATAGAGAGCATGGATCTCCTGTACCTGGGCTCAGGGGCTCTGGAGCGTTTATAAACCCAAGGAAGATGCTGTGAATTCTGCTGCCTTGACAGATAGTCAGAAAGATGTTGGATCAGCTGCTGAGCCCTGGGGAAGCGGCAGAGGTAGGTACAGTGCTCAGAGACTCCCTGGAGGGTTGGAGTTAATGCGATTGACTCGTACTGCAGGAGCAAAATGTTCTGCTGTCTCAAAGCAGCGCTGGGGGAGCAAGGGCAAGAGAGCTGTGTCTGGCCTGTTTAACAGGCAGGAGCAGGAACATGGATGTCACTTCAGACAGCCGCACCGGCTGCTGCTGTGCTTGCGCCGTGTACGACCGTTCCCTACCCCGCCTGCCCTCACCGTGAGCTCCCAGCGCTGCAGGGCTGAGTTGGGTCTCCCTGCCCTGTGTGCCCCTCTCTTAACAGGGCATGTGGCTCTGCTTACCCCTGTGCTGTTTCCACCGTGACTCAGCAAAGGCTCTTCTTTGAAGAGCTTCGAAGCTGTGATTGCTGCCTGTGGTCCCCTGAGAGGCGGCTGGGTGCAGCTTTTACTCCTGGACCCCATTGCCATGGAGACAATGGTGCTCCACAGTGGCACGGGTGCCCAATACCATTATCCTGCTCACGGTCGGACTGTCATGCTGGTGTGTCTTCAAAGACAAAAGGCTTTGATTCTACCTAAGCTTATGAAGGGTTCTCATACACAGCTGGTATGGGGCAGCTCAGAGAAGCTTTGTTTGGCCAAGTCTCCATAGTTCCCTCGTTTCTGATGCAGGGCTGATGATAGGGAAGCGGGATGCTGCCAGCATAGGTCTTGGGCATCACAAAAGCCCAGGGTGTCCATTCCTGTCTTTAAGTCCTGAGGAGTAGGTAACAAACAAGTATAGCAAAGGCATCTGCCCTCTGGTTTGTCTGGCTGCAGGCTGTTCTGAACCTCAGCCCAGAGCTCCTACTCTCAAATGAGAAACCATTTTTCTTCTGACCTTCATGAAACAACATACCAAAGCATCATTTCTTTGGCATGGCACTTCCCCATACCCACACTACTGCTACATTTTTCTGCTTTCAAGAAAGCAAGTGTAAACCTTGATGTTTTCTCTGGTTCCCATGGGATATGTGGAACAGCACTTGGAGGCTGGCAGGATCCTGGAGTACCAGCTGCTGGTCTCACAGCTGGGCTGTCTGGGGAACATGCTGATGTCCACTCTTGTTCCTCTGAATCTCCTGTGGAGGCTGCCAGGCTTTGGGGATCACCATGGCCTTCAGTCCTTGTCCCAGAGGCAGCACTGCTCCTCCTTTGGGGCTTGCTGCAGCACTCAGGTCTTCCATGTCCTGGGAGGGGGTGCAGTGCTTGGGCTGCAGGGTGCCCAGCCAGGCTCCATCTGCACCTGCATGGCATGTCCTGCCCCTGTCCTAGGACTCCTGGCAGGGGCTGGCACGTGGTGCCGCTCACACTCATCGCCCGGGCAGCACCCCACGTGCAAACCAGTGACGTCCTGCCAGCTGTGAACCCCACGATGCTCCCACACGGAGCACGGTGAGTGGGAGCCCAGCCAGCAGGACACAGTCACAGGTCACAGTGCCAGCTCACACAGCTGTCTGGCCATCTAAAGGTGCAACCTGAAGTGAAACCAGGAGCCAAATGGCAGCTCGGGGGTGTCCTGGAAGTGCTTGACAAAAGCTGCTGCTGCCTGAGAGAGTGGTGAACCAACACAGCGAGGAACCTGAGCTGGCTGCAAACAGGAGCTGGTACACAGCCCAGATCCTTGTAACAGCTTTCCCAGCACTCCCTCATGGACCGTCCTGGTTTTGATGGGCACATAACACGGTCTGAGGCTTATTATATTCCTAGAAAGAATGAAGCTTTGAAAGATCCCCCCGCACCAAATCCAAACCGCAGAATGGTCCACTCTTGTCAGTATTAATGCCAGTGAGCAGCCGCTGGCAAAGACAAAGGGTTTGCAAGTTCAGCTCTTGGCCTTTTTGGGGCATCTTGGCTGCTGTGCCAGCAGGTAGAGGAATGTTATAGCTGAGCCTGGAACATTTTGCAGAGGCATTTCTCTTGGCAGGTTTATGATCTTTTCTGCCTCAGCTGGGAAGCCAGCAGGACTGAATAAATCTCCAGGCCAAGAAAAGCCCAGGATATTTTCACAATTGCCAGGATTTTATTAATTTACAAGTACATTACTGAATTTCTTCCTTCCTAACAACAGCTTTCACTTAGATGGGGACTCCTTTACCGTGTTTGGGTGTGCACAGTAGGCAAAATTAGGAAAACTCTGCAAGGAAGTCACCTGCCAAATATTTGTGCCATTAGTGCCAGTAAACTGCAAATGTGGTAAGATGGATTTGGTGCCTTCATTTGTCAGGTCTTGGAGCGCACTGAGGAGGGGGGCTGCCTGCCTCCCCTGTAGCGTGGGAGGACCTGGCCCTGGGAGGGCCCACACCACCCAGCTTGCGGGGCACGAGGCTCTCGCACAGTCTGAAAGTTCCACCAACTCTCAGTGCCAAAAGAGGCTCTGCCTTCATCCCATTCTCTTTAAGTTCTTCGGGGTTCTGGCCACTAGAGGAGCTAATTTGGCATCTTTGCCTTTTCCTGCTCAATAGTATGACCTGCTTTAAATACATACTGGCACCTCCATTGAAAGGACCCAAGTGTCCCCAGAAACTGAGCAAGCTGATACATTACTATGTCATTTCCCGCTGGTTCTGGGGTGAAATACTGCTATTTTTATCTGTGTTTTGGGACCTGCCACCCATTCCATAACAAGAGTTAAATGAGCTACTGAGACCAAAGCAAAAGAGCAGGGGTGGTTTAGACTGGCAGATGGTGTTGTGGGATGACTGTCAGGATTACAGTCCCTGCCTGCGCAAGTGCCCCTCTGCCTTAAGGAGGGGTGAAAATCCAGGAGCTGAGATTCCCCTTGGAGGTGGGCAGCACATAAAGCAGTGCCTGCAATAATCTGTGGTGACAGTGGCTCTGTCTGACTCAGAGAGACAGCAGAAGCTTCACCACCCATGTTTTCAAATCCATCTTTGGCAAGTTGCTGAGTCCCTTGCAGTGAGCAAGGAACCTCACCTGCTGTGAGGTGTGTTCAGGAGAACACATCCTGTCCCAAGGTGGCTCTCTGTAGACCTGCTTGTTAATCCTAAGCACTGTTTTCTGCCAGTGGTTGATGCTGCGATGGGCTGGTGCAGCTGGCTGGGGCCAGCCCTCAGTGCTGAGCATCTGAGCATCAGTGGCTGGCAATGAGGAGTGGCTGACAGGACGTGTGGCAAGCTGGCCCCCTCCCAGCCTGGGGACATCTCTCTGCACACACACCCCTTCCCACGGGGCAGCCAGGCAACAATCTTGGCCTGAAGCTGGGATCGGATTCAGGAGGGCTCCTGCACTCCCGTCACCATTGCTGTTCTGATTAGTGAAGGGGTTACGCAGATAGTGCGGATTTCCTTTTTCCTTCTTAAATGTTACAGGGGGGTTCAGCAGTCTTTTCCTCTTGTATTTCCCTTTACTACTCCATTGTGCTCCCCAACGGAGCAGGCTACCAGGGGTTATCACAGACTGCAGGCTGCACACCCCAGCTCATGCTTATGGCAAGAATAATGTTCCCAGTGCTTCTCATTTGTACTCCTGAACAGCCAGGCTGGGTCTGCTCAGTGTCCCCCAGCTGGCCACGGAGGAGCCGGTGACAGAGAGAGGCAGCCCGGTTCCTGCGCTGGGTGCAACGAGCACCGGGGATGCACAGGCGGTGGGTGGAGCAGGGCTGAGCCGGCAGCACGGCGGGCGAAGGTTTGCTTCAGCGCGGAAGAGACCCATTTCCCCTCTGCCTTGGTCCCAGAGAGCTGCCCCTGCCCTGCACCCCCGACCTGCCCACGCTGAGGGTCTCCGGAGGGGTGGCAAGCTTGGCGTCAGGCACTGCGTCTGCCGCACTCGCAGCACGGCCGCACGGCCCGCGCGGCTGCTGTTGGCACCTCTCAGGCTGTGGGGCGCGGTGGTCCGTGCTGGTGCCAGGCAGCGCTGCTTTTGGGGGAGGAAAACGGGGTGCGAGCTAATGCAGAAGAGCCTCAGTGACAGGGGTCTGTGCAAGGGGGAGGCGATGGGAGTACAGGCTGACGCGTACAAATGAGGGGATCAGTCCTGTTCCTCAGAGCCTCTTCTCCTCAGGGACAGGCTGGCATGGCAGATCCCACGCAGAGAACGCTGCGGGAAGCTGGGATGTGAAGAGCTGGCCCAGCTGTGGAGTGTAGCCATGAGGTTTCCCACAGCTGATTCTTCCCTTTGGAGTCTCCCAAAGCAGGTGAGCTTGTGTAGCAGGCAGCGCACCTCCCCTCCAGATAACAATTAATGGGAAATATCGTCAAGTGATTAAAAAATTTAAACAGGTTAATTATTTCCAAAAAGAGAAAAGAAGAATTAAAATGGTTTCTGTGGGTACATTTAAAATACAATCAATAATTTATCAGACAATCTTCACTCAACAATCAGGAATTAGGAGGCTTCAAACCCTCCAAAATTTTATCTGCAAGGGAAAACATTTAAATCATTTGTTCTCCTTCCTGTGGCTCGCGCCGGGGGAGCAGTCCCACCGGCCAGCCCTGCACGCCTCCGGGAGCTGGGCTGGGGGCTGGCCGAGGCGCGGGCGCTGCCGCAGGCGTGGGTGCAGGGCCTGCAGCTGCTGCTGGGCAGCGTTCCTGGGAGTCGACTCGCCAGCCCCCGCGTGTCCTGCTGGAGCTCCAAAGACAGGCGGCCTCGACCTGCCCATGTGCCCCCGGGGGCCTCCTGGCCCGGGAGGGGGTCTGCCTGCACCTTGGCAGGGAGCTGGGTTTGCAGCAGGGGCTCGGACCGGGGCTCTCGGGGGTGGAGGGTGCCGTTCCCAGGGCACTGCTTGGCTTTGGGCAGGCCAGATGCCTACAGCAGCAAAGCAGCGAGAGCCCAGCCCCGGGATGTAATTAACCCGTAGGGAATATGGCAAAGTTGGAAATGAAAGAGAAGCCAGATGGAGTTCATCGTCCACCCCATGAAAAAATCTGTGTACCATAAATAACGGAAGGGACGTACGAGCTGCTGTGAAGAATCCTTCATCACCTGTGGTAATACACCCAGGTTTACAGAAAAAAACAAATATAGTGAATTGAAAATAAATGGCATTATTAGGAGAAAGGGAGTCCCTAATTAACCAGATATAGTCCATTACTGTAGCCTTCAATTCATTAAATCGCATAATTACACAAAAACACTGTTGATGTGCTATTCAGTATATCTGGTATTGTCTTCCTAATAATTAGCTCTATAATTGTCAGTTTGACAGGGTAATTAAAAATGTTTAAAGATGTTGTGTCAGCCTTTTCTCCTTTGCTGAGCTCAGTCGGATGTCTCTGGAAGATGATTTTCTACCTGACTTGACTACGGTTTTGGTTTTGATTTATACCAATGTGTTACAGGAATGACCAGACTCATGGATTACTTTGAATGTTCCTGCTAGGCTGATTTTTAGAAGTAGGAGAAAATAACTCCTGATGTCATTTTCATTTACTTTTAGGAAACCTGTGGTCCCATCCCCCGCTTTATGCTACCGGTGATGTGACTTTCTTCCGAGCAGTTTCACAGGCAGAACATTGTGAAATCTGACATTTGTAGCCCTAAATCTCAGTTCTGTTTGCTGTGTAAAACCTTTCATCCCACATGCAATTTTTATGAATGGGTTGAAAAATGCAAGAAATAAAAGCGGCAGCTCCGAGTCGTGTCGCCGAGCGCAGAGCCGGGCAGCGCAGCCGGCGCGGGCAGCCCCGGGGGCACGGGAGCGCCCCTGCGGACGAGGCCACGCCAGTTGCGAGGCGCCGTCATGCAGACGCGCTTCCCGCTGTGCTGGGCTCGGGCGCAGGCGTAACGGAAGTAAGATCCTGCTGAGAAGCGCGGGACTGGTGGGTCTGCACTGGCTCTGCACTGCGGGGTTGCAGGTGCATGGTGCTCTGGGCACGGTGGCGGGGAGCGCGACGGGAGCCTGGAGGTGCTGGAGAGCCCGGGACCCATCAGCTAACAGCTGGGGACAGCCTGGGAACGGTGCACCTGAGCCCTGTGTTGGGAACATGCTGCAAAGGAGGCAGTTTTTGGAGCCCTTCATGGCAATCACTCTCAGTTCTGTTACTCTAGTGCAGTGACTGCCACTTTGGATGGTCAAAACCCTGACTTATTTCCCTTTTCAGCAAAATAAACCCGAACAGTCATTGCTGAGAAATGATAAATAAATCTGTCCTCACACCCAGGAGCTTTGCCAGCTTGGTTTTGGCCGGATGGGAGTATGTTTGTGAAAGCTTTCAAGGATTTTTGAAAATAATCTGTTTTGAATCATTAAACAAACGAAGTGATCTGGTCTTCTGGAATAAACAGTAATCACATGCAAGTGAAGTCTGAACTTCTTTCTTGGCAAAACAATTTCCAACACTTCTCGCTCTCTTTCTTATTTTTACATTTGTATTGGTGTTTATGTTTATGTTTATTTTTGTTCTTGCACGCTGTTTCTTACACCACATCTTTTCTGCTACACAGCAGGCTCCGTGAAGATCACACACTTATCCAGGTACTTACGGCAGTCAGCTGAAGGAGTCCCCTCCCTGCACACCTTCCCCTCGTAGCCAGAAGCATGTCTCCAAGTCCAGATGGCCCCGTTCCACCACTCTCTAGCCATTAGTTTGTATTCAGTATTCATAATTGCTTTGCTAACTGAGAAACTTTACAATCTGTTGCAGGACATTATATGCAAAACCATGCCCAAATAATTGATCCCCTGCCATCCAAATTGCAGAAGTGCTCGAGCGTTTTGTAATCTTACAGAAAAGGTTTATATTCTGAGTGTTTCAGACGTACATTAAAATAAAACTGACAATGAGATAACAAGGCATAATTTTACAGCGGCTCTGTCATTAAGCGATCACGCACCCATACCTGTGCACTGAGGCGGTGTCCTGCTGGGAGTGTTATCGCTCTAACGCGCTATCTGGAGCTGAACCGATGCAATTTACTCCTCTGACGTTCCACATTTGCCAGCCCCATCTCGCCACTGCCATGGCATGCTCACCCATTTGCCACGAAGCCGGCAGAATAGCTAGTGCTCGAGCGGGAGAAGGGGGCCCACAGCCCCCCTGTGGGGCAGCTCCCGGGAGGGGGCACGCGGGCCGTGCAGCCCCAGCGCTGCGGGATGCAGTCTGCTCTCCTGAGCCCGGGTGGGAAGCCAGCTCCGTCGTGCCCTGCGATGCTGCAGCCGCTGAGTTTGGGAGGGAGAAGAGGCTGCGGCACTACCGAGAGCTGGTGCTGGAGCCGGGGCAAAGCTTCGTTAGCGCGTGGCGTGACTGCCCAATGCCTGCCCTCGTTGGGGTACGGGGCCAGTGCCGGAGGCTTCAGTCCCGGCTCAGGAAGGGAGCCATGTGTCCCCAGAAAGTGAGTGATTTCCCGGAGGGTCAAAACAATGTAATCCCTGCCAGGAGTCCCGTCTTTCTGGGACGGTGCCGCCCCAGCGGGTGCAGGGAGGCAGCCTAAGCCCCATCCCAACCACACAGCCAGGTCCCTGGGCATCCGGAGGGGGTGCAGGGACCCAGCTCTGCAGTGCGGCACTGGCAGCTCCATGCCCCTCCACGCCAGGCAGAGGCAGCCCCCGCCATGGGCAGTGTGCCTTGCAGCAGACGGGACTCAGTTCAGGCTCTGGCATCTGCACTGTGCTTCTCAGGCCGGGGCGCTCTGCCCAGCGGCTCTGGACAGCCCAAGCTGACGTGCAGCACTGGAGGAGCTGAGCGTGTCCAGCCTTCCTCCGGCGAGCAGGTCTGGGAGGCGGCGTGCAGTGGTGAGGAGGGCATGGCGCGAGGCAGGGTGCAGGACAGGAAGGTTTTAGGAGAAGGGGGCAGAGATGATGCCGTTTGCATTATTCCAGGGGCTTCCTCTTCAAAGCCGACATGGCCCTGGAGAACGGCTGTGGCTGCAGCTGAGCTCCTCTCCTTAGGCTGCTCAAGGGATGGTGAAGCGTGGCAGGTCTACCTGCCCGCAGCTTGTGGTGCAACACGACAAGGGCTGTGTTACCCTTTTCCACGGCCATCACCACCGCCAAAGATTCCCCACAGCCAGAAGTGAGATTTTCTCTGCTTTTGGGCTTTGTCCTAAGCGAGTCTCTGGGAGCGTCGTGCACGAGTCCTGCGTGGCAGGGCCTGGATGCGCAGGGCCGTGCTTTCCTGAGAAATTCGCTCTGTGCTGCCCAGATCACTCTCTCAGGAGCGGCGCGGCTGCGCAGGCTGTGCCCTGCTGGGGATCTTGCCAGCTCCCAGCCATTCCAAGTGCAGTGGTTGTGGGCGCCGGGGGAAGAGCCTTAGTGGACAACCGAGTCACCCCGCCATGGTGGGAGGCCCGTGCAGGAGTGGTGACGGCACAGCTGGCCCTGGCAGTGCTGACGTGCTGATGCCTGGTTTCAGAACACCTTGTTTATAATGAGTGATTCATGTGGAATGAATCCTTAGGACATGAAGGCAGGGAATGCAGCATAAAGCTTTATAAAGGTTTCCAAAGAGAGAACCAGCAAGGTCTCGTCTAGGATGATAGATCTCTCCTTAAGTCATAGGAGGAAAGGCTCCTACAAAGAGTAATAAATTCATAAATTCCTTTAGTCACAAGGGTTATTTCCCACAAAAGAATTTATTGCATGGCATACATTTCTCTGCTCACAATAATGAGATCCGGGCTCCAACACGTGACATTTATGACTGGCATTATTAAAAAAAAAAAAAAGACATACAATCTTTGAGGAAAATATGTGGGACAAATCTCCAGTTCACATATACAGTACATTCATGCTCCAGAACAGGGCAGGCTGGGCTGCATTTCAACCAGGGAACCAGAAATATTTTTGTGAATGCTTTCCTGGGGAAGCAAGCTGCAGTGGCAGCACTGGTCCTGGACTCTCTCCAGTCTGCTGTAATCCCTGCCACCACCCGAGGTGCCGGCGGTTTCCTGGGCTCAGCCATGTCACCAGCCAAGGTGCAGGTTGTACGTGTAGATGCTTAGTCCCCCTGTGCCATGCGCATGTCTTCTGGACCGCCCTCAGTCGCGTGGCTAGCATCCTCCCTTCAGAGTGATGCAGATGCCAGTGAGCTCTGTTTGGGACCAGAGGCAGCGACAACAGTTGCCTCCTTGCTCCAGCACTCCTGTCTTGATCCCTGCAGCCCGGCACTCCCTGGAGACACAGACTCTCAGGGTGTCTGCAAAAGGACAGGGCAGGCTGGCAGCTCAGTGCAGGAAGGCACGGGGCATCCCTGGCTTCTTGCAGGCCAGCAGAATGGCTGACCTGCTAAGGAGGGCTTTAAATCTCCAATGTGCTGAGACCACGGCCCAGCGCACCTCTGGTGCCGCAAGAGAAGCCTCTTGCGCTCTGCACTCCAGCTCTCCCCGTGCATCTCCCTGACATCACATGGAAGGACACTTTGAGCGGCTTTTTGCCTAATGGGGTAGTTTGGATGTTACAGCCTAAAATCAAAGAGCTCATTAATTACTATGCTGAAAGCCAGGCTCTCTTTAAGCCTTTTCTTTATCCTGATTAATAAGGCAGCACCATCTCCTTCCCCCTTTATGGAATCTTCTGTCCTGCCAGAGTGGGATCCACAGTCCTACCTGCCACTGCTCCTCTCCTCCCTGCTTGGCAGTAATGGCACAGCGGATTTCAGGGCTGAGTGTTGCCCCAAACTCCACACTGCTCAGGCTTCTAGAGCTTGAGGTGCTCCTCTCTTGTGGCAGTGCCCTTTGACCCTCCCACGTGGCATTTGCTTCCTGCGGGAAAATACCCCTGCAGTCTGCCCTGGCCAGGGCAAAGGGACAGGCGTCCGCCCTGCAGTGCTAATGGGGCTACCAGGCAGCCCTCCGGTGCACGCCGGCTCCCGTGCCTGGCTGGGCTGGAGCAGGTCTAGGCCTGCTGGTGCTGGTGTATTTCTTGGTTCCATCTCCTCTGGGACTCATGTGCAGCTCATTTCCCTCTGGGAGTTGGTGCTTGCCACCAGGGCACGCGTATCCAGTCACCTGTGCAGGAGAGTTGTACCTGCCTCACTTCTGGCGACTCCCCTGTGCCCAGCAAACACAGGGTTGGCATGGGAGCATGGGGTGTAACTGCAGCCTGCCGCGGAGCTGGAATCCCCCTCCTGCCATCATGTTGCCTGTTCCTGACATTTCCCAGTTTTGCAGAAAAGGCGGTGGCAGAAGATGGGCATGCTTGTCTGCAGGATGGTCACTTACTACCTGGGATTTTCCAGTTAGATTCATCTGCAGAAAGAAAGCAAAGAGATTACTGCACAGCAGGGCTTGTTATGCATCTTAAAACTTGGATAGTGTTTTTTCAATAAAACAGATGAAAACAATATTGGTGGCAGCAACATGCACAATGCAGTACAGCTGCAGGAGCCCAGGCTGGATTATGCAGATACGTCTGTTGGAGAAAGAAACCAGCCTACATTTGTGTCGTGTAATAAAACTTTACACCTGCTCAGTGCATTTTTAATTAACTCTCTCTGCCCCTCCTGCCTGTGGGAGGCATCCAAACCCTCTGCATGCTGATGGCAGGCTCATGGCTTTCGCAGCCTGCAGCAGCTGCATCAAATGCTTTCAGAACTGCAAGTGAAAAAGATCTTCCTTAGCCCGTCTCTGCCACGCGCCCTGTGCCAGGGAAGGTGCCTGCCCAGCTGCAGGGCTGCCTCCGCAGCAAACTGTCCCGGCCGCAGCAGACGGCCAGGAGGGAGTCCCTGAGTCTGGGGAAACAGCTCGCAGACAAATTGCCCTTTGTGAGCAGGATGCCCAGCAGTATGTGGGAAAGGTCATGCAGGGAAAACCCAGTTTATGGGAGAAGATCAAAGTTTAACCCCACTCTGCTTAGATGGAGGATGCAACTGTCCATTTTTGGGCTGGGGGAAGGCAAACAAGAGGCTGGCAGAGCACATGGTTACCCTAAGGTGTGATGCGGTACACCCCCTCTCAAATTCCTTTCTGTGCAAAAGATGTGACCCTTCCTGATATGGTGTGTGTACGCAGAGAGGCTAATCCCATGGGCCACTCCAGAAATTGTCCGCATGTGTAATTGTCAAATGTGCTCCACTGTGCTAATCTCTTAAATTTATGTACCTTGGTTATATGGACCTTGGTAATGTCAGAAAAAAACTAGGAATTATACTGCAAAATTGTTTGCAGGATAAATGCATCTAACAGCACAAGATTTATAAAATGCAGTGATGGAATTTGGTGTGATGAAGCCTCTCCAAGAGCACTTTGACTAGTAGAGGTAATACCTCCCAGGGGAGCACTGCATCCTCCACTTGCGTTCACAAGGGATATGTTCTTGGGTGTTAATCCTCTGATGGCAAGGCTGTCAATAATTGATACTTCATGTATAGCTTTTATACAAAGCTAGAGGTCTTCTGGAAGCCTTGAGATTAGCAGAATGATTGAATAATTGATATTACATGATTTATATGATTTTGAAAAACTCACAGTGTATGTTGTCTGGGGAGGAGTCTAATTAAGGTTGCAATTTGGCAAACCCACCTCCTTCCGTGTTCTCCACCTCCTAAATCTCAAAGGGAGGCAGGTACAGAGGGAACACATACATCATTTGCATTGCAGAAAGAGTGAACTTAATGACAACACTTCATTTGCATTTTTACTGAGCAAAATGGAGGTAGGGAGAGAAACAAGGTAAACATCCCCTCAGAAGCCTAAGGACATCTTCTGTACTTTCACACGTGTGCCAGGTAACCTAGACCATAGCGTGACGTGCCTTCCCACGCTGGGCGGGGGCTTCCTGGAGCGGGCCACCGCACACACTGCCAGGGAGATGTGATCCTACTGTGCAGATGGTGGGAGGGCTGCGCTCCGGACCAGGCTGTGTAAAAGCAGTGCTTTGAGGATGGGATCACCATCCGAATCGGGCTTTTAATGGACAAGGGTGCACCCTGAGAGCTGTGTATCTGCACCCACTCTGGAAAGAGGTCTGCTGCACTGGCGCCAGCTGCTGCAGCACTGGGCATGCCAGAGGTCAGCTGGCAGCGACGGTAGTGTCCGATACTGGCAATGCACATCGCTGTTCCTTCTTTTCGTGCTGCTGATCCTACTATCAATTGCTTGATCCTTTAATTCAGCTCAGCAAACAAGATGAAGTGTGGTTTACTCTTCACTCTTGCCTCGTGACACGCACGGTCTCCGTGGGCACCCGTGCTGGAGGTGGCACTGCTCCGGATGGATGAGGCACTCGCAGCACCCGCCTGCCAACACTCCTCTGAGGCTGGGCGACTGAGACACACGGGCTCTGCCAAGGTGCCAGGGCTGTTCGAGTTTTTGCCAAAAGCCATGTGTGCCAGAGGAAATCTGCTTTGCAGGACCATGCCGGATCCCCTTGTTCCAGGTAGGGGCCTGCAAAAGCCCCATGGGTGGGCAGTACGGCCCTTCCCGGGGGATTCCCTGTTCCCAAAGTGCTGGGGCGGACTGCCGGCAGCACGGGAACGCTTCCTCTGCAGTCAGAGAGGCCAGAGCAGCCTGGTGTCTGCAGAGTCCCCACGCCAGGGCCTGGACGTGGCAGCTGGCAGCCCAGGACGGTGGAGGGGAAGGTGGGGTGCTCCGGGGTGAGCCGCAGCGCATCCCGGGGCAGAGCCCAGGAGGCATCAGCCCCCACAGCCCCCGGGCCCCCCCCAGCCTCGGGCGCAGCTGCGGTGCCTTTGAAGAGGGGGAGCCCGGCGCGCTGTTACTATAGTTACTGCAGGGCTGAGGGTAACAGGCAGAGGGAGAGTTAAAAATTGATTGTTCTAGCAACAGCTCATCTGTGTTTGGCAACAGCAGGCGCATGATGTCAGCTTGCCCAGCCAGGGCCCAGCAGCCTCTGACAACCCCTGGCCCAACAAGTGCGGGTGCACGGGGAGCGCCTGGCTCCGTGGGGACGTGCGCGAGAGCTGCGAGCTGCCGCTGCAGGCGCACGTGGGAGGTGCCGCTGGGGCTGGGCAGGTGGGAGCACTGTGCTGCGGCTCTGAGCGCGGTGCAGGGACGGCAACCGCTGCCAGCTGGTGCGTGAGGAAGGGGCTTTTTTGATCCTCTCTTAGTGGGTCACCAATAGCGAGTCTGGACGGACACTCCAGCGGCTCTTGTGGCAGGGCAGCTGCCTCCTGCAGGTGTGGCCTTGTGCTCTTGTCAGTCCCTGTGGGGCCCTGGCTAAAGAGGAGAGCAGGGGCCCGAGAGTCGGGCTGGCGTGGGGAGGCTGGAGTCCCTGGAGCTGCGTCCCCATCTGGGACTCATCCTGCAAGACCACAACTGGGAAGAACATGCAGCTGGCAGGAGCCTCCGGCCCAGCTCCTCTCCCCGGTGGGCAGGCAACGTGCTGCCTTGCTGCACCCCGCGGAGCCGCGGCGCCCCGTGCCTGCCTCGTCACAGAGCCGGCAGCGCCCCGTGTCCGCCTGGTCGCGGCTCTGCCCGGGATGCTGGCGCGCGTCGCAGGGGAGTCTGCTGGCTGGGGCTTGCCGTCACCAGCAGCAGCTCGGGAGGCAAACGCGCGCTGTGCAGCCCCACGAGGATGGCGCCTCATGCCCGGCCTGGTCGGCCCTCCGCCCGCCCAGTCGGGGCCCAGCAGGGACGTCCACTGAAACATCCCTGTGGAGGGGACACTTCAGCAGCCACGAGTGATTTAGCAGCACAGGAGACGCTTAAGAGCACTTCAGAACTGCTTCCCAGGCAGGAAAAGCCTGGCTAAAAGAACAACAAATATTGGATTTGTTTTGTGTAGAGAAAATGGCTGCCACAGTGTCAGGTCATTGTGTAGAAAGTGTTTTCATTCCTTGTAAATGAGCCCAAGGGCTTGTCCTCCTCCTGTACTTCCTGCAGCGCTCGGGGCTGGTTTTATTCACAGCACTGAGCGCTGTTGCTAGGTGCCAGAGGAAAGCACAAGCGTTTTGCGTGTTTTCTTTTCCAGATACCAAAACTGAAAGCTGACCATGTAGGCTGACCTCTGGGTAGATGTCACCTGGAAACAAATAGCTTTCACTAGACGGATTCAGAGTTAATTTTCTCCATGTCACATGGCAGTGTTGGTGCCTTGGTCTGGGATGAAAGAAAGAAGTCATGTTTCTGTCTCTCTTCCTCAGTGGTTGTCTCTGAGGATGTCCACCATCCCACACAAAGGACAGCATTCCCAGGGGAAAGCAAACCAACAGCAGCCATCAAAAACATCTTCGGGATATCTGAATAAGCAAAGCTCAGAGTAACCTCAGGAGGTATCACGCCAAAGGGGAGCTCTATCAAAAGTGCAGAGGCAAAAGGGGAGATGTGCTTTGCCCCCAGCAAACCCTGCCTGCAGTGAGCTGTGGGTAGCGCCTACCAGCAGGGCACGCGCACGCACCCGCACCCTTGCACATGGGTCTGCCCCAGAGCAGCTCTTGGGCCTCACCTGGCTTGTGCCCATTCTGCAGGCTTCACTGGGGGCAGGTGGTGGTGCTGCTGTTGTCCTCATCAGTGCCCTCACCACTGTGCCCTCCCCACCCCTCTTAAGGCCAGTGGCCAATTATTTGTGAGGGGTTGTGGTTTTAATTTCTCCCATCCATAAGAAGGGATAAAAGGGAGGGCAGGAGAGGTTGGGCTTAGGTGGTGCTGATGATCAGCTAGTACATGTGGAGAAGAGGTGAATGTAAGTAAGACTGTCCTGCTAGAGCTAGGAGGTGATATGGAAACATCCAGCAGGGATGGATTAGCCACCACTCCTCTCAGATGTTTGAGTCACACATGGCTCTGGAGAAGAGAAACATTTTGATAATTTGCATTTTATGTGTGAGGTTAATTACAATGATGATAAAAACAGTCATTGGCATGACAATTTGATTAGAAGGGAACTTTGGTTCTCAGAGAGACCTAGCTAGGGGCAATGTCTCTCTCTGAAGCAGCACTTTTTTTATCCCAAAGGCTGCAGTAGCCTGTTTTTTGGGGGCCTGGGTGGAGCTTGATATGATTTCATGCACCAGTTGGAATATCTCTACCTATCTGAGTCACTGCCTGTGCTTATAAATCCTTGACTGTGAGCAGGGGTGATAAGATCTTGAGGCATTCCTGTCTGTGCAGCAAGGAATTAGGAAAGATACATTAACAAAATTACTTAATTGCTATGCATCAGTGGCAGAAGCTAGCATAATAAACAAGAAGATTCCAAATTGCTCATTTATGAGAGCAAATTTGAACTATTTGTTGTTGCTGAGACCTACTGGGAAAGTTAACATTAGAAAACCTATAACCAGAAAACTGCTGGGCTGTACTTCTCTGGGATAGATTGGGGGGCAAAAGTGGTGGAAAGTCATTCTCTGTCAGAAGTGGCACTTCTGCTGCTGCTCACTTGACAAGTGATCTCAGATATGTGGCAATGGATGTCTGGTATGCAGAGCATGAGGTGGGATGTTAGCTGGTATTTGCTCTGCAAAAAAGAATGTGTGATAGAGCAGGAGGATCAGCTCCATGCAAATCTACAGAAAGAAGGAGAAAAGACCAGGTTGGCATGGGATATTTTGCTTAGAGTGGTATGTGCTGGAGATCCTATGCTACCAGAACTAAAATGGCCTTGACATTTCCAAAAGCCATACAGGATAGTTCCCTGACTCAGGAGTTGCATCCAAGAGTTCTACATTAGCCCTTGTTTGGACAGAGAGGGATTGGTCACCAAACTAAACCTTCAAGGTAGCTTTGATGCAGGGGCTTGTGACACAACTATGTTTCTTATGTATGAACACAATAAAATCCAAATCTATATACAGATGTACACTTGGTGTCTTAAAAGGGCTAATTTCACAAAGTTGAAAATAATTATGAAGCATATCGTTTGGGAGCAAGGATTTTGAGAGATGTAAACGAGTGAAAGAAAATGAAAATGTAGATGTAAAGAGAATGTAAATGAGGAGCCAAGTCTTACAGGTGTTGATAAAGGGAGGAGAAAACTTTGCTGGCAACTGTTGACCCTGTGAGGGAGGAAGAGGTGCTTCCAGCTGGGCTGGAAGGGCTGACTCATTTCATGGATGCTGTAGAGAATGGGTCGAAGTCAGAGGTTATCACCTACAGGTGTGGCTGGTGCAATGTGCCCAGTTCTGCTAGCTATGCTAAAGTGGAAGCTGACATCTAGGAGAAGAGTTAGGAAGAGCTGTGAGATGATTACAGAGAATGAAATAATGCCAGAAGGTGAGAGCCTGCAGGGAAGAGATCTCTTATTTTCTATCAGAGGCAGGCTGTGGAAGCAACTTACTTTTGCCCGCAAGTGCTTATGTAGGGAATGGAGCTCTGGTAGCAGACAGCTCTGTTGTCTGGCAGACAAAGGTCTGTCTAACTAGATGAAGCTGAAGACAGACAAGTTCAGATTAGAAGGAAGCTACACAATGGAAACTGTGAGTGTAATTAAGCACTGGAGCAATGCACCTAGGATCTTTTCCTCACTAGAAATGCTGCAGTGAAGATCAAATGTTTTCTTTCTGAAAAGACTTGTAGTTGTTCAAACTGGAATTAATCCAGGGCAGTCTGATGGCCTGTACTTGCCACAAGGTCAGGCTGGGTGATCATCAGGTCCCCCCTGGCCTTATTTCCCACAAATGTATATGCAGATAGGATACAGATGGTTCTCTAAAAAATCAGCTTGGCCAGACCTGAGCACAGGGGAAGCCCTGGATAGGCAGCTGGAGTAGGGCTGTGTCAGAGTGAAATGGCTTGGAGGCCACAGCAGAGAGCTGCTCCAGTCCTGGTGTGCTCAGCAGGGATGGAGGAGTCTCTGGGGAAGCAGGGAGGGCAGAGGACAGCGTGAGGTCACAGCCAGGCGTGAGGGTCTTCAAGCAGTGCAGGGAGGGGGAGAGCAGCAGGCTGTGCCCATGCAGCCTGTCTGGGGTGGTGCAGAGTGCCCGCTCTTGGGGCAATGCATGGGCAGCTTGTCTGGCTGCAGGGTGCCTACTGGGAAGGCAGCTCTTCCTTGGGAAAAATGTGCCCTTAAAGAGCACCTCTCTGAGAAGACTCTAACTTTGCTTCAGATGGCATCCCTCATTGATTTTATTTTTCCTCTGACAACTCCTTTTTAAGGGGAGACACTAAAGTGCCAACACCCTGACCTGTTCACTGAGCCCCAGACCTGTACAGGTGATTCACCATTTCATTTACCTTTGAGTGCCCAGGAGGACTTTTCCTATCTGTTTTGAGGGCTGACTATCAGTGCACTTCACTTTGCATTTAAGTGTTGTTATCTGTGTTTGTCATGCCCATGGCAGTCTCCCCCAGTTTTTAGTAGCTGTCAGTTTAAGTTATGGCTGCCTAGAATGGATTATATAGAGTCTTATTTGCATGGAAGAAATATTTGAATACATCAACATGCCTTGAATGCTCAAGATTTAAACCACATGAGTATGCAGGTTCAGCATGTGGGAATAAGGAGGAATGAAAGCAGTGTTACTGCCACGCAGCTCTTTCAGTCGCGTTCAGCAGAGTCGAGCCTCAGGGACTTCTGAACGGAGGTTTCCCACGTGTGCTCTCGCTGCCTGCTGCCTCTTGCCCGCTCCCTGGGACTGCTGAAGCTCTGAGCGTCCTGCTGGCTGCTCTTGCCTTGGCAGGTCCCAGCAGAGGAAATGCAGGGTTTTTTTCTAATGCAGTAGGAAGCAGAGTCCAAGTTTGCAAGGGGGGAATGCTGGAGCAGGGGCTCTCTTACCAACAGCTGTGCTTCTCTGGTGGCTTGTCACTGTCCTGTGTTGTGCCTCGCTCCCCGAAAGCCCTGCAGGCTCTTACCCTCTCTGTCTTGGCAGTCTCTTGATGCATGAGAAAGACCATGAAGGATGACTGTTTGAGTGTTGGTCTTAACCTCTGGAAAGCAGCACTTTCCTGCTCCTGTGATCCTTCTGCTCACTGTGATCATGCATATTAAATGAATCACACTCTGGCCTTGTCCTCTGGGTCAAGACATGCCTTCACCCAGGATTCCTCCCTCTTATCACCATGTATCTGAGCTCTCTAGAGCAACCTGTGGAGAGCTGGCTTTGGCACTTGGCGGGTGTCTGCACAGCTAGGGCTTCCCAGAGACCGGTCCAGCATCTTCCCCTTGTCTGCGCCAGTGTCAGTTGCTGACCGTCTCTTTTGATAGTCCTCTTGTATCTCTTTGTCAGTATTTGCACATTCTACCTTTTCACTCATGTTGGACTATACTTGCATTGGTTTGTAAAAACCTTTCAGACAGAGGCTCAGTAGCCCGTGGTACTGTCCTGTGAACCTGCACACCCTGTGCATGCTTCTCCTCTTGCTTTGGCAGGAGCAGAGGCAGTGGGGCTTACAGGGCCATTAAACAAATTTGCTGCTGCTCTAAAGCCTTGTTTAGTTCTTTGTGCATTTTCCTTCCCTGCACAGACATCTGGGTCAGTCAGTGCTGTCCTTCTGTTCCACCTACTTCGCAGCATCTGCTTTCTTTCTTACCACTTAACAAAAGCTTCCTCTCCTTTTGTCTCCTACATGCAGCTCTTCATCCTGAAACAGCTCATGGACTTGTTAGTTCTGGAAATCCTTGGCACCTGCCCCATGCTCTGTCTCTGCCCAGGTTTCTTAGTATGATATGTTAAACTCTTGAACCCTAAAAGTACAGTTGCTGTAGAGTGTAATTCAACCCTATAGCAATGTCAAGGGACAGAGAGTGGTTCTTTTCTGACTACTTCTCTTGCTGTAATATAGCAGTTAATTTTGTTGACCTGCAGCACCATCACGCCTGGATGCTGTGGTCGCAGCCTTGTTGCACAGGGTAGGACAGAAGCACAGAGCACAAGCACAGCCCTCACCCTGGAGAGCTGACAGGGCACATTCCTCCTGCACTTGAGCTGCTGACCTTTAGCATGGACCTGTCTAGAGACCTCTGATAGATCAGTAAAAATCGCTTTACATTGACAAATACAAAATATGGTACATTGTGTAAATGGCCTTTCCTCAGACTAAATAACTCCCTTTGTCAGATTTTCCTGCTGTATAATCCCCCACACTCCATTCTCTTTTTGTTTGGCCTATATTATTCAAGCTCAAATTCAATTCACTGTTGTGCAAATCAGGTGACCAGATACTCTCCTCCACTGATTCATAGCTGGCACCACAATACCCTCTGACATATGTAAAATGCTCCTCTCTGTATGAGCCAGGATCTTGCTAACCTTCTAAGCAGTGCTTGTGGATCAGAATACAAACAGAGGTACTGAGTCTGACACATGCATCTATTCCTTCTACACTGTGCTACCTTCTGCAGTGTCATTTAAGCTGTTCTTAGCATCAATATTATTCCTACTTACTCGTATGACTTCATATTGCTGATAAATTGCAATGCATTCACAGCTCTGTCTTTTCCTGGAGATACTAAGGCTGGAGAAGTGGATCCAGGCAGCAAAGTTTTCATCCAGAAAAACCTGCTAGTATGGGGGTTGGAGCAAGCACACGGCTATCAGACTCCTGTGACAGTGCCTCCTCTTAAGATGTTGGGTAGCCCTGCAAAGGTGTCTCCTCCAAACCTGGTCTGGTGAGGCTGGTCCCCCTCCTGCCTCCCTGGAGAGGAGCTGTTACTGTGTGCACTGAGCAGGACTCCCTCAAATGCTGAAGATGCTCTGAACATGAATAAGCCATTTGAAAACTTTGTGTGGGGGCTTTGGGTGCTATAAACTGAGGAGCTGGCTGGAGACCTGAGACACGGAAGGCACTGCACGTAGCAGCCTGCGTAGCCAGTTATCCAGAGCACCAGGTGGTGCCAGGACCTTGGTGTATTCAGAGACAGCCAAAGACATCTCACCCCAGATGGTGCAGCTAAGTCAGTAACTTCTGCCATGTACCTAGCAAAGACACTCAGCGCTAAGTCCCACATCCTGGTGGGAGAAGGTCCCTCCAGACACAGGAAGCGCTGCTGAGGAGCCCAGCAGAGCTCTCTACTGGGTGAGGGGCTAGCTGCCAAGTATGCGGAGCTGTGTCTCTGTGGTTAAGGTGGGCATCAGGGAGGTGTAGCCTGGCATATTGGAGGAAAAAGGGTGTCCCAGCTGCTGTGGGAGAAGGCTGCATTTCCCCACCCATGGAGAGCTCTGCAGATTGCCAGACCTACTGGCAGGGGACTGGGTAGACCCCAGGCTCCATGGGAAGGTGACACCCCTGGGAGCAATTTAGGAGAGCAGACAGCAGAAACTGGCTGTCTGGCCAGCCAGGATGGTGCACAGGGACTTCTGCTCATGGTCTCCTTGCAAGGGCTTGGGTCTGATCTTTTGGAGAGCCTTCTCTTCCACAAGGGCTGGTGTTGCCCACTACCTTGCTGCTCAGCTGGGAGCTGAGGTGAGGAGCTTGTGGAGAGGTGGGTTTCTTCTACAGTCTGTATTGAAGTGATGTCTGGAGGTTTTCAGTTTGTGTTGTCATTAGGACTTATGTGAAAAAAACTTGTGACTGTAACTGGGAGGTGAAAGCTAACAGCTTGTCTCAACTATTATTACACATGCCAGAAGCAGTAATGATTAAAAGGACTGCACTGTGAGGTAAAGAGATGCCATCCTGGAACCAGATGACTGGGTGATACAATTAAGATAAAGAAATCACATATTGTTGGCAATAGGGAAGCAGAAGTGATGAAATGTGTGATTGGGAAGTGTAGGAACAAGATGAAATTAAAGAAGAATCACAATAAGGAGCAGAAAATGAGCAGGACTTGGAACAAGAGATGCAGTTGTTGAGAAGATAAGAAGAGCAGAAATAAATTGAGAGCAAACATCCTTGGAGTAGAAGTGAAGACATACAAAAAAATCTTTCCAAACTCTATTAAAAATAAGTTGCTTTGCTAAAATGAGAGCATTACAACCTAAAAGAAATGACAGTATTAAACCATTGGCCTCTACAGTCAGTGCTCAGGGAAGGACAGGGTAAACACCCCCACAGGCTGAGCTATGCTAGTGTGAGACTTTCTGCAGGGACTCAGACTGTGTAATTATTGCACCTTTCAGGAATGGAGCACTTAGGATTTGTTAACAGGGGCATTGTAGTGACTTACCCTCCAGTAAGGGCTCACAAATAAACCAAAGCCAAAAGCATTCTGTGGAAATGAGTGAGTTGCTGGTGGTGCCAGTGAGATGACCAGGACCAAGAGCATGGGGCGGCACTCGGGCGGTGAGGTGTGTCTGTGCGTGGACGCATGCCGCTGGCAGTGCGTGCACACGCACAAGGATGGGGCTGCCAGAGGTTTGAGGAAGAGCGTTGGGCAAGATGGGATGGGGCATTCCTGAGCTGTACCGGAGAGGCTGATGCCTGCTGGTGGAGCAATGCCCGGTTTGCACATGTGTGAGCGTGTGCTGTGTTATAGCCCTGCAAAAGCTGGGGAAGGCCTGACCTGTCTCTGCAGACAAACGTACCATCAGAGTTCCTGCCGTTGACTAAAACAGGCGATGGCAAGTGTTGTAGCTACGTAGTTATGTGCTGCCAGGAAAGGACTGAACAGGGCCATGGAGTATCCAAGAGCAGACTGAAAACCTCAAAGGGTGCGATGGCACCCGGAGTGGCAGGTAGCTGGGAGTGAAGTGCCCATCCCCTCTGGTGGAGCTGCTCATCTGCGCAGCTCCTCCTCTGTGGCTCCCGGGTGGCAGTGGTCCCGGCTTGCTGACGGGTCACCAGCTATGGCTTCCCGGGAACAGCAGCACTAACACAGCCAGCAGAACTCTACTGCATGGAGCTGTCACTGGACTGGAGTCAGGGCTGCGCTCAGAAGTAGATGCAAAACATCCTCGGCACAATTTCCCCCCAGCAAGATACATGCGTATACATGTGCAGGGTCTCTGGAAGCTCTGTACAAGCGGAAGAAAAAGTACAAGGCCTTGTGATTGCTATTTCTAAATCCTGGGGAGGCTCCGGGACCTGATGGTGACAGGGCTGCATAAGCAGGTTGGTAGCACCGAAATGTGAGAGGAATTCTGTCCTTGTGCTGAGTACAAGATGTCTGTGCTGAGCTGCAGCTCTGAAACCTGTCACAGCTGATAGGAAAATTGGCTGTCTCCAGAAAGCAGGAGGGAGCTGCTGCTGGTAACAGCGGGCGACTGAGCACAGAAATGCACTCACTTTCCAAGAGCGTGCGTGGCCCCGAGCCACAGCAGCAGAGGGGAGGATGGGGCCAGTGGGCGTTGGTTGCCATGGGGAGCCCAGGACCTCTGCAGGGATGCAGCACCTGATGCATGCAAGCACCATTAGCATGGTTCTCCCCAGCGTCTCTCCTTTGGACAACCCCAATGGTGACAGCACCCTTCTCAGAGTCAGGATGCCTTTGTTTAGGCTTCAGGACACGCTAACCCCATGGCCTCGGCGACATGCTCCCTCCTTGTGTTTGTCTCCGCATACTCAAAGGGCACATCTGCCCATTCAGCAGATATATGACACTGGCTGAGAGCCTCCTGCTCCTGCCACAGGAGAGGATCTGGGTTGCATCCAAATGAAAAGCCATAGTGTATCAGCTCCAGGGAGCTGGCGCTGGGGCAGACCTGGGGGCTACGTGAAATTATGCTGTGTGGTTTGCAGGCCTGGCAAGCCAGGTCCTCTCACACATCTTTGCTGTATCAGAGGAGTCTGCTGTGTGCTCAGGGGATGCTGTGTGCTGCCTGGCTTTCGTGAGGCACGGTCCTTCGGGATTCCCTCCCGCAGATCTGCACAGGAGGTCAGCGTGCCTTGTCCTCCTTGAAATTATCAAAGGGCTGGCAGTGTGCTCCTGAGATGGCAGTGCGGGCTGCCTTCCTGTGCTTCCCCTCCTTACAAATCACTGATTTAGAGATGGTGATTACAGAGCAACAACAATATGTTTGCATAGTTAAATCCTAAATCTTGCTGGTGGGGGGGAATGATTGGTTGTTGCTGTTCTCCTTTCGTGATGCTTTCAATGACTTCTCATTTGTTTTGAGAGAGTTCTATGAATATACACAGCCTACAGTCCTGTGCAGGGGTAAAGTTTTATCTAATTACTGAAATTAAAACTTCTGCACTTGGTAAATATCCGAGATGGATGACAAGTGAATTCAAGTTTATTTACAGTTCCCAGAAACTTGAACTGCAAAATAGTGCTCTGTTCACACAGAAAACAAATGTCACCTCGGTGACAGGCAGCACAGGGAGTGCTCCTGGAGCAGCCCTGCGGCACAGCTCAGCTCCTGGGGCACCTCTGCCTGGGTGTCCTCAGCCCAGGTACTCCGGAGCAGAGAGCAGGTCCCAGCCTGGCTCTGCAAAGACCGTCTGTGGGGACAGTGGGTGAGCCCTGGGCTGCTGCAGGGCTGAGTTTTGCCGTGGACACTGCTTGCTGGGTTAGTCTGTTTGGACAATGAAATGGAACTTTCTCCATAATGTTAAAAAGCAGGTTTAAAACAGAGCGTTTTCAGCCCAGCAATAGGAGTGCTATGCCGCCCGCTCCAATCCTGGCAGGCTGTGCTTGCTGCTAGCATCCTGCGCTATCGATCCAGCCGGTGAGCCCCGCTCTTCTCTTGCTGCCTGCAGTAACATGTTTTGGAAATGAATCTTCTTAAACCTCCAGTTGGTGATTCAAAGATACGTTTTTCCACCTGTCACTTTCTCCTTGACCTCTGCGAAGAGTTATGGGGTAGAAGTGAAATTCAAATCAGGCAACTGCTTTATCTGCTCACCCTGCATTTTCTTCCTCTCCAAACTAAGAATGAGCAAGTACTATGACACCTGCACAGATGGATTGAGTCAGGGCGAAGATTTTAAACTTCACTCAATAAAGTGTTGGAGCTAACCAGGAGAATATTATTTTATCTCTTTAACACATGTGCTCTGAGCTGCCCAGGGCCTCCAAGCGATAGATCTTCCCCAAGTCTTGCAGGGATTTGCCATTACACCTTGCAGAATGAGCAGTGCTAACATATCCTCTGTGCTGGTTGGAGCTGTGCAGGCATAGTGATGCCGTTGGCACTGGGTGCTGGATGTGTGGGCCAGCTTGGCTCCACGACCTTTTGCCTCTGAACTTTTTGCTTCTAATCAGCAGAAATGTGTCAGGATGGAAGTGTCCCATACTTGGGAAGTGTCCCGTACTTCCCATACTGTCCTACAGGTAGGATGGATGCAATCTTTCTCTCTTTTAAAGATCTCCGTCAACTCCAGCAGTTCTTCCCAGTGAATGATGTCTTGTGTAGCACACAGAAACCAAAATTGTAGCTCCATGTAACTGAATTAATTTCAAATTCATCAACAAGAATAGCCTCTTGCATATTAGGATCTAAACCTAAAGCTTGGCTGTGGTCAAGAAGCTGTCTCCTCTGTTGTGGTGGGCCCAGAGTGAGGGTAGGACCGTCCCTGTGGGCTATGGGAATCCTGTGTTGTTATCCTGTGCATCTTGCTCCCATGAAAGCTCACAGGCAGATGACTGCACAATTGCAAACACACAGGGCTTGTCTAATTCTCCTTTTTTTCTTAATTAGTTCTGGAGATTACCACATTTTCTGGCACTGATTGTTGGGAATCCCTCGTCTCCTAGGTGACCACATATAGTTAGTACTTGTCCTTAAAAGCATCTTCAGAGTGACAGATAACAGTAAAGTCTGTCAAGCAGTGGAGAGTGGAAATCCAATAACCCTCATGCAAGGATGATGTGTTTAAATTGGGAAATTCATAGCAATGCTGAATGAGGAAATGTAAACACCGGGACGAGGACTTCCACTTCTTTGGGGTTTTTGCCGGGGGAGGAAGTCATGAATATAGCATGAGTCCAACAACACCAAGCATGCCCAAAAAACGCTGTGGCTGAGCCTCCTTATGATTTTGTCTTGCTAGTGCCTCAGGTTCAAATAATTACTGTTAGTGAGCTGCTACAAAGTGCCAGAGTGCAACTTTATTTTTTTGGTAGTGTCTGAATTACTAAGCAAACTTCTGTGGATCACAGGCCTGCGGCCTTGACCCAGACTGTGGTCGGGCTGGGAAAGGATGGCTCTGGTCAGGGTCCCTGAGCTGTTAGCTTATGCAGGTAGCTCCGGAGCCCTGCAGGAGCTTCAGCCTTTTGAAAAACCGAGCAAGAAGAGCCTTTCCTCCCTGTGTGATTCTGCATGCAGATGGTCTCAGATCTACGTGCCTCAGTACATTAGTCTCGCTGCTGCTGATACATGGGCATACTGGCACAGAAGAGCTACCACCAGTTCTCTCCATCTCAGTGTGCAGCACGATGACTTCGGGGCGTGACGGCGCAGATCCTCATGTCTCCCCATCTCCAGAGGTTCAGGGTATGGCACTGTTACACAAGCCCCATGCTATCCACACCCCTCAGTGGGGGTTGAGGACCTGTCACCCCTCTGCCCTGCACGCTGCTTTCCTTTCGGGAGGGCTGAGGCAAGACGTGCTCCCTGGTGTCTGCTCCTCTGTGGAGCTGGAGCTGCCCCTTGCCTCTGGGCTGCCGGGCGGCCCTGCCGCTGGAGCTGCCTGCCCTCCTCGGCCTGGATCTGGTGCCCAGAGATGTTTGTATCCAAGATGTCGAGGGTTTTGATGGTTGGGGTCTGTGTGGGAGGGACAGGGAGCGGGCTGTCCCTGGCCCAGCAGCTGCTGGAGGGGCTTGGGGCACCCCGAGAGCTGGCGCTGCTCCCCAGGCTGCCAGCCCTCGTGGGTGCTGGCCTCTCCGATGCCATTACAGACCCATCAGTGTCGGCAGCTCAGACCCACAGATCGCCTCCAAATCATCTGGAGATGGGTGGGGTGGGTAACGTGCCGCGGGAGGCACTGGTCGGCCGGAATGATGCAGCCCAGCTCCAGCGCCTTCGCGGGGAGCTGCTTTCCCGGACAGAGGTGTTGGGGGGGCCGGGGGCAGCTTGCCTGCAGGCGCCCCGAGTCCCCCCACCCCTCCCCAGCGGCTGTTTCCTTTTCTGTCCTTTCTGAGCCTTTCTGCAGGTTTTGTGGCTGCTGTTCTCTGAAGTCAGCACTGAGTTTCCCTTCTCAGAATAATGGAATTTAATGGAATTGAATTCCTGCTGGACTAATTTCTGCGCAGTAAAAATAGCTGCAGTGATGATGCACGTAATGTACGTCCACCGCCACCTTCGCAAGGGGAAGTATGACTTAGTGGTGGCAGAAACAAGGGTGTTTCATGGCGACGATTTTTGGCTCATCTTGGTCCTTCAGGTCCACAGAACTGCTCACGAGTCTGATTACTGCCGTGGCAAAAGCCCTGGTGTGGCTGCCTGGAGCGTGGCGGTACCCCGGTGCGGTGTGGGCCGGAGCGTGCCCTGCCCCGGCCTCGCCGCCCGGGCAGGGCCCCTCCCAGCGCGGTTTGGTGTAGCCGCAGCCGGGGGCACGGCCACAGCGGCGTTTCGGAGAGGTGCTAGACCACAGCAGTAACTGGGTGGGGAGCCGCAACGAGGAGGCCGATGGATGCTGTTATCGGAGCGTTGCTGCGTGGAGCTGTCCTCCGCACCTCCCTCCAGTCGTGGAGTTTCCCACAGCACTTGGCCAAATTCTGTACAGGAAGGAGAAATCAAAAGCAAAAAAAAAAAAAAGCAAAAAAAAAAAAGCGCATACATACATACATATAAATAGATGTGCGTATATATGTATATATCTGAGATATCTGGCAAGGCAACGTTTTTGCAGGAAAGGATGTGGGTGTGATAGTGCCCTGCTGTTGCCAAAAAGCAAAGTGTTATAATTTTAGGATGCATTAACATGATTATTGCCTGTATGGACCTGCGTATAATTGTTCCCCCTGTATGTGGTGTCAGGGAATAAAAATACTTATTTTTAAAAGCAATAAATATACATTTCTTCTAAGAAAATTGGTGAAGCACTGGAGGATTTCAAGAGAAATCTGAGAGATCAAAAAAATATGCTCACAAGGAAAGGCTGAAAGAATTTAATCTTGTCTGTCTGAAATGGGATGACCAGAGGGGGGAATGTGACAGTCTTCAAATACAGGAACGGTATTTGAGGGACAACACACAGTTGTCTTCTGTCCTCTACAGTCTTAAATCTCTATGATTTTGGAAAACTGGGCTACTGGTTTCTTGCAGATGAGACTATAGATGAGGACAAACAAGAATCAGTTTTTCTCTGAGTCTGCTGTGGGAAACACCTCTTCATTCTGAAGGCATTTGTTACAATGTGAGAAACAAGAAGGAAAAAGCTTAGGAGATCGGCAGATGAAGTCAGCAGACCGAAGCCGGGCATGGTTGTGCAGCACTGCACGATACACGGCAGGACTAAGGGCAAGATGAAATTATAGCTGGATTTGGGGGAAGGCTAAGACAACTACCAGGAGAGTCTTCGTTCGAAGCGTCTGGGGGCGCGGGCTGGATAGGTAGGCTTGGCATCAGCACGTCCAGGGTCTGTCTCTGCCAGTAAGCAACTGCGCGTGACGGGAGTGGATCAGTAGATTGCAGCAGTTGTTGCTGAGGCCCCTACACCTCCTGTCTGTGCAGTCTGGAGGTTTTACTTGGGACTAGGTTTAGTCTCACCTCCTGCCCCTAACATGTCCTAGCCAGGCGCACGTTTGAAGCTGACCAGCGATTTGTTCATCCGTTGTGCCCTGATTATGGGTTAGGAATGTCTGAGGTGCACCTGTGAATCAAGGGAGGATGAGGTGCAGCAAGATGGTCAGCAGGAGTGAAGAGTCACCCAGAGAGCTGTTGGCTGGAGCCGTGCTTCCCCGGGCTTCCCAGCTCCCGCTGCGCACGTGGGTCTTTGTTTCCCCGTCTCCCTCCCAGGCACAGATCCCAGGGTGGCTGTGGCGCTGATGAAGCGGGCAGCCAGCTGCTGCCCACTGCCCCAAGAAGCAGACGTTACTGTCCTTGAACTGACAAGGTGCACGTCCCGCAGGCTGTCATGTTCCCCAGTCCCCTGTAACTCTGATTTCAGCTGCTGTACCGCCTCCAGCTCCCGTTTTTGTTGCCAGGATAGACCTCAGCAGTTTATAATCAGCATGGGCACCCTTTTTACCCACCTAGCTAAAGGCTACTGTATTGTAGGCTTCTCTGCCATCCTGAGGAAGGAGGAGGAGCTGCTTTGGTAATGAATTATGCTTGCTTGTTAGCAGCCAGGTTATTTTCACTATTCTTTTCTGCGGAGCTCCTGAGTGATGCTGTGTGCTCCTGAAAGCTTCATGCAACTGCAGTTTGCAATTTGCTCTGTCACCTCGTGCTGTTGTTTTTGTTACCTCTGTGTCCTGGAAAACACATGCTGTGTGTTGCTTCCAGGAGAATCCTTAGTGATGTGTGGAGAATGGGGGAATATTTAGTTATACGTGCATGTTCAGTGATATGACTTGGTCTCTCTGCTTTTTAGGTATTTTTCCTAGGGGAATGTACAGGTTAAAGCCTGGCCCTGGAGTGAAAGACAGAGGTTTGGGGCTTGGTACTCGTGCCTGGTTGCCTTGCCTAGCATTGCATAGGTCTTGTTGACTAAGGCAATGTGGTTTTACCTCCTTCATGGACACAAGGATGAAATTCTTTCCTCAAATTAGGTGTTTGGGCTTTCAGACAGACTCGTATCCTGGTGATCTGCTCTCTGACCGAATAAGGTTTTGCTATATGCATTCTCCCTGAGGGACCTTGCTTCTGGACCCAGACAGCCAAAGCACCTGACCTGTCCTGGAGATGCTACTTTGCCTGTCTATAGCCAGTTCAGGTTATGGGGCTGTCCCTCATTTCAGGGCAGATCTGAACTCCCTCCATGGCATCTGGGGAGCATGATCTGTGCTTTGCTGGCCAATTTTTGATCGAGAAAATACTGACTCGTGCCGCATGGTCCAGGGCTTGCCCTAAGGCAGGAGATGTGGGAAGTGGTGGTGGAGATCAAAAAGGTGCTACTACCAACAAGTTCCAAAATGTGACCAAGAGGAGATGACAGGAGACAGAGGTGTGTGGGGCCCTCTTGTAACCTCAGAGCAGAGGGTGCAGCCAGGAGCGACGAGCCTCCATCCCCCTGTCCGCTGGTCCGTGGTGCCCTGCTCCGGAGCCGTGGCCCTCAGCTCATCATCTCCAGAGCCACCTGCCTGCGCCGCCACAGAGCCACAGCCACGTGTCAGATGGGACAAGCCTGTCTCAGAGCAAGGCCCCCCCCACTCTAAAAAGGAACGTCCACCATGGAGGGGTGCAGCACACCTCTGTTGACGGCCTGGCAGGGAGGAGCGGAGATGTCCTTGTGGCCGGCGGGAGGTCCCGGTGCTGCAGGGGAAGCTGCCGGCTGAGCCAGCAGTGGCTGCCGGGGCGCGGGTGTCCAGAAGAAGACCCTGAGCAGGGGGTGGCAGATACCTGCGCGGGAGCCTCAGTAGCCAAACTGGAATGAAAGTCTCCTGGAGAAATTTTTGCTTCAGATGACTTTAAAGCTCTTTATGCAATATCCTCATGCTTTTTGTAGGTACAGGTATAATTATTTCATTATGCTTTCCTGTGAAGTGTGAAAACTATCTTTACCAATCCTCTTAAATTAGTTATATATAATATTCAGTGAGACAGGAGATAGAGAAATGTTAATTGAAACGGGAGAGGTGTTTATAGGGTGATACAGTGTGGCCAACTGTGACTAAAATTAATGTTCAGGGTCCTTGATAGTGATTCATATTCCAGAGTTTATTAAATATTTTCAACAGCAGTCAAAACCACATGGAGTAGTCCACTACATTTGTGAAAATCATCTGTGCAGATATATGGCACTCGCTAGGAGCAGGCCCGCCAAAATAATTTTTAATTGGATCCGGTACTCCCTGGGCTGCTGCAAGGATGCTTTTGAGCACATTCTGCATGAGCGGGCTCACAGGCCTGTTGCACCCCATGCGCCTTCTGGGGCCAGAACAAGTCCTTCACAATCCATCCTTGCCATGAGCGGAGTTTCCATGGGCTTTTTACATACAAATGGGGGCCCAGTTCTTCCCCAGAAAAACGAGCCCCATTTTGATACTGCAGGGCACCCAGTTCCCCCTTGGCCCTACTGCAAGTGCTCAGCCGTCCTGCCCTTAGCAGTCACCCCGTTTATAACGTGCCATGGGGCAGATCCTCCCCTTGGAGAGCCGTGACCCCATCCCTCTGGAGGGAGGACCTGAGGCACAGGCCAGCATCACCCCCGGCACCTTGGCCCCGGTGTTGGGTGACGCTGGGGACGCTGCACTAGACAGAAGATGGTGTCCCCAGGACAGAAGGTACCTCCCAGCCTGGTGTTCCTGAAGGGCCTGGAAGCTGCTGCTGGCCCTGCCTGCGGCATGGCCGCTGCCCTGAAACTGAGCCACCCCTAAACTGCTGGAGAGGCTGCTGAGCTTGGCAAGTCCAGTCACAGAGATGCAGTCTGTGACTCATTAGCACCTGCTCATTAGCAATTAGGACCTGAGCCTTCACCTCTGCTTTCCCATGCAGCCGCAGAGTAAGGAGGGCTCTGGACATGGCTGCAGGACACCTCATTGCCTGGGGACATGTGAGTCCTCACGGGGAGCAGGGACCCTCTTGTCCCCTGGCAGGCTGGGCAGGTCTGCACGTGGGCAGGCAGGTCACATCACCTGTGAAGATGTCCGATTCCTTTAGGGTCATCACTGATTCTTTAACTGAAGTATGTCCCTTTGCACCCAGGTCTTTGTTGCTTTCGCCTCTGCCTCTGAAGAGCCGAAATGGGACTGTCCTCCCGACATCTAGTCAGCAGCCGGCCCCGCTCGCCTAGAGGTGTCGGCTGGCTAATTCACTGCTGCGGCCGCTCAGACTTACACAGACCGCGTGGAAAGGAAGAGGAAATGCAACTTAGCAGCTGATGAGTGACAATGATACATCACCGGCGACCGGCTCAGCACTTCTGCAAATCTTCTGCTTGCCTAAGGCACCAGAAAACATTTTAAACTATTGAATACTGCAGCCAATAAGAGGCTGCAGTAATTTATTGATGTTCCCAGCTTGCCTTATTCCTTTCATCTATCTTTATGCCTGCCCTGGAAGGTTGAAATAACTAATGTTGCTATTTTTTTAATGAAGTTAGGTGAGCTGTTCACCTTTCACTAGGAAGGCCTGAGCTCTTTTTTTAGGTTCCTGACAGTAGTGAAGGTCAAGAAGCGATCTTCCTTTGCTTTTCCGTGGTGCATGGTGTGGTGCAGACACACTCCTTTGCCGGAGGGAGCACAGTGTCTGATGCAGGTGGACTGACCAGCTTTCCAGAGCTGCTGCTGCAGCGGTTGCTCGTTGGTGTGTTGCTATTAGTTTCTGTTACGCAACATACATATTTCAATGTAGGCTGCTAAGAATCCCTCTCTGTCCTAGAAAGCCTAGCTGCTCCAGGCATGCCCACCTTCTGTGGAAGCTGGACTTTTCCACTCTGAAATATTGAAGATGTTCAGGCTCTGTGTGTCTTTTCCTCTTTAACATAAGGCTTTGGGGCTCAGATTTCATTGCCTTTTCAGTTAGGTCCATGCAGACTTGTGTTCCTGGCAATTGCCATTTCACACAGCTACTGAAAACTGATGAAATGATTCTGCATAATCCCATCGGCAGCTTGTTAAACTGATCAGCACATCCCATCACCATGGAGAGAGACGGCTTCCACTGGAGGAGAATGTACTAAAGAAGAAATCAATTTCCCATACAGCACCATCAGAGCTGACACTGAACAAACTCATGTTAGATCGATGCCCTTCTATGAACTTGCAACTGGCAGGAGCTGCCAGGGCATGAAAACTCATTGCTATTTGTGCTGGTTTTCCACCTCTGAAACAGAATGCCATCGTGCCACTGGCACTGCTCAAGCTGTCTGGTCTTTCTTGTTGTACTGGTGTTTGCTTCTTGGATTTTGGACGGTCCTGTTTGTGCAAGGGCTGGTTCATTCACGTAAAAACAACGGCATGAATTATCCTTGTTGTGACTCCAGTAAATCAGGAGATCCATGGCAGAAAGAGGTAGCATGAGCTTGGTGTGCCAGGGATTCCTGTCCTTTCAAATTCACAGGCACAGATTAAGTGTTTACCTCCCTGGAGAAGGGCAGTACCCCTGGACCTTTGACAATGCAGATGCAATGGGACTGTTTTTTCTTTCACGAAGCATTTAAATTATCTGAATTTGAATTATTTTGCTACTAATATTACGACAGTAATCGCTGACAAAAGGAACTGTCAGCGATTCTCAAATTCCAAAGCACTTGTCACTCACTGGAATATTTGCAAATTAGCTAATGATAGTCTGCAGAAATCAGTAACTATTTTCAGTGTTTCTTTTGAACTTGCAAATACTAACATAAGTTGCTGCCTGGTCCCAAGAGTGTCAGGAAGAACACAAATGTCTCCACTGCGCTCTTACAGACAGAGTGAGTGAGGAGTCTCCCCCAAGTTTATTGTAAAGACAAATGTCTGCCAGAAGCCTTTTGAGGCATTAAATGCTGTGACGTACGGCTTTCACATATCATACTGTCTTCTGAGTTCTTTGCATTAATGCACTGGTGGTAGAAGAGAAGAATCCCTTTGTTAGAGTGCAGTGTTCTGGCACATGAAACAGGCTTGTGCCGCTCCTGTCTTTGCAAGTGAAGTTCGTAGCCTTGGTGCAAAAGGAAGCAGTCATGACTTTTTCTAGGCTATAAGAGGTTAAAAAAAAAAAAATCAAGTCCTTCAGCACACAGAGAAAATTCTCACCGATAAATTTTCAAGCTTTCATGGCAGAACAAACAGCAACTTTGGATTTTCAACCTTGCTGCTTTTCTCTTATAAAAACTTCTCATTCAGTAGGTTGAGAGCTGGATGAATCTGTTTTGTCTTGAAAAGTGTTTCAATGGAGGAATGAAATGTCATTTCCTTACTGAAAGATAAATAAGTAGAGCAGCTGGGTTGTTACTTTGACAATTGTGAAACTGCCTTCAAATTTCTAGACCCTGTATCTTGATTCCTGACCTGTGCCTCTTCCTGAAGGTAGGTAGGGCCGCCCCTGTTCCTCTTCAGTCCCACAGCCCATCCTATGGGATGCAAGTGTTGAATGACTGATCTGATCTCCACTGGCAGCTCAGCCAAGCTTCTGTCTTTGATAGGACCTTCCCTGGGCATGCGTGTAGGATAGAGGCTGGAGAGTCAGGCCATAGGGTCTGTATGTCAGCAGGAAGAAGGATGGCTGGAACTGGGGATAAAAGTGGGGTCCTCCCAGTCCTTAGATCTGGGTGTTCCAGCCAGGCACTGCATTAAAAATGCAGAGGGACAGGCATGTTTGGGCCACAGCTGTCCAGTTAATCTGTGAACAACAGAAATTCCCGTAGATCTTTACATTATTAACTCTTACTGCGTAGAGCACTTTCTTTTTGGGTCTCTCAGTGTTTTATAGACATACAATTTTACAGGTAACGCATCAAGGCTTTGCTTTTGCTACAAGACAGACTACTGAAAATGTAACTTTGCAAATTTGCGCAAATGGGTCTACTGATTATTTCATGGCAGAGAATGGGAGACATTGAAACTACTTTCAGGAGAAGTCTTAGTCTGAACCCGAGTGCTGCCTTATGAATCAAGGTCAGCTGGCATAAGCCATGCAAATGTTCCAGGCCTCTGGAGCTTAGGAAGGAATTTAGGAAGCTTTGAAGTGCTCTTGATCTTCAGAAGGACATCTGCAGCTAATGGTCTGTACTAGCATGCCAAGAGCTGTAAGGTTACGTTGCTACTGCCTTGAGCCTTCTCAGTCCCAGTAGGTTTCCAGGGCACTTTAATGCAAGTTCAGAAAAAAGCAAGTTGTAAAAAATGCACTCTCAGGCCAACAGCTGATAATCTAGTGCTGGTTAAGTCAGGTGTAAAATGTCATACTGGGGTTTTAACTATGGTGTTTAAATGCGTGATAAAGTATGGCACACAGTATTATAAGGATTTAAATGAAAAGTAAAGTAAGCAGAGACTCCAGACTCCTCACTATATAACTAAAGGTTCATTTCGTAATTGTATCCAAATAGACAAATATCTGTTTATTAGATATGCAAAGTAGCACAATAGTTGGCCAGATTGTTTTCGTTCCAACCCTAATAAGCGGAAGAAAAGAAGCTTTGCTGTGAATTCAGGATTGATCCAGGTTTTCAGGAATAGCTGCCTTCTCTCATTAGCTGATGGTGCCAGAAAGTTCTTTGCTAATGAATGGCTGCAAAGTTCTGCGAGGTCTTCAGATAAAAACACCCACAAAAGCACAGCACAGGGTTCAGTCACCTCTCAGAGCACACTTCATGATACAAGCCAAGATGTAAAGACTTTGCTCTGTTGGATTTGGCTCAGATCCGGAGCTGTGATCATCTCCTTGGGGTGGGGGAATGTTCTGCCTTCCGGTCCTGGAAGTTACAGGTCTAGCACCTGATGAAGCTACACCGAGGTCCTGGACGTGGTGTCTGGGACACAGGCGGGTCTACGTGACACAAACACCACCTTCACCCTCCACCACAGCATTGGGACAGGAGGAGAAGCCTCTGATCAGACATAACGCTCTCTCAAAGCCTCTGTTTGCTGTACATCTCTTCTGCTGAAGATGTCACCGGAGCTGGTCCGTGTCCCTGCTGACACCCTTCATCCATGCAGCTGGCAGTGCTTGGCTTTGCTTGTGTCTTTCAGGCAGGACTTACCTGCAAACCCTCCTGTTTGCAGCTCAGAAGTGAAGTAGAAGGTATTAAAGCCAAGCTGGAGTCTGCCTAGGTCAAGGCCTCCTGCTCTGCCCAGGACGTGGCAGAGACCATGTTCAGCTCTGGCTGAAGCAGAGGAGATGCCTTTGTGTGTGGCCTCAGCAGGTCTCTTGAGGAGGCTGGAAGATGTTTTTTACATGGAGGATGGTTTTTGCATGGAAAGCGCAGTCAAGGCTGTGGCCACTGCGTTCCTGTCCCGGAGGGTGGCTCCGGTGAGGTGCCACGGCATGGCAGGACGTGCTGGGTGCCGAGGACAGGGATGTGCTGTGACAGAGACAACTTCTCTACCCCCCGAATTCCAAAGCGGTGTTTCATTAACCAAGAAGTGCATTAAAAATGCACAGAGTCACTGGGCTGAGCATCAAGGTCCGTGACAGAAAGACAAATTGGACAACTAATAAGTTATGTGAGTGGCAAGTTTCGGTGACAAGCTGACAGCGTGACACAGCAGCGTCGGAGCAAACAGATTACTCGGCGGCTCCTGAAAGGTCATGTTGTCAGTGTCTCCGTCAGCGGGCGAGCGGCTGTTCATTGCTGCCAAACGGGAAAGGACAAGGAGCTTCGCTGCCTCGGACGCTAGCGACAGGCTCTCTTACACGCGCGAAGCGCTCGCGGGAGCGACAAAGTTCCTTGGCGACGTTTCCAAACAGCTGCTCGCTGGTCAGAGCCGTGGCGAGTGCCCCGTGCCGGTGCGAGGGGCCTGCTGCCGAGTCGCAGGCACGTGCTCGCCACCTGCGCGGCATGGGCAAGCCCAGCCGGCGGCGGCGAGTGCCACATCCTCGCACCTGGTCTTCAGCTGCGGCTTTCTGCCTGTCGTGCCCGCAAGCTGCTGCTTTTTATGCAGGTCGCAGCGCTGGCCACACGCAGCCAGGCGGGAGCGCGAGTGCCTGGCTGGCCGCAGCGGGGAAAGGGGCAGCAGGTCTCCGTGCACGGGCTGCCTCGACTCTGCAAGGACCCCACCCCAGCAGGGGCCGAGCACAGAGCCTTGCCTCTGCCCCAAAGAGCTGACGTGCACCGCTCACCCCCGATCCGGGCCTGTGAGGCTGTCTGGCTGTCACTCACCGCGTCAAGGCGGCTGGTTTTTGGCTGTGATCCTGCGTCGTGGAGGGAACAGGTGATGGGCATAGAAGCAGGAGGCAGAGAGGGGTTTGTGCTGGCGTGGACAGAGCCGGGGGAACCAGGGGAGGCTGTTTGGTTGGAAACAAGGGTGGTTTGTGAAGAATAAGATGCCGGAGGCCAGGATTTAGAGCGTGGCCTTGATCCTGCAGAAAGAGACAGATGCAATGCCTTGGTTATCTGGCACTCCGTGGCTGGCTTTTACTGGGAATTGTAAGCAAGGACAGCAACAATCCAGCCACCCTTCAGAAACAGTGCAACTAGGGAAGGGACTAATTTCCTCTAGGCAAGAAGCAGTTGCAAAATTATTGGCCTTTTGAGATGCCACTTGGGAGCCTCCCCAGCATCCCCGGGCTGTGCTTGGGTCTCTATGGGACATGCCGCACCTGGGGGAAGCCTGGCTCCACAGCTCCGCTGCACAGCAAGACCCATAATTAGACTGTGTTTGTTGTGAGTCATCAAAATTTTTAAATGGTTGTCTAATATCTCTTGATAAATGTTCATTTCTATGCCATCTGCCCTGTTCGTGTCACTGGCAAACTGATTTTCTCTTGGGAGGAACCAGTGCCCTGATAGCCCTGTGCTAACATCAGGTGTGACTCCAGTCAGTGCTGTTTGCCCTGGAGTCTTGCGGAGCCACTGGCTTTACCACACTTCCCTGGGACCGAAGGAGGAGAAGTCAGCTTGGTGGCCTCACAGTAGAAGTCCATCTAGAGCATTGTGGCCATGGCATGGCAGAACTGCCCCTTGGCCAATGGGCGGTATCCTGCTGCGTGCCGGCGAGGTGCCGGTGGCCTGTCTCTGGTCTGTGACTGCTTGACTGCCTTGGGAATGCTTGTGCAGGGGACAGTCACCAGGGCTCAGAGCGCTGGGTCCTCCCAGCGCCAGAAGAACGAACCTTCAAGCCACCTTTGTATTCCCAGACAGAGCAGGGACCTGACTTTCTTGGTGTTCGAATGTTGTGAATGAGGACAATCTTTCTTCAAGCCATTGTTCAAATGAAAGCGGGGTGTGCAGGCGTGCATGAAAGCTAGACTGAGCACACCAAGAATAATCTGGCTGGGCATGAGAGCTCAGAGAACTCTCTAGACTCTTTAATTTTTTGTCAAATGGTCACTGGAGGGTTAATATAATTTTGGTTTTAATTACATTGCTGGAGGGCATACTTACCCAAGGGAAAAGACATAATTACCAAGACATTTTATTAAGATATTATTTAATTTTATTGATGTGTCACAAGCAAAGGCACAGGAATGTTCAAATCAATATATACTTACATCAATGTTTAATCTACTTTCAGCATTTTTGCCTGTTCTATTTATGCAGTTACTAGTTGACAAATTAACTTACTGGGAATATGTGGAAAGTTTATGAATTTCCAGCAAAATCACACCCTGTGTATTTGTTTCAGCAGGAACCCAGAATATGAACAGGCTTTCATCTTCTTTCAACAGCATTTTTTGACCCCTCTCCTTTGCAGTTCACCATTACTAGGTCCTGTGTGCTCCATTTTTTTCTTCATCATCTTTTTCAGAGCAGGTTTTTAGACCTTGCAGGTCGGGAGCCCCTTTGTGGAGGGCAGATTAGAGCTAGGCAGCGTTTCAGCCTGGTCCAGTCCTCCAGTGAGACCCCTGCCCCGAGGCCACCTGCGGAGCAGGGTTTATCCTCTGACTGTGCAAGTGCAGGCACTGAGCATCTCTGCTGGGTGGGAAGCCCACTCAGGCTGGGCTGCCTGGCTGGTGACCCTCTCCCCACAGTACTGTACAATAAACACAGCTCTGGATATTTTGTGGAGCACCGGGGACTGCACTTTGCTAGTAGCAGAGGAGCATTTATGGGATGAGAGTATACAACTCCATATTCCAGCAGGAAAAGTCTGCTTAGATCTTAGAAAAAAACCCAAGCAGCCTAGGGAAGTGTTGCACAGGAGCTGGCCGCTGAGCATCCTGTGCTGTTGTTTTCCCCATAGTGAGAGTGACGGGAACACGAAGCTGTGCAACCTGTCAGCGACAGAGAAGCAAGGAGGGGGTTCAGAAGGAAAACTGAGCTCCTGGACAGCTCATAGACCAGGGTCCAATTGGATCCCCTTTGCTGTAGTCTTGATGCTGAGGCTGATGCAGCACAAGGTTTCTTTCAGATACAGATAAATTCAAGTTCATGATGGATTACAGAGCAGTGAAATAAGAACTTATTTTCACCTATGTTTGCAGCTGGGAGAAGAGTAAAAATAACCTGAGTGGTCAGATATACATAGTCAGGAAGAAATGGATGTCTTCATCCCTGTGTGGTTTCTGATCTTGTCCAGCTTTTTTTTTTTCCCCTTCTGCTTGAAGTGTCTTGCCTTCTCTAGTCCTAAGGTACAGGTTATGGACAGCCAGCCCAAAGAAGGGACTCGCAATGTGTTGGTCTGTCTGGCTTTCCCTCTCCTTGCAAAGGCAATTGCCTTTCCATCTCTCCAGTCTTCTGGGTCCTCATTTGTGGTTTTCCTGGGGCTGCGCTGCTCCTGGTACCTTTCACACTTGTACCCTTTGGCACATCTCCACTCCCTGCCATTTGCATCCAAATGCCTTGTGGGTGAGAAATCTCTGATGTAATCTCTGATCCAGCCAGCTGCTGTATTACCTTGACTCCAAACGATTTGGCACTAGTGGAAGAAGGATTGATGTTGGGAAGTGCTTTTCGAGATGCCTTTTATCTTCCCACATGCACGGTGCTGCAGCACAATTCCTCCGTTGTCATCTATCAGCTGCCCCAAGTATACATAATCTACCGGTTCAGCTGCTCCTGCTCCCTGCACGAGAGTCTCTCGCTCCCTGCTGCTCTCCGAGGCACACAGATGACACTTGCACTGACAGACGCGGCTTCAGCTTCCCTGTACATGGGTGGGTGGGCACGCGCTACCGGGGCTGATTTTCATTAATGCTTCCCAGATGCTGCCTCGTAATGGTCAGTTTTGCAGGAATCCTGGCTGTGGCCCTTCCCTGCTGAATTGAGCCATCTTTTTTCCCAGGCAGTAGCTGCCACCTGCACCAGAAGGTTAATTTGTTCCTCTTCCCCATAAGTGCATTTATCACATGGAAGTGGCTGTTGTGGAAAATATTGATCAAACACCGGCTGTTCCCTGGCTGGACTGAAACTGAGTGTTACGGTTACTCAATTGCTTGGCATTTTGCTTTGTGTGCAGGCGGCTATGAAGAGCGTGTGTGTCTGTTGTCCATGCGTGTGTGTCTGCGTCCATGCGTGTGCGTCTGTGTCCATGCGTGTGCACGCATGCATGTATGTGTGGCATGTTGCAGGGAGCAAGTAGCAGCTGCTGCAGTCTCTGTTTCATCCTCCAGCGTTCCCAGCAGTGATTTTCTGGAGTTGGCGGTAAGGTTGATCCCTTCCTGAGGAGCAGGTTTTCTCCGGCACCCAGCCCAAACTCCAGTTAGCGGTGCCTGCAGAGCCCCGGAGCGCAGCCGGGAGAAGGGCGGGCGGCGCGTGTGTGTTTAGAGGAACCGGTGTCCAGTGCTTGGGAGCAGAGGGCTGGCTGGCTGTAACTCAGCCGTGCACCTCGCCACATTCGGAGCCGTGCCTTTGCAAAGGCATTTGGACCTGTGTCCTGGCCAGCAGGAATGCTCTGGCTTACTCTGCTTTGGACCTGAAACTCAGCCCTTTGTTTTTGTCTAGTGCCTGTGGCAGCCCTGGGCCGTCCTTCTCTCCAAGCTCCCTCTTGCTTCCCAGCGCTGCCACAGACGATCGCTACCAGTCTGTGCACCAGAGCACACTTGTCTCTCTATTAAAGAAAAATACAATAATAACAAGTCCTTGTGGCAGCTGCACAAATATATGCTGTTTTGACAGCACCTTATTTCAGCACAGTGCTCTGGAAGGCTTGTGTGAACATTTCTTGCAGGCGGCTTCGCGCTAGGAGAGCTGTGGCACAATGAAAACATATGAGTCACCCATTTAAAAATCATAGTGTTTTTAGCACCAGGACCTGTCTCTGCTTCTGGCCATCTGTCAGTCACTACTCTTACCAGGGTGCTTTTCAGGCACTTATTTACCAAGGAAATAACGGCTGGGGACCCCTGGCCCTTTGGCATCCTCAGCAGCATGCAAGAGGTTCCAGCCCCTTGCTTGCGGCGACATGTGTGCAGTGGGCTACACCCAGGCTGGGACTGCACTTGGCTCCTGGTCCCCATCACGTCACAAGGCATCAAGGGCATTTGGGCAAGGGCTGGTGGTGTGGCAGAAATACAAAGGGCATCCAGGAGCAGTGAGCTTGTCCACTGGACTCCCTGTTTGTGTTCCAGTGTGCGGAGCAGCAGAGTAGACACCAGGAAAGGCAGGAGCAGGTTTTTCTAGGGAGGCTCAGCACGGTGCGGAGCTCTGGCCTGGCAAAGCTCAGTCCTGGCAAGGGTCTGTGGGTCTGCTGCTGCTCTGTGGGTCACGGATGGAGGGAGGCCACGTGCTGCCCAGCAGATGCTGCTGGGGACAAAAAGGGAGCATGAGGAGAGCAACTTCCTAGCACATGCGCTGGACACCGTGAACTGGTACAAGGTGTTAACCTCTCCTGGAGCTGGGTCAGCCCCTTTTGGCAGCCATCTGCCCATTAAAAACGTGCAGAGAAGCCCCCAGAGGAGTCCTCAGTTAGCAAGCAAAAAAGAGCAGCACTACTAGGAAGAGAAAGCCACTTGGCTTCAGAAATAGCTTATTAGCAAGCAATAGAGTATAAGTAACAAACTCAGATACAAAACTACTGCACGTGTATGCATGCCGCAGACCAGTGCCCTGCTAAACATCAGCCAGGTCCCTGGCTCCATCTCCTCTGTCCTTCAGATCCGCTCAGGAAAGCGTCGTCCCGCCACCATGCTGCCAAAGTCACGGTCTTCTCCAGCACCACAGTGCTTATGTCTTTTGTCCTGATTGCACTTTTGCTGTGGAGAGACTCAAACTCCTCGGGTGGTGCATCCGTGCGCGGAAGCAAATGGCTGCTCTGGGGAGCTGTCACCGTGACCGCTGCGCTGCCTGCGATGCTGTGCCGCGGCACCCCGCCACGCCAGCCGGGAGCAGACACCGGTGGCCGCAGGCAGCTCGAGCCTGCTCTTTTTCTGCACAGTCTGGCATACTGTCCAATACAGATTCACAAGAGCTGTATTCTGCCAGTATATTAAAATTTAATTAGGCAGTAAATGCTTCTTGCTTCCAAGCCCTGAGGCTGAAGAAAGCCAGAATGTCTTTTGCTTTCTTAATGGGACAACTGTCCCCTCCAATAGGCTGTAAATGGTTTTAGTGACATTGGGCAAAGCCTGCCTTCTGTTTTACAATTGTGTAATTGCTGGCACACCCAGTTCATTCCTGCATTGCCTCTTGCGGCACCGGGTGTGCTGGGAGGCGGAGGAAAAGCTGCCAAGCCTAACCCTTCTCCACGGGTCACTGGGAGACACTGGGGCTGCTGCGGGTGGTGTGGGGGAGCTCACGGCAGTACCAGCCCCAGGGGCTTTTGTCCCAGCTCCCGCGAGGGCCTGTGAAGGAGGCACTGGGGCTCAGAGCCTCAGCCAGGGCAGCAAAGCCCTTCTCCCCACCGCGACACCCCTTCTTGCTAGCGCGATGCCACCCTCCCCTGAGCTCTCACTGCCAGAGCCCCGGACGTTAATATTTGCCATTACTCGTAATTATTATTTCTTCACTATTTGCACTGTGGCAGGAGCTCATGGCTTCAGCAGGCACAGATTTTCTATCCTGGCCGCTGTGTACTCTGCCCACACTAAATTAGATACAGTCGCTTCCTCAGAAATCTCAAAGTCTAAAATAAATTATAATGCAGAATAACAGATTCCTGTGACGTGGAGAGCCTGGGTCTGCCAGAGACTCACAGCCGAAACTGCCCTGTGCTGCAGCTTGCACAGAAAGCCTCTACTGCCAGCTCTCCCCCGCGAGAGCTGAGCTCTGCTATTGAGTCTCCTTACCTGGAGAGTTGTTTGCAATTCTGAGTATTGATTCGGAAAATGCAGTCCCTCTTTGTAATTTAAAGAAATAAAGAGATTCTTAAGCACTGAGAAAGCTACCAGTTATTTAAAACACTTTCAGCTTAAAGTATTAAAAAAATGAAACGTTTTTTTACACATCTTGGTGTCCCTCTGAGTGAAGGCAAGAGAGGATTGTGTAAGGCCTTTCCATGGGAACCGAAGGGATATATACATTGTGGAAAACCTCATTAAAATACATTTCCAGTATCAAAGGGCCGTTCTTAATCACTCTGTGGCAACCTGCTGCTTCAAACAGCGTTTCCAGCCTCCCAGCCAGCGTGTTTGCTTCTGGGACCTCTTCTACCCAGTTCAGTACCTGTTCTCCTCCCTCTTTCTGGGGCAACGCATCACCTACATCTTGATCTGAAACACAGGAAAAACTTCAGAAATAGATATTGAGCAAAAGGCTAATTGCGAGCAGCGGGGGAGCTGCTGCCGTGGGCTGCACGAGTGCAGCGGCACCTCTGTGCGGAGATGCGCCCGTTGCTGCTGCGGGCTGTCTGTCTGTCTGTCTGCTGCGGGCTGTCTGTCTGCTGGCACCACCGGGCCACCTGGCATGAGGAGCCAGCGGCCCTGCGCTTGGCTGGGCCGGGTGGAGGGTGCTCTCCTCCAAGGGCTCTCTCGGGTTGGAGTCTTGGGCTCCTCCAGCACGGGCTGACGCCTCAGGGCACTGCTTACCCTCAGGAATAACTGATCTGGCCCAAACTGCGGCTCTTGGCTCCTGTGCCGCTGCCTGTCCTGTGCCAGCAGCCCAGAAGGGACAGCAGCATCAGGTGCCTTGCAGGTCCCTTCCCTCCAACGGGGATGAGGTTACAGGAATGTTCTCACAGGCTTAAGAGATTGAAAGGAAGAAGCAGAGCCACCCCGAGCCCAGCCTTGAGTCCTGCACCCAGGTGATGAGCAAAAATTCCTGTTTCCTTCCAACTTCATCTGAGATGAAAGGAAACAATCCAGAAGCATTCAGTGCAGCCAGCAGCGGCTGCTGGTACCTTCTCTTCACCACTTGTTACCCACCACCTTGCAACCGTCTTGCCAGCCCCCCTGGGGGGAGCAGCATTCCGGGCTTGGAGATGGCCACTGAAATCCTACTGGAGTTGGTGCGACTGTGCAAGTATTGCACCTTCACAGACTGGCCTGGGTGAGGAATCAGAGAGAGGAGCTGACAGATGCCAGATTGGCAGCTAGAAAATTGGCACTATTTTCTTCTTTTATTGTAACGCAGAAAATATTTTGACCTTGGGGTAGCTGGTGTGCATGGGGAGGTCTACCAGCAAGGGGACCTTGGAGGCAAGTGCTGCTCTTCCTTCTGAGCACAGGAAGGACCGGTGAGAAGTGGCCACACTCTCTGGACAATGACATCTACTCATGAACCTTCATTCATCTTTGAATTTGGGGCCCATGAGGAGCATCTGCAAAAGCATGTGGTCACTCTGCCTCTGGCTAATCCTGGGCTCCGGCGGCTGTGCAGGTTGCTGCTGAGATCTCACTCCTTGCATCTGTTCCCAAGACATCAAAAAGAGCCTCCCCCAGATTTTTCTATCAACATTTGAGACACTTGTCACTTTAAGAAATGTCTTCATTATTTTAAAATGAGGTTTTTGAGAGAAGCTGTTGTTATTTATAGATTTCTATCTGCTATCAAAGCACTCATCACTGTCATATCCCAGAGCCTCTTAGCAAATGCCATGTTGATGGCCACTTCGGAGATGTGGCTGGACAGGAGGGTAATCACTCTGTGCCCCCCACTGCTGGGCTGCAGCTGCCACCGGGGCAGGTTAGTAACGCCCTGGGCTTTGGAGCTGCTCGCTGGGAGACAGGGACGCAGCCAGCAGTGCTCCCGTCGGGGCAAATTCCCCGAGACGGGCAGCACTGCCACCTCAGCGGTGCTCATGTTTGCGACCGCTGCTGTGACGCGGCCCAGGACACCTGTGTGGTGCGGCGTGCGGTGTGCGGTGCGCAGTGTGGTGTGCGGTGTGTGGTGTGGTGTGCAGTGTGCGGTGCGCTGTGCGGTGTGCGGTGTGCAGTGTGGTGTGGAGTGTGGTGTGGTGTGCAGTGCGGTGTGTGATGCAGTGTGTGGCGCGCGGTGCGGCGTGCGGTGCAGGTGAGCGCCTGGGGGTGCTGCCGGGTGGGTAGCTGCGGGCGCTGTGCCTGCACTGCTGGTAATGCTGGTGGGCACCTGTGTGCCCATGTCCGCGCCTGGTGCCCAGAGCTGGGTCCGATCACCGGCAGGACACCGGGGGCACCTTGGGCGTAGCCTGGGACTGGGCTGGAGCCTGGGAGGGTGCAGGGTGCTGCGCTCGGGCAGCTGTTCTTCATCCAGGGACAATCAATTCTCCTCATGAAACAGCCTGTTAGTCACTCGCGGCTCCGACTGGCGCCCTGAAATTAACTGCCATGGAGCGGCTTGGAGGGGTTTTGCTGCTGCGATGCCTCTTTAGAGCGGGAGCCTTTGCCTGCAGCTCATGGCCAAGTCTCCCTGGGGAATCCTTGTCTGACCACCTCAGCCCCACGCGAAGTGTTAACGTATAATAAGGAGCAATAAGCATCCACTGGCTATTATTTTTCATTTGCATGGTCAGCTGGAACAGACAGCAGCTTGGAGTAGGGTTTGATATGCCTATATTGATTTTCTTTGTAGATTAGAGCGATTCGAGCAGTTATAAGGTTAATTTCAGATGATTAACTTCACCATATTGTAATATTTGATTTAGATTGGCTTTCAAACATTTTCCACTTATTGATTTTCAATATCATACTTTTAGCACTGCAGCCAAATGTCATTTAAATAAAAGGTTGACAGAGTAGAAAATATTCACTGCAGACCGGAAAATTCCGCTATATGCCAGCCTGGACCTGCCCCGACACAGCCAGGGAGAGGAGCGAAGTGCAGAGCAGTACACTTGCGTGCAAACCCAGCCTTTGCTGAATTCACACTGGGCTGACACAGCCCCTGGGCTGAGGGTGACTCTGGTCCTGCAGGGTCCCCTCGGGATGGACGGGTCCGGCCGCTGCATCGCTGGTTCTCGCCAGTACCAGAATGAGCCATCGCTTCCCAGCAGCCGCCGCCTGCACCCACTGTCGCGCGAGCCGTGGGGGCCACGGCATCGCTGTTATTGGCAGGGTTGTTGCTGTTTTGTTTGTGACATTAAAACTCCTTCTTGATAAAAATCACACCATGAAACTGCTGGATATGAGGAGAAGTTTGACCTGCCAATTTCTCCTCCTGGCTTCAGATAATCCTTCCATCCTGGGGGGAGGTGCCAGTCTTCTGGCGTAAGCTGAATAACGAGATTTTATTTGCATCAGCTGGAAGTGGCTAGGGATTTGGAGACTGTAGGAAAATTACACTTATGTGATTTCATAGGGAGCTTTCTCCTAAAATATGCAAATGAGGGATTAATCTTCTCTTGTCAAGGGATCCTCGCAAACCTCCCAGCCCAAGAGGAGTTCACGGAGTTAATGTCTCTGATAAAGGCGCCAGACATGTGAAATATGAACAAGTAGGACCCTGTTGCCAGCACCCCCGCTTGGCAGATGTTTCTGCTGGTTTTATGGACTGCAGGGCTGCTGTGGGGCCAGTCCCTTCTCCCTGCAGGGAGCAGGTGCCCGCTGTCACCCCACAGGACCATGCTTCCCCTGGGGGCAGCAGCCTCTGGAAAATGCTCTTTTTTTTTCTGATAATCTCATATTGTAACAATCCTGCAGTTTTTACAGTAGCGGTGCCCTCCTTATCCGCCACTCAGGTGGATCTGGGGTCCCATCAGCCAGCGATCTCACCACCAAGACCTAACACTCTCACAACAGGTCGCCCCTTTCCCCATGGCTACATTCCTCATCCTTGGCATTTACAGGTCCTCCAGCCACTCTGGTGAAACAAAGAGGCTTTGTGACGGGAAACCTCATCCTTGTGTGTTGGAAGATCTTCATCGTCCCGTCCTTACTAAGTTGTGTGCTTGCTCCAACCTGTGGTCGTGGGGAAAGGGTGGGAAAGGCATTACTTCCAGCTGTCTCGGATGATGCTCCTCATTCTGCCATCACGTAAAGGAAAAGCTCTGTGACTCGTCACTGCTGAGTGTGATGTGGTGCCCTTTATATCCCTTGAGACCAGACTGTAAGAATAATAGAAAAATGACATTTAAGCTATTGGAGGCGAGCATTGGGGTTTTTTATATTAGATTGTTCTGAGCTAAAATGCACAAAGGGAAAAAAAATCACCAAAAATACGCTGCTTCTTGCCTATTTTACATATCAGTATGGATAATACGTGCAGATCTCAGAGCAGATTATATTAATGTTTCTGAACATTGACGAGTCCAAACTACTAAGAGCTGTACGCAGCAGCTCCGAGAGTGTGGGAGTGACAGAGGTGCTGGGAAGTCAGAATACAGGCAGGGAGCTGTTTGCGTTTTTCATGGCTCGTGTCTCCTCCTCTCTCTTGTACTTTTATTTTCAGGGGTTATTTTCTTCTTCACATTTTGGTGATGTGCTGAATACAGATGAGACACAATGTACACAGAGCTATCAGAATGACACACGTATATAACATAATATATTTTAATAATTATAAAAATATAAAAAATATAAAAATAACCCCCTCATCAGGTTAGCCTGGCGTAGTCTGAAAAAGATGTGTGACACCCGGGTAGCGATAGTCCCTGAACCGGCTGAAACCCCCAGGATGCTCGTGAGTGCCCTGTGCGGGGAAGTGCCGGTGCAGGCGTCGGCCATACCTGCCGGGCCCGCGGGTCCCGCAGGACGGAGCTGCGCCCCGCGGCCACGCGCGCTCAGCCGTGCCGGACCGCGGCTGCTCTCGCTCCTGCCCCTGGGGCTGAGCCAGCCTTCGCTCCCTCAGCCTTCTGGAATCTGTCTGGTCTGATGTGCAAATCTCTGACAATTTATGATCTGGCCACTTCTCTCTGTGCCCGCGTGTCCTGAGGTGAAGTGATATTTCTTTCCGTAAATTTCAGGGATTTCCATCTGTTCAGGGAACACTTTACAGAGCGCCTGGCTGGCCACTGTGGTTCAGGCAGAGCTGATCAAATACTTATTTGTCAAATGAATTGTCTGATTAATTTTGTCATTTAAAATTATTTATTTATAAGTAATCTGCAATAATAAATATTTATATTGCCTTCTGACCAGCAATTATTTGCCCTTCCAGATTATAAACTACTATACACCTGTGGCAGCTGATGCTGATGGTCTAAGCTTTGGAACAATAATCCAAGAACGTGAAGAAGCTCTCTGTAATTCCCTCAGCAGTCTGCAGAACATTTGTATTATCTTCAGCTCTTTTCCAAAATTCTTCCGCATACACTTTTTGACAAAAGGAGACTGCACAGACCCCATGAAGGTCAAAGCTATTAAAAATCTTTTCAGTGAGCAGTGCTGCAGAACTCCAAACACTTGGAGCTCTCCAGGTAAAGTCCAAACTTGTATTTTTCATCTCTAGTTGTTCCAGTCCCATCTGGCACCCACCAAAAGAAACCAGTGTGGAAAATAACTTTCTGAAGCACCTGGGTCCATCAAACCAGGTTTGATGAAATAGCCGTTGTATTGTACCTCTTGAATCTAGAGAGATAAATGTACCTGTTCAAGTAATTAATGTGACTGGAAAAATATAGGGCATGCTAGATGCAAGACATTTTAAAATACAAAGGAACATTTGTTCAATATTTTTTCAGGTATCTGTTGAATCTGTATCAATAAATAAAATCATGTGGCTTAAACAGATCTTGTAGTGGCTGCTGTAAGACTGCATGTATGTGGCAAGATTTTATTGCTCACTGTCTTTACCTGCTTTCACCTCACTTTGCGAGATGCCTCGGAAGTTCCCTTCAGGCACCTCTGGATTTGAACGATGTAAATAGTGGTGTCATCTGTGTGCTGTGCTGAATTCTCATTCTACCTGCTCTCTCGCTTGTCGGCACGTATGTTAAATGGAAGCAGTTCCCATACAAGCCAGGATGGCACCCTGCTAATAGCCTTTGTCCTGCAAACATCTATGATTTATATCTGCTCTCTGTTCCTGCCTCCTCGGTCCCAGCTGGGGGTGGATCTGTAGGGATGCTGCAGAACGTCGCTGCATATGGCCAATAATGTCACCCTCATGCCTGCGATGTTTCTGAGAGATGATGTGAGAATGACATTGCCTGCAGCCTCTCTGTCTGAGCCAATTAAACAGAGAAATTAAACAATGTCTGAGTCAATTAAGAAGAGAAATTAAACAATGTGACAAACAGGAGACAATGGACACAAAGCTCACTGCTGAAGTACATCCAAGGAAGGACGCCAAGCACGTGTACAGCAGCCAGTGTCTGGCCACGGTGCTGCGGTGCCTTCCCCGGGTCTTTGTGATGGTCTCGCCGGAGAGTGGGGACGGTCTCACGGTGGGGCTGGCAGCTGTAGCTGCTCTGAGCCCATTTCTCAGGAGACAGTGCCTTCTCTCCTGCGCTGGCAGCGGAGTCCAGCAAAGACCCTTCCTTCTGGGGTCTTGAGTAGATGTTTGCTGGCCATCATTTTGAGCATCACTTGAGCAGATGTTTGCTGGCCTCCTGGGCCATGTGCTAGGTGAGGAGTGCGGAGACTGTGGGGGACTCTTGGAGCTGGCTCTGGCAAGGCTGGCATCCCTCAGACTCACAGTAGTGCATGGTCTCGGTCTGGAGCTCAGCGATGATACAGACCAGCTCTGCAATCTGGAGCCACTGTGTATGGTCACAAACGTGGCATCCACCTCAATGTATGTCAGGAATCGGTGAGTAATTCCTCCAGTGAGCTCATATGTTTGGCTGAGCTACAGCATTTCTCTCTGAAAGATAACAATCCAAGACTGAAAACTTTTAAAAAAATCCACAGCTTCCGTACTGCTCCGCTCAGCCTGCTAGTGGAAGGGAGAGGCTGTCTAGAGAGCAGGACAAGCCCCTTCTGGAGGTTTGCAAGGTGCAGCTGGAATGTATTTTCCCAACAACTTTAGGGAAAATTGTAAGTCAGCACCATAAATTTAGCTGTGCTCCACTAAGTCAGCACGGAGCAGCTATTACAGGTGCTTGGTAATGAACTGGCAGGCGTGAAAGCTACTGTATTTCAAAAACCCCGGCACTTTCTCCCCCTTGGGAAACAGTTATTGGAGCACAAAGAGCTCGGACACTGTCACCGACGTCACTTACACGTTTGCCCACATGCTGGTCACGGGGCGGACGCGAGCCTCGGGAAGCCTCTCGGCTCATCGGCACAGCCGGCGGCATGCTGCGTCCGTGCGTGCGAGCACGGCTCAGCAACGCGTGCTGCTGCCGCGGCTGCCGCCGGGCGGACGACGGGGGGGTGTCCGCCCCAGCCCCAACAGCAGAGGCTGCGCCGTCTGCCGGGCCGGGCCGCTGGGCTCCTGCTCCGGGCTCTCCTGGGGCTCTCCGGACCTGCGTGATGGGGCCTTTGGGTCTGCAAAACCACGCAGGCAGATGGGGCTCATCCGGCGCATGTCGGCACAGCCCGAGCTGTGACTAGTGTCCAGAGCACAGTAAGCACAGAAGGTGTTTAGCACCGTTGGCAAGGAAAAGTCAGCGGACAGACCATCACAACTTCTCTCTGTCCACACTGTAAGCAATCAGGCTTTCCCGACTTTTTTTCTACAGTCTATTGAGTGACTTTTCTCTTCCAGAGCTGTTAATAGAAGCAACTAAGCCCAACTACGTTTTTGCTGTATCTAATTGGTGCTTTCAACTGTAAGTAAAGTGATCTACTAATCATTTTGATCTCTGTTCTGTTCTTTGATCTAGCTGTTGTTCTCAGGTGCATGTAGTGGCAGCACAATTAATTAATTGCAAGTTTATAATTGTGCAGCTGCGGCATGCTCTAGTTCACACTTGGAGTTTTACTAGTTGAGTTGCCAGGCTTTGTCATTGATTCTGGCAAACAACAGTGATACGCTATACCATTCCTCGACCTTTTAAATTTCCCAAAGTCCACAAGCGTGGGTACGCGCCAGGGCTGAGCTCCGGCTCCTGACAAGGCTCCCTGTGGCAGCAGTCCCACCGCGCTCGGCACCTGCACCTGGCTGGGGGCGAGGGGCCCAGCTGCGGACCAGCATTTCCTCGAGCTGTTGGATTATTTATTGGGAAGTGCTGTGTGAAGTGTGCAATACAGCTTACAGAGAGAGAGCAGAGAGCATGAGAGAGCTTGGGGGAATAACCCAAAGGCCTTTGCTAGCATTAGCTATTCTGTATCCTTCAGTTTGAAAGGGAATTAATTAAACCTCCTGCTGCAGGGTTTTGATCAGTCCCTGCTGCAGGACAAAAGGAGACCTAGCAGAGGAGCAGGATAGCCTCCATTGTATACTCTTCTCTGAAATAGCTGGCAGAAAAGTAAAGCAGATGAGGCACAAATGTGATTTGTTTGTGCTGTTCCTTTTGCTCATCTGTTTTCCGTTGCAAAGAGGTGATGTTGCTCCTCTAACTCAACAGCAGAGTGGCTGGCGTGACCTCGCACTGTAGGCAGAGATCTGCATGGGACCTGTGGGTGAGGTAGGTCGTGTTGTGGGAAAGGGTAAGAGAACCTGTTTGCTAACACTGGTGGCTGAGGGACCTGCAAGGAGTGAGCTGCAGCCCTTTGGGGCCGTGCACGCTCCTGGCAGAGCTAGCTCTGCCTCTGTTTTCGTGCTCTGACAGGGCTTGTTCAGCTTTGATAGCTTCGTGCTCTGTAAACTGTCAAATCTCTTTGCCGGGAGAGCCAGTGGACAAAAGAGCCTCATCTATGTATTTTGCCTCCCTTAGAACAAGGCAAATATTTCAGTATCTGTTGAAGAATATTTGCATTTTTATGGATAAATGCAAGGAAAAAAGGCACCACGCAATCCCAATTTGCATCCCTTATTTCCATAGAAACTACAGGAGCCTTGATTGCTTTCATGTGCTTTTGATGAAAATTGAGTGGGGTATCTTTATCCTGCCATAAGGTGGGAAGAAAAATTGGCATTCACAGTAATATCTAATGGTTCAAAGAATACTTTTGCAAAACAACTTGCTGTGATTTAATAAATAACTTGGTGTTTTTCAAATAATTGGAAAAAAACTTTCTAGAAAACTTGTTGCAAGACTTTGCTAAACTGCTGTAGATTAACACCTGCTTGTGTGGAACGAGGATTGTTTACCAGTACCTGACTGCGCTTGTGAAATTGAGGTCATTCAGTTCCTGATCAAAGTTCAGACACTAGCGGGGAGCAATAAGGAATTTAGGTATCATAATCTATGCAAGTGCTTTTAGACTGTAGCGGCGGGGGCGGAAGGCAGTAAAAAGCCTACCAGTGCAAGCCGGCAGCTTTACTGTAAGAGCAGAGGTAATCGGAGGGTTCGGGCCGGCAGGCCCTGGCGTGGGCTCCTGCTGCGGCGCGGGACTGCGGGCAGGACGCTGCCCGCTCTGCCAGCGGGCGTGGGGCGCTGCCCACGGGGCTGCCGTGTCCGCGGGGCCACGTCCCCGGGCCGGGCCGCCAGAGCCGCGTCCCCGGGGAGCAGCCGGCGGCGGCCCGGGGCAGGCGGGATCTGTGCCAGCCCCGTTGGGAGCGGGCATCGCCGGCAGCCGCTGACCTGCCTACTGTTGTAAATATTGATTGGGCTTTAAAAACAGCAGTTTTCATCTTTTTTTTTTTTCCCCCCTCCGCGGACCCGGGCCGGTAACTCTCCACCCTCAGCCGTTGCCCGCCAGCGTTAAGCCCGGCACCCGCGGCGGGGCTGGCGGCTGGTCAGCGGGCCCGGGGCTGCGCCGTGCCTGGGGCGGGGGGGTCGCGGAGAGCAGGGGCTGCTCACACACGGCTCGGCCTGATTATCGTGTCCTGCTTGGGAGCCGTTGGGGAATACTTCGGTGCCTGATCTCATTAATGTGGTCAGAGGCTGCTTTGCAGTTTCTGTCTCCTGGAGCAGGTTGGATTTGCTGTGCCTCTACTGCTCATCCTGACACAAGGCCATTTATATTTGATGGTGTTTGGATGAATTATGCACATAGCCGCTAAGAGAAATTTAATGATGGGTTTCGTCGTCTCTTTTATAGATTTCAGCCTTTGAATTAGGCACCAGTTCACTCTCAGTGCTACAGGGGATAAAGGGAATATTCCAGTCCCTGCATCCATCCCAGCTGCTCTGCCAAGCAAAGTTAACAAGTAAACAGTAATCGCCCACAATTATTGCCCATTACGTGCTCTCTTCACCTGAGATCACACAACAAAGCATGAGTATCGAGTTACAGGAGGAGCTGTGTGGCAAGGAGCTGTCAAGATGAAATGACAGCAAAAAGACCTGTCAAACGCTGGCTCTGTGAAAGACCTAAACCATCTCCTGGTGGCCTCTCGGTGCGATGTACAAGAGCTACTTCTGTGTAATTATAAACTGTCTGCAGGGCTTATCTGAGAGGTTCAGAGTTGACATTACAATAACAGGGTGGGTGAGCTTTATTTAAGGGATAATGTTTCTGGGAGTGGTGTATACATGGCAATAAATGAGTGTGGCGGGTGATTAACTCCTGGTCCCTGCTGTGCGGCCAGAGGAAAGGAGCCTGGCAGGTCCCTGAGTGGCAGGGAGGTCCCGTGGGTCTGGCATCCCCCCCAGGCAGAGGGTGCCGCAGATCCAGCCGCGGGGCTCCGTGTGTGACGGCGGCTCCGCACTGGGAGGGCTGAGGTGGGTGCGCACGGGATGGACGGGGTCCCATCGGGAGAGGTGCGAGGGAAGATTCCTGTCACCGAAGCCTGGGCACGTACTGGTGCCACGTCCCTGTGAAAGCTGTCTGCCTGGACTCTACAGCTAGCAGAGAGGGAAGAGCAATTTCTTGGTGTGGTTTACCTGACCTACTTTAGATGCTTACTTTATGATGAATGGAATTATTTTCAGAATTGCCTTTTCTCGCCATTTGCTATAAAAAAGCAGGTGATGAGCTCACGTGTGGACCTGCAAGTCAGGAGGGACTGATCCTGTTGGAAATGCCTTACTCACTTTGGCCAACATTTTCTCAGTGTGCTTCTCCGGTTTTATTTTGTTTTAAGGATGAATTTGCTAAGGATGAATTTTCTACAGTTTCCATAGAAGTACAAGTTAGAAAGAGAAGGTGCAGAGAACAAGCCTTGCACCTGTGCATTCAAGGTAATTTTTTGTTTTCTTGAGCCAGATTGGCTCAGGGTAGACCTGAGCAGTATTTGACCCCCTGCCAGCCTTGGGAAAAGCACTTTCTCCTGTCTCCCTGCTCCCACCCTGCGGAAAAGGGACAGTAAAGCTGAGGATGGAGGGCTGCTGTGAATCCAGCTGCTTGTAGGGAGGATCTGTGCAGTGGCTCAGCTGTCCGCAAGTATGTCAGCAATGAGGTGGGGCTGGCTGCCAGCCCTCGTTAGAGATGTTGTAAGGCAAGCAAGAGTTAGTCTGTGTATGCGTAAATGTGGACACAGCTGAGGTATGTTCTTCCTCTGAGAATAAGCTGACCATCCTTGAGCCTGTCAGGAGTGGATAGTGAAGGAACTTCTAATCTCGATGTGGCTTCAAATCTGTCCTTCAAGACAGGAACATCCCGAAGCATGAATGAACTAATGATGTAGTTAATCAGTATATTTAGAATAGTCAGTCAAAAGCATGATTAAGCTTTATCCTTAACCAAACTATCCTCATTATAATACTGAAAATCACACCCATAGGTCAAGAAGACCCCAGCCCGGGTTAGACTCCCACCCCCGAGCGTGTGTAGTATGTAGAAATTCTTGTGTAACTGTGTAAACGGACTGACCAGCCAGCGCGGGGGGTAGTGGCTGTAGGTAAGAATGTGTATAAGAAACGCCATGAAAAGTCTCCAGGTGTGCTAGCCTTGTGGCTGCCAACTAGCACCCAAACTTGCGCAGCTTTGTAATGAATTGGTATCTCGTCTCTGTGTGTGAAATTGGCTTAGCGCACACCGGGTACCAAATCCGTCTCTTCAGACCACAGAGGCAGCCCCGCAGCTTGCATGCAGAACGTTTTGGCTCGGGAGTCAATACCCGAATCGGGCGCTTTGCGTTAGGGCAAAAATAAAAAACAAATTTGTGGATCCACAGTCTCTGGCTTAAATGTGTCCAAAGCCTCCGCGGGAGCTCGGTGCCCGCAGGCATCTGCGATGTTGCTAGAGCTGAACATCGTGGGAGGGCGGCTCATCGCTGGAGCAGCAGCCCCCGCAGCCCTCATGTGAACTGCGGGGCTGCAGTAAATTGCGGGGATCCATTACTATTTTAAGGGGAAAGGAAATCTCCCTGCTCCTGAATGCATCAGCCTGAGGGGGCAGGCAGACACTTGCAGGATGAGTTTCCCGCAGAGAAGGATGAAACTTGCCAGCTGCTCCAGTAATTGGGAAGCAGCAAAAAGGCAACGTGCCCGTTGGGTGAGCTCTGATCCCATCTCCAATCAAGGAGACCGATTTAGATCGGTGGAGCTGCCAGGATGATCCCACTCAGGAGAGTTAGCGGTGACATTAACTGCAGGGAATTCTACAGAGTAAGTATTAGCCTTGTATTATGTAGAATTTTTAAGTGCTTCATTAATTTACAATTCCACTTTTTATTAAATTAATTTGCATTTTAATGAAAAAAATAAGTGGATCCAGCTCTCTTCTTGTGTGCCTGAGCAGCGGGCGAGGCAGCTCTGCATTGCCAGGTCCCAGGAGCTTCCACCAGCGCAAGGGGCTGCTGCGCTCCCCCCAGACGAGGCAGCCCCTCTCCCCTCCGTCCTTGAGGAAGTTCCTGTGGTCGGTCCGGCTCCTTCTGTGGGGGTCTATAATGCAGACTAGTGCTTCCACCAAAGGTGGCGTTAAGGGTTCGAGGAAAATGCAGGAGCAGGACGCAATAGTCCTGTCTTGCCACGGAAAAAGCCTCTTGCTGCGGCCAACATGCAGCCTTGCCCTCCTCGACAGAGCTGTCATGCATCCCTGCTGTCAGGCTCTTCTCCTCCAAGAAATAAGGGCTGTGACAGTTGAAGACTTTAGCTGAAGGTTTAAAAAAAAAACCAAAAAACAAAAAAACCCCACAAAAACCACAAAAAACCCCAAAACAAAACCACAAAAAACCCCTCTCATTGACTGGCACCCTTTGAAATGTGCACCCAGTGCTCCCTTCTGACACGTGTCAGCCAATGGCCCTGACAAATGCCCTCAAAAGCTGGGTGTCTGTTCCTAACTGGGGATCGTCGCTTTTCAGGGAGACGGACATCATGACACCCTTTGACTGGCAGGTATAAATTCTGGAGTGAGGCAGAGCATATTTTTATAAAGTAAATAGCAAAGATCATTCTGAAATCACTGGTGTCAAGCAGCTTGGCTAGTATTTAAAATGTGACAAAGGTGGCATTTTTCTCTACAAGGTTGGCTTTTTCTAAAGAGAATTTCAGACATGGTTATAGTCAGGCAAAGTAAAAAAAAAAAATCCACGAGCCTCTTTGCCCCTTGGCCTTCAAATCAATAGGTAACATCTCTGGTACCTCAACAGACTCCTGAGCGCTTTACTGGCATACAAGCATTTCTTTCAAGGTCCTTCTGCACTGCTTCAGAGAGTAATAATTTAATGATTCTATTCTTCAGGGTTTTACTAATATAAGTTGACTGAAAATGAGATGCTCTCCACCAAAATGTCTTTGCTTCCAATCTCTTTTATCATCAGATTTGCTGTTAATCTCCCAGGCAGCAATCCCACGCATTGCTTTTCCCTTTTAGGCAGGTTAATTTAATAAGCCTTTTAATTTTTTTTTTTTTTCCAGTAGCATCCACATGCCTGCTAAGAGAACTTTGACTGTATTACCTCATGGCTTACATGCTGCAATGACTTCATTAACTCTAAGCCACAAATGTGGATCTTTTTCTGACCTATGCAGTCAGTAGATGACAGGAGCTTCTGCACTTCAGGAGCACACAAACTTTAGTTCCTTGCAACTTAGAGGAACACCAGGGGCATTGTGTGTGTAGCGTTGGGTTTTTTGGGGGGTTTTTTGTGTGGTTTTTTTAAGGAAAATTGAGCAATAAACATCCAGAGAAATGAGACATTTGAACATTCAAAGTAATTGATACCAGGGAAAAAAAATGATAAGATGAAATGTATTCCTGCAATAAACTGTCCATTAGTTGGGCCATCAGCATAACCTTAATCTAAAGTTACGAGGATCCATTACAGATATAATCAAATACAATTTTCTATATTCCATGAATCAAAAGCACCATATGTATTAAGGGCCTAGTTTGTCTTTTTGTTCCTGCCTTCTCCTGGAACAGTATATATCTGATTTCTTGTGTTATATTGCTCTGATGTCTGCTAAGGGCACCATGCCCTAGAAATTCACATTAAATAACTGAGAGAGAGCACTAGAAATGAAAAAAGTGAAATACTATCTAGACAGCTGGGAGTAAAAATATGAAAAGTGTTGCACTTACAGACGGAAAAAGCGCCTATTTTTATGACTTGAATAGACAGTTTGGTATAAAGAGAAATTCCTCACCCAAGATCAGCTGAGCTGCAGCAGGCAGCCTGAAATGTTGGAATCTGCAATATGCCAAGGTACAGTACAGATACTGGCTTCAAAGGGTGGGCTAGGATGTGGATACGGATGTAGAGCACGCAAAAGCACAGAGGGTCCCAAACTTGCTGGACTGATGACCGCTGCCATCCCAGGACAAGTTTTGGCTTCACAAGCATGTGTGCATCGGGCTTCCAGTGGAGACACTACGGACGCGGTGAGTCTGCAGCCAGATGCTCTTTGACACCAAAGGGTGCTCTCTTATTCTCAGGGGCCTACCTTCCAGCTTGTCCTTTCTTTCCCTTTGTTTTGTAAGTTTTTGCATTTCTTGCCATCCAGCAGATTGTCCTTCAGCATCCCACACCCAGGTCCCTGCCTTATTGTCCTTGCCTCTGCTCCATGAGCGAGGTCCGTGTCTGGGCACATGACAAACCCCACCCTGCCCAGCTCAAGGACATGGCCAAGGTCCGACAAAGGTCTCTGACTCTTGGTCCCCACATCACACCAACTGTCATCTTTGAAATACAGAGAAATCCAAAGCTGGAGTGGCGTCTCCAGGTTTCAGGAAGACCTGCACACTGTCCACAGCTTTGGCATTGCCCTTGGCCCTGGACCCCCTCTTCCCTTCAGCTCTGCCTGCAGCAAGGTGACCTGCTGAACAAATCATGCACCCTGCAGTTATCGGAGGCTTTGCTTTGATATGAAATGCCTTTGCTGAGAAACCAGTGGCTAGGGGACACTTTGAGAAGAGCCTAGAGGGAACTGTCTCTGTAGGGGCTCCAAACTTCCCATCAGAAACTCCCCACATCTTTGAACAGAATTTTCCAGAAAGGTGTGTGTGACCTGCCTGTGGACCCCAACACAGGGCTTTTGGGGTGGGCAGCTGCGTCAGCAGGAGCCTGCTGTCTGGAGCAATCCCCTGCCCTCACCACTTCATCAATTCTCCAGCTGTTCTCTAATCCCATCTGGAAAAAATAAATCTCTTCTGTCTCCCTACCCTATCCCATTGATTTATCTCTGACTCAGTTCTTCTCCATAGGTGCCTGTCCATAAGAAGGGATGCTTTCATTTATTCATCACAGATGACTTCTATGCCATTTCCTCCAGTATTATATACGCACTTCCATTGTTGACCTGCTTTATTTAGCTCTACAAAACCTTCTGTGCAACACCCAGCAGGGAAGACATTCTCAAGAAGAGCCCTCTGACACCACGGTATTGCTGGTGCTCCGTGGATTTCCCCTGTACCTTGGCTCCATCCATCCTCCAGCCCATCCAGGGCTACCGGTTGGCATCCTCACTCCTGGGAGCCATCGCACACCCTGGGTTTTGGTTCTTGCCCTCTGCGATGTTTTACCTTGCAACGTGCTGCGGGCCAGGGCGAGCTGACCCTGCTCAGAGAACCAGGGCGAGACCTGGGAGAGGTTTTCTTGAGTGAAGCAGGAGCAGCCGAGGGTCTTTCACGCCAGCACGAGGATCAGCTTTCAGGGCGTGTTGCAGGCTTGCTGCTAAATTCTAGAGCGAGGAGCAAAAGGCTATAAAAGGGTAATACTCGGTTGGTAATTAGGACACAAGCTAGTGGCTCTGTAATCAGCCCAAGTCAATTAATGGATGTGAGATGCTGAGAGAGTCCCGCTGCAGGGGATGGGAAGTGAAAGCCTGCCGAGGGCATAGAGTGGAAGAGGGATCACAGCCCTCGGCTGAGCGGGACGCTGCCAGAAGCCGAGACGAGAGAAGAAGAGGGAAGAAGGAATGAAATCTGGTTTTGGATTTCTTTGCCTGAGAGCTGGGGATCAGCCAGATAATGAGGCAGCAAGTTCTGAGGGCAAAGGAAGAGCTCGGGACATGGTTAGCTGCTCATTAGCAGCCAGAGACATATTGGCTCCCTGCACGGTTGCTAGCTCTCTGCTCTGGCCGAGCCTTTGAACGTCCCTGGAAGGAGGGCTCGCACGCGGTTCCTTGTGGCAGCGGCTCCCAGCAGCCACCGACTGCTCCTGAGCAGCAGAACAGCAGCTCTGAAGCTGTTGTGCTAAAGACTTGAGAAATTAATTTTGCCTGTCAGAGATTCCAATGTGTGTGAACTGAGGTTCAGCAAGGTAAGCTAACCCACCCGGCCGCGCTCCGGCACTGGGAATGCTGGAAGGGAAGGCCAGCAAGTACCTGCCTGTGTACGCTGGTATTGTCTTCCACATAAAACATGCCCGTAATTAATAGGTAGCATGAACCTAAGCCACTATCTCTGTTATCAATTTGTGGATGTGGTTGGATTGTCTGTCTCCCAGGACAGTAATATCCCTTCATCTTATTGCAAATTGCTCGCAGCATCCTTCTATTACACAGGCTTAATGCCTGAAAAATAGAGATTTAATACTCCACCATATCAGACTAAGTGAGGTCAAAGCAATTCATATTCACGATGCCACAACGCTCCTTGATGGCGTTTCCTGTGAGAAACGTGGCCGTGGAGGTACCAAACCCGGGAGATCTTGCCCCTGCTCCCCGCTGCCCCACAGCGGCAGGGACCACAGTATCCCCCCACGGCAGGAGTGCCGGGTCCGCTCCCCGGCGGCGGGTGGATGCCGTGGGCACGCGACTGTGGAGCAGAGGGGCCGGCAGGCCCCCCGCCAGGCTGTACCGGCCCCCCGCACTGCATCCCCGCCTGTCTCCACGCTGCCGCGGGCCCTGCCTGCGTTTTGCCGTTTTGCCGTGTTTTTCTAGACCGGGACGGCGGCAGCAGATGCATTTTCTGTGTGATGCAGAGTAGGCCGTGCGTGTTTCCCAGGTGTTGGATGGCTGATGTGCTTTTAATAAGCTGTTTGTACGTAAGGTGCGTGCAGGTTTCCTACGAACTGCCAGTTGTCACTTTGCTTCCTGAAAGGAGAGCCTAGAAGTAACACATCCTGTATTTACATGCTTATTTTTGTCCTGAAATGTATATATTTTGAGAGAAGTTAATGGTGTGTGCATGAGCCTTGAGGGTTTCCTCCCCAGCAAGAACAGATTTATCTCCAGGGATGATGTGTCTGTTGCCAGGACACATTCCTTCTGCATTTGGTTTTATGTGCATGTCAGGACATGGATTTCGCCTGCAACTCATGAGGAAATATCTAAGCATGTAAAATAAATGGGAAGTTTAGGTGCAGAGGGATTTATGTGCAGAAATTAAACATGAGTTAGGAGAAATATCCCTTTGCCTTGCACAACACCAGTGTAACAGACGTAATTCTCCTGGTATGAGCTAAATAGACCTGGACTACCTGCTTCTTCAAACTGCAGGACAATCCTGGGCTGGTGAACAGCCTTGCTGGCTGTACCTCGCGGTAGGAAGATCTTGCCTGGAGGCTTGGGTGCAGGACACAGCCTTTAATGCCCAAACCAGGGTGGTCTCTGAAGCGTGACACGGCTGCCTGTGACCATTCAGGGGATCCAAATGCCGAGGTTGCTCCCTGGCTTTTGGGCCAAGGTGGCCAGCGCGGATATGAAACATCGGTCTCCGGTGAGGGGGCTGGCGGCAGAGCCCAGAGCAGGTGCAGCAGAGAGGTGACGGCCTGGCCTGGCACACAGGAGCATTTTGTTTGCCTTTTTCCATGGCTGTGTGTCGGGACTCTTGCAGTCAGGGGCTTCTGAAGACCGGACCCATCCCAAGGTGGCGACCGCCCACGGGATGCTGTGTGCTCTGCAGAGGGTCGCTTGCAGAGGTCCTGGGAGCTGCCACTGGTGGCTGGCTCCGCCGTGGCTCGTCCCCATCCTCTGGCTGCAACGCTGTTGTGTGATGCTAAAGGTGGTACTGCAAAGGCTCCTTGCATCTTCCCTCCCTCTAAGGGGAACAGCCTCTGACCTTGGGAAAGGGAACCTCTGGTGGGTTTCTCTTCGTCAGTGGGCAACAGAAGGAAGGTTTATATCCCTGTCTCCAGGACTTGCAGGAGTTCCAAGAATCCTTTAAGAGAAAGAGACTAAAGATGATCTGTAGCGCAGACTATATTTTGCTTGGACAAAAACTGTAGGCTATGTAGAAAGACTATATTTTGCTTCAACACTGAAAAAACAGGATTTTGAAATCTCGGAGATAATGAGACTTTTACAGGGCTGCACTGGATGACTGTCACACTAAGAGGAGACCTGAGCATTTGTCAGCAAGATGCCAGATGGGAAGCATGACTATCTCCAGCCTCAGAGGAACACATCCCGTTGGGAAGCATCAGTGCTGCCATGCCAGAACGGGCTGCCTTTCTGCGGGCTTCTGCACAGACAGTGCTTGGCAGCAGCATTGTCACTACAAACACCACTGGTCACAAAAAAGGATTGCTTCTGAGTCTGAGGAATTCTTAAAATGAAACTGCTGGACTAAAATTAACTGGCTCAGCTCACAGCGTTGTCTACAAAAACACCATAATTACAGAAGGAGAGGTGGCTGCAGAGAGCCGCTGAGGTCTTCCCTGCTGGGAGCAATCTACCGATGACCGTGGGTTACGCCGACACAACGGTGAGTGGCACCTCTGCAGCAAACGTTTCCAGTAAGGGAGCTGTCGGGAGCGTGTGGTGTCTTCTGTGGCACCGTGACACACTTACAAGCTCTGACGGATGGCTAATTGCTCAGGTAGTCTGACATAATGGAGCAGTTCCGAGAGCACCTCAGCTGCAGAGGTCAGCAGTGACGCAGAAGGCATAATTTTTCATAGTGTGCTCCTTGTATCCTACAACTCCTTCTGTAATGGACTAGCAAATTACCACACTATTTAAAAGGTAGCAATTTATAACATTTTGATAACTGCATGCTCCTGAGGCTATATCATCTGTGCCCGCGGAGAGAATGAATGAGAGCACTTCCTCCCCTGCAGCATGGGCATGTAGAAATACAAACGCACATGTGCCTCTGCCATCCCAACCCCTTCCCTTCAGTGCAGATCACAGCTCAACAGGCAGGCTCCTGGGACAGACATGGGCTGTCTCTGTCCCATTCCTGCTCATTTCAATGTATTTCTGGTTTGGGGACCCTGGTGAGGTTCCAATGCCCACCCAGTCTTACCGTTTCCTCGCTCAGCTCCCTGCAGTCCACGTGGGCATTGCTCACCTTGGCAGCTCTCGTGTGTGCACAGTCTCCTGTCACAAGGAATTACTTTAATACCCAAGAGGTGTCCGGGTGGTTGTTCCCACAGAGGAACCGCAATGATGACAAAGCAACAGGGCTCACTGAACCATTCTGACCCTATTAAAAAGGCCCAGAGTCAGCAGGCAACTCTTTTTAAAATCTCTCCTTACCTTGGGTAAGGAGACGGGATGGGTTGGGATTCCCAAAGGTTGGGAATGCACCTTTGGGCGCCATCCCACGTGCAGCTGCCATCGTGCCTGTGCGCTGTCTGCAAACGCACTCTGACCACGATACGCACATCTAGATGTCCCATTCACTGTGTTTTAAATGTGTGCTGCCCCTCTACTGCTGCTGTTCTCCTTGAGCTGTGTGGGAGGAATCTCCCTTCATTTCTTGCCAAGAGGAAACTGAAGAATTGGGTGCCTGAAGAATTTGCATGGAAACATTCATCCCTCACAAGCAAATAAATTCTCACCTCCGGGTCACAGCAGCAGGTCAACTCTTCCCGCACAAATTGGGTCCTGTGCAATTTCCTTCACCGGTGCCACGGCCTTCAGCAGAACTGCCAGGCACTGTGTCCTGGGAGGAAGGGAGCGGCAGGATCAGAGCATGCTGGTGTGGCAACTGGCGAGCCTCCCCATCACACAGCAGTAGTTGGCAGAGCCGAGGAAAGTGCACCTCCAGACGCACGAGGCTGCGGCACTGCTTGGGGTGGATGAAGGGCCGCCGGTTCGCTGGCTCCAGCCTGAGCAATGGGTGTTGTTACCCCCCGCAGAGCAGGCTGGGAGCTAAGGGGTGGTGGGACCCCCAGGAAGCCAGGAAAATTGGATGATGATAGTACTGGACTTGGAGGACAAATCTTCTGGAAGTGTTGATGCTGCAAAATGTGCAAGCCTCCAGCAATCCATTCTTTCCAAGAGCAGAGGTGTGTTTGCTTGCTAAGAGTGCTGGACTGCATGTGTGCAGGTAAAGCCACACGTCTGGTTTGAGTAGACAATTTGCAGCCAGTGTGCGTGTGAGTGTACGTGTTTGATAACAAAGTGTTCCTGCATTAGTACCACAGCACATTTTTTATTAAGTGTCTGCTTTCCTCTGGAGTGATGTAACTCGGCTCCATGCAGGAGAGATGGGTCCAATTAATCGGATGGATAAAAGTGGTTAATGCACCTTGGAGAAGCGTAATTTAATTGGAAATGATTATTACGTGCCGCTTCTATGTAAAGAGTGTGAGAATCAGCACTAATGACTCTGTTATGAACATGACTTTTAATTGCTGTATGGTTCTGTGCTTTAAGGCTTTTGCTGGGTATGCTTTTGTTTCCCAGAGATTTCAGGTGGGATGCGGGTTGCAGTGACACGCTGGGGACGCACAAGGCACATTCCAGTGAATTGGGGCTGTCAGTCCTGTTTGTGGTTCTTGGGTGGAACTAGAAGCGCTGATTTGCCTTGGAAATCTGCAGAGATGGGCTCTGTTTGCAGTGTGCCAAGGACTCCCAGCAAGCGACACTCCTGGCTGGTGGCATCAGCCCACACTCTGCCTCCTTGCTCACTGCTGATTCCCCGTTTGACTCAGGTTTGTGTTCCAGCAGTTATGCTCATGGTGGCAAAAGCTATTCTCTGCTGCATTGTTTGCCTTGCGGTTTGGCATTGCCTTTCTCACCATGTCTCTGCCACTTCAAATGTAATCTGTAGGACGTTGCTCCTTCCCTCGCTGTGTGCAACTGCATTAGAGGCAGCACATGCAGGTGGGTTGTGCTGAATGGCACATGCACGGCAGGAAGCTCTTTGTTACTCCCACGTAGGCTGTGGATGCCGTGGGACGAAAGCTGGTGACGTTGGTAGTAGTAACTAAGCTCCTGTACATCCCTGTTCCATAGTGCAAGATTGTATACAGGGATGTTAACCCGGGGAGTTAATGAGAAACAACTGGATGAGAGATGGAAAATTAAGACTGTATAACCTGCAAAGAAGACAGCAAACCAAGGAAAGGAAATTTTCTCCCGTACCAAGCTGTGAAATACTCCCAGTTCACAGGCCACTTGTGGAGTCTTTTACAGCCCCTTGGGTTTTGCTGCAGCACAGGAATGGTGCTTACACAGATGGTGAAGATACGTTTTTGTAAAGGCATGGAAAACATCTGTGAGTAGACAAGATATCAGACTGTCATCAGCCCAAATGTATCTGTGCATTGCATTCCTGTTTTCCAGGCTCCTGGACAAGTGCCACTACAACTAACAATTTTCCTGTCCTTTTTCCCTTTGCTTTTAGAAGTATCTTAAACCAAACACCTCCTTCCCAGCAAGAACAGAATGCATTGCTGGGCATAGAATTAAAAAATCAGGATTTTGAATGCGAAAGGCGAAACAGGGGAAAAAGTTTCTGTTGGATGTAAACCCAACCAGTGCCCACTGAGCTCCCTGTGTCCCCCTGACAGGCTCCTGCCCGCTCTGGGGAGCTGGGGGGGTGGCCGTTCCCTTTCCCCTGGAGACGGAGCTCTACAGCCCTGTGACCCCCAGCTGGTCCCAGCTCTGCCATGCCAAGCTCTGGGCAAAAGTAAAGTGGGCAATGAACGTGTCACTGCCCTTTCTCTGTTGCACGGGATGGAGTCCCGTGCAGGGATTAAAGTAGCCTTGACTGCTGCAGGCTGAGCGTGGGTTGTGGCTGGAGCACGCAGCCCGTGCTGTGAACTGCGTCTGACGATTTTGTCCTCTCCCCCTTTCAGTCTCCTCCTCCCACAGGGAGCAGAGAAGAGGTACGTCTATTTGCTGGAGCCAGAGGCGCGAGAGTGGACTGCCTGTCCCCTGGGGTGAGCACGCAGGGCGGACTTGTCTGGCGGTGACAGGAGTGTGATTGGTTTTACCTGGTTGTCTGGCTGGCTTATTTATTTGGAACAAAACACATTCAGAAATGTGTCTGTGTTGGCAGAGCTGCGATAAACAAATACCCCTGAACAAAGGAGGACTCAGGCAGATTTTCATATGGGTCAGATGTTTATCAAAGAGCAATAGAAATCATAGAAAAATTAGCTGCTCAGTGTGCAGGCTGAGTGGACCCTGGGAGCACGGAGCGGAGCTGAGCTGTGTCAGCAGCAGGTCTCTTCTCCTTGTCCTGGCAGCCAGGGCTTTTCCAGCGTCCTCGTGCCCGCCTGCCTTCGGGAGCCACCGCCAGCGGCTGGGGTCCCCATGCCCTGCCCGCAGCGCCTGGGACAGCAATGTCCTGGAGGGCCCCTGTATATCACCTCGGCCGTGCTCCTGTGGCTGAAACCCTCCCTCCTCCTTGGGCAGAGGGGTGCTGACCTGCATCCTCCCAGGGATGGTGAAGGTGGCACGAGGGAGGCAGCAGGTTTCCTTGTCGTGCTGCATGTCAGGGGCTGCTCTGCTCTGAAAGGAGGGTAAGAGCATGCCAGTGGTCTTGGAGGTTTTCCCTGTAGGAAAGTTACAGTATTTCATCAGAATAAAATACACATTTTAGAGAGAGAAGAGAAATTCAATTTTTAAGCAGTTTTACAGGGGAATGAGGAGGAAACAGAAGAATGTGGTTTTATTTCACAGTGTAACGGTCCCCATGCTCCCTGGCAGTACAGCAAGTGAGGTTGAGCCGGTGTTGGCTGGGCACCAGGCACAGCTGGGGACAGACCCTTTGTGCCTGCCCAGGGAGGACGGTGCAAGTGGCGCTGGGGTACCCCATCCCCAGGTGACCTGTACCCCTCCTGTGGGGTTAGCCTGGCGCCGCAGAGCCCGCGGATCTCGGAGGGTGCTTGTGTGACGTCAGTCGGCAGCCAAACCGGGCAGACAGCAACCCAGCCGGCAGCTTTCTGCAGCCCAACCGCCGGGCCACCCTGGTCCCACTTTTTACTTCCAGAGCTGATGGAGCATGAGGGACTGCTGCCCACCGGGGCTGGGCATCGCTCCTGTGGCAGGAGAGGACAAGGTGACCAGGCTGATGGCTGCCTGTTGGGATGCAGGTGCATCAGCAGAGCTGCTGGGAACCTTGCATGTTGCCTGCCTGCACTGCAGATGCTTAAGCCAAGTGCTATTATGCCCCTGTTTAGGAGCACTAAATTTGTTCACAAATCTGAAAGGAAACAAAAGGTGCTCTTTTAAAGTAAAAATGCCATTCACAAGTTCTTTAAGACATATTCTGTTTGAACTTACTTTAAAAAATATTTAAGCATCTAGTTTGCTCTCTTTGATGTTAGATACAATTTTCTCCAATAAATCTCATTTTAGCTATTGCTTTAAATTAAGTAAATTCTCCACCTGCAGGCCTGATAACCAGCAGTCACGTCTTCCAGAGATTCTAGTTGCCCAGTGGAAGTGCGATGCACAGATCTGTGAACCTCATTCACCAGCTCTGAGCTTAGCTGTGCCATGAGCCCTGACGTCCTGCTATGTTTGCTGTGTTATTTCAACTCAGATCTATCTTCCCAGGGAACCTGCTTTGCTCTGACTGTGTGGGACGCATTCAGATGTTCCTCTTTAATTGATTTAAAGTGTTAAAAAATCATAATCAGTAGTGGAGCTGTGGTCCTTATAAACATGATCTCAGCAAGCAGGCAAAGCCTTTGCTACAGAGTCCAGAAACACTGAGGCTTTGCAAGAAGCATTTCCTGTTTTGTTTCTTAAAGATGGAGTTGTGTATTGCTGAAAAGACACAGAGCATAGCTCATCTGATCCCTGTACCTAAAAAGTGAGAAATACAGAGTATGGAGAGCCAGTGCTGCCACAGTGCTATCAGACTTGGTCACAGTCTAAAACTAAACTTGGAAAGGCACTCAAGGGAGAATCCTGCTGCAGCTGAAATCAGATCAGAGACACTGGGTTTGTGGAGAGGCTGAGGTTGAAGAGGGTGCACACTGCAGGCCAGGGCTTCCCAGGTTCCTGATCCAGGATGCTTGTCCCGTGAGCTTGCCAGGTTCCTCCTGGCTTTCCAGATTATTATCCCAAAGGCTTGTTTCTAATCCTCTGGCAGCACTGTAGAGATCTGAAGTTCATGTGTCAGCTCTCAGGGGTCTCTTCTGACTCCAAGGTGCTTGGGGCACCCCCGCCTTGGCCAGACTCCCAGAACTGACATCAGCCCCTTTGCCCACATCTGTTGGTGAAAGCACATAGATGATCAGGGAAGAAAGAGCTGGAGATTAAGTGGGGCTGAGATGCGTCAATGCCTGTTATCACCCTGCCCAGAGCGGCAGGACCGGGGAGAGGGAAGAGGAGGCTCCTGTTCCTCAGAAAGGACTCTCCTTATCCACTGGCACAGTGGCACCGAGCCTTGGGCACTCCTGCTGCCACCTGCAAGCAGCCCCTGACCCTCTGAGGCAGGAAAGTAGCATCTTCTCCGTTTCCCAGGTACCTCAGGATGCACAGAGGAGCTGGGTGGCCTGTCCAGCCACGCTGAAATGACGCGAGCTGGGGCAGCAGCATGCAAGGCACAGCCAGGTGCTGGGGTGACTAAGGAGGAGACACGCTGAAGATGGCAAAGGCAGAAACCTCACCGCCGTCCAACAGGTAACAACAGCCTGAGGAGGGGACTGGCACCAGCATGGTAGTTCTGCTTTTGCATTTAAATGTGTGAACTGCGGATGGTTCAGTGCAGAGGGGAGAGGGAGAGACAGAGGGGACAGTGGATCTGAAACAGTCTGTGGCTTTATGTTTGTGCCACCTCTCGGGACATTCCCAGGCTGGCATGTCCCTACCACTGCTCAAGGACCTGTCAAAGGAATTAGGAAAGACACAACCTGAAAATAATGATGCCCAAGACACCTTATGTAAACTTAAGCACAGAAGGAAAAAGCCCATGTGGGCTCACCATTTTACTTGACAGTCTCCACTTTGCACCTTGAATTTCATAAGCCATTGTTTTTCTTTCTAGTAGTGATGTACAACACAGGCAGAGTGAGCAGGCTCCGAGGGATCACAGACAGTCCTCAAAGCAGCATCTTTGCCATACAGAATCAAAACCCAGCTCTTGTTATTTATTCACCGCAAAGAAAAAGGAACTCCTGAACCACTGTGAGGAGGAAGAAAGGGCGGGGGGGAGGGGGGGTGTGTGCATAGAGTGGGGAGGCACCCCACAGCCACGCTCCTCATGCTGCTGAGTGGGACCCTTGCGTGTCAGCCCAAGAGCGGGCCGAGCCCACCAGCGCCCATGGGGAGTGTGGGCAGCGCTGGGAGCTCTGCCATTCTCTCCTCTGCAGCCTGTGCTCCAGCCTGAGGAGATGATTTTTTATTTAAGTGCACTTGAAATGCACATGGAAGATTCCCCCCAGACCCACGGCATCCTGGCAGGCCGGTGCCTGGGGGGGTCCAGCTGAGGACGGCGGGGGCTCTGCCGGGGTGCGTGAGGGTGTGCGGGTGGCTGTGCCTCCCAGCAGGGCCCTGCCCGCACCCGCACCCGCTCCCGCTGGGGGGGCATGGGCGATGCCGCGACCGGCACGTCCTCCCCGCCGGGCAGCGCTCCCTGCCGGCGGGCTCCGGAGAGCTGGGGGCTGGGCTGGGCGGTGCTGCTGCCAACGCGTGCTCTGCCCCCGTATTTCCAGGTTTTTGCTGTCGGCGCAGCCTGAAGCTCGGGGTTGCTGATGCACGGTGAAAACCAAACGCGCCAGCCCGCAAAGCCGCTGCAGCCCCTGCTGGAGATTCCACTTGGGCGCAGCAGGTTTCGTCTTCCAAGCGCTCCTTTCAATTGCGCTCTCCAGCTGCTGCCCGAGCAGCTCCCGGTGCGACAGAGAGCTCCGGCGCCTCCGCCGGGCCGGCGGCGGGGTCTGGGGGCCGCCGGCCTCTGGCTGCGGCGCCCGGGCCGGGCCCCGCCGGGCCTGCTGCCCCGCGCCCCGGAGATGGCGGGCGGGGCGCGGGCTGCGCCGCTCCATCCGCCTCCCTGCGGGGTCGGGGCGCCTCAGGCACCGACCTGCCGCACCGGCTGCCCGGGCGGCCGGGAGGGACGGCGGCGGCTGCGGGCCGCGGTTCCGTGCTGTCCCGGCGGCCGCCGTGGGAGCAGGGCGGGGCGGGCACGGGCGGGGCGCGTACCGAGGGACGCGGGGAACTTGTGCCGCCGGGCCTGCCGCTGCCCCCGCAGCGTTCCAGCCACAGCCTCTCCGCCCGCAGAGGTTCCGCTGAAGACCCGTCGCAGGAGCCCGCGCAGGGCAGGCTGTAGCCCCGCGCACTGCGAGCCCGAGGCAGCCAGGAGCGTCTGTCCCACAGCCGGGGAGGGCCTGGACCCGGGGCCGGACGGGGGCGGCAGTGGGGCCACCCGGCCCGGCCAGCAGCGGCTGCAGGCGCTCGCCGTGCTGCGCCTCCGAGCGCGCTTGCAAACTGAGCTGATTTAATAAACAACAGGAGCGTTTTCCCAGACCACATGCTGAGCTGTATTCAAAATACATTTGTACGAACATCAATTTTTAATGCAATTTATGCCGAATGTTATTGCAAAAAGCAGCCGTTAACATGACATTAATTCAATCACTGGAAATACTGTACGTGCTGCTAAATGAAAACATGTTATTAGTCAATTAGATTAACTGGATGTAACTCTTCCAAACGCAGTGTATTACGGCTTCTACATGGTTAATTATGTTGTACAAATTACACGGCAATAAGACTTAGTACTGGACACACACATAGAATTAATACATAAGCAGAAGAAAAAGCTTGGAATTCACAGTTTAACTCTGTAAAAATCATTTGAAATATATATATCTTGCAAGCTTGAAATAAAAAGACAGCATTATGCTGATATTATAATGGGAACAGGACAATTTCTGAAAGAACCAGGAAAGTCTTTGCTGTGAGATCACAGATGTTCGTGGCTGCTTTCATATCAAGTTTTAATCTGCTTTAAAAAGGCCATTTTAATTTTAAACAGAAAGACTCCTGGCCCTGGTGAAGTCCCTCCCTGTGCAGGAATCTCGCAGCACCCACACAAGCAACAACTTTGCTGCCTCCTCCTTTGTTTGTGTTTTAGGATGTTTTTGCAGGGAATGGTGCCAGACTTTGGCACCAGGAGTGGGCATTGTGCCTGACAACCACGCGACATGCCGCAGGCACCACAAACCCACTGCACAGCCTATGTGCCACCGCAAACACTGCTGGGGGTGGTGGCAGGCGGGCCAGCGCCGGCTGCAGCAATGCCGCTTGCGTAGGGAGCCCCGCAGCTCTGCCGCCTTTGGGGATCCCCAGTGGGGCGGGTTCCACTAGTGCCCAGCCTGACAGGCCCTGGGAAAGAGGAGGCTGTTGTTCCTTGGGAAGGATGCGGTTCCCTGTGGCTGGGAGGGCAGCTGCAGCACAGCAAGCTGGACAACCTAGGAGACAGCCCCACGCTGTCCCCGGTCTGCAGGGAAGGGGCTGCACCACCCAGCCGGAGCTGCCTGGGGACCCCCCGCCCAGATGCTGGCTCTGCACCGCTCAGGTCCCAGCACAAGGTGGCTGGCATCCTTGGACGAGCAGAGTGCCCTCAGCTCCCCAGATTCAGCGAGTCAGCCTTGAACCCCGGAGAAACCACAAGTGAAGAGGCGAGCTGGCTCTCACAGAGCAGCACGCGAAGCAGAGACACAGCTAACACGGAGCACGGCTAAGCGAGCAGAACGCCATTGCCGCTCACAAGTGGTAACAAGTGGCACCCTTACCTGCTCGGCACCTCAGCTGGGTGGGGAGTGAGCCCTTGACTTCCTGGCCAGGGCTGGAGCGTGCCTCTCCTCCGCTCCTGTCCTGGAGGCTCTCTGCATTTCTCTTGCTGCTGCCCAGTGCAGCCCCTCTCCTCCCTCTTACCCAGTGAGGCTGTATCTTAACTCACAGCATGCTCTTTGCTGAACTTGGCTGTGGCGGCACAGACCCTCTCGCCTGTTGTCATGAGGGACGTGCCCCCCTCTGCCCTGCTGCCAGCCCTCTCCACCCTCCCGGGGGGCTCCTTTGCGCTTGCAGGGGGCTGGTAGATCTGCTCCAGGCCGTTGTTCCCAGGGGATCTGGGACACGGGCTAGTGGCTCGCCTTCCCCTGGGACCCCTGGGACACTGCGCTACAGAAACACCCACCTGTACATCATCCTGCAAACAGGGTGTAAACAAGCAGGTGGTGGGGCTCTGGAAAAGAGTTTTTATTGCTATTATTGCAACAATTATCACAATTCATGGAAATGTGACTCTTTTCTCCTCAGATAGTCAATTGGTAACCTCAGCAGCTCCTCAGCGGTGCTGCAAGGCTCAGAAGGGTGGGAGAGCAAGGGCGAAGCGAGCTGCACCAGGAGCACGCTCTGCCCAGCACTGTTGCCTCTGTGTCGCCGAAACAACCCCAGTGCCGCAGGGCTGAGTAGGATGCCACCAGGAGTGTAAGGAAGGGGAAAAAGGGGAAGTAGAGCAATAGGTAAGTAAAACACAAAGCGCAACACACGCAGGCTGTGCTCCCAGGCTGCTACAGATGTGCAGCGCTAGCTGGGGAGGATGGGCCAGCCCTTGTCCACGGGTCTCGGTGCCGGCGCAGAGATGAGGCACGCAGGGAAAGCCCAGGAGGAGCTGTGCAGAGCATGGGGCAGGGGCAGATGATGAGGTGCTCTCTGACGTGATAGGCACAGTGTTGCAGGAGTGCCTGTGCCGACAGGCCCTGGCCGAGAGCAGTTTTTGCACTGTGGTGTGAGGCCGGCGGGGGCTGGTGGTGCCGAGGCGTGCGGTCACCAGGAGGTGTGCGGAGAAACCGCTTCACCCTCACAAGAGCCGGTCCACACCCATGCACGCAGCTCCTCGAGGGACAGTGCCTGTTCTCCAAAGATCCCTGCACCGGCGCTGGCGGAGGTGGCTGGGCTGGCGGGCGAGACGTGCCAGTGGTCGGCACCCCGGTGACCTGCGGCTCCCTGCTGCCTCCGGCCCCGCCGGTGTGGGGGTGGGTGCCGCACCGGCAGCTGCAGCCCCAGCTCCCGGGGCGCCCACCCTCGGGGGTGCCCGGGGATGCGCGCTGATATCGGCAGCCTGCCGGTGATGGGCTGGTATTTAATTTGACATAACCGGGGGCATGGTTCGGGAACCAAGTCGATGCAGCGGAGGATAGCTTATTGGTTTCACTGGGAGCGGAGAACGATTTGAGCAACCTCTGTACCGCCAGTTCAGACACACACCACCGCACTGTTGACTTAGCAGCCACTGCTGACAGAGAGAAGTGATAAAGCTCTTGGAGATATTCCTGTCTCATCTGTCTCGGGTAAATCAGAGGAAGGCTGGAGAGATCAGAGGAGGCAAAATGAAAAAGCAATAAAAAACTCCTGACTCTCATCGAAGGCAGAAGTTGGTCCGACATGACCACTGGCAACAGAAAGATTTCACATGATCAGGGGGTTGCTTACGTGAGGAATTGGTGGTTACTTAGTGGCTGCTTAAGGGGCGAGGGGAAAAAAAAAATCAAAGCTCCTGCTGTTTGCAGGTTGATGAAGGGACTGCATGTGCCCCTCTGCAGCCCCTGTTTACCACCAGCCCTACCTGCTCAGAGTAGCTGGAGATTTCTGACTGCCCGCTCAGAAATAAAAGGAGCTCGAGAATCAATCATTTGTTTACATTGTATAACTCGTTGAAAATCAATTGGCTCCACATGTTGCAGATCTGATTGCATTTTGTTAGCGGTCACAGGGAATGGTTTTCCCTTGACGTGCCTGGGTTCGTGGTTTCTCCAATGCATCAATTGTACCAAGCTTTTAGGATAATTGAGACTGAGCAACAATCCCCTTTATAAATATTAACTGTGATATGCTTGGGAAACTCTGCCTCTCTTGGATGAATTTTTAACTAGCTTTTTAATCTATTGCTTCTTGTTAGAACAGCAGGAGCGTTTCTCGGTACCTGTTTCCGCCTCCCCAGCTCCAAGGGAGCGGCGTCCCCGCCGAGCCCCGCTCCGGCCCTGCTTGGCCGGGATGACCCCGCAGAGCCAGCGCCCGCTGCTGCGGGCAGGGGAGGGCTCTGCTGGCCCGGGGGCCACGGGAGCGGGAGAAACCCCGGCCCAGCAGGGCCCCTCAGGCACCCACCGCCCGCCCGCGTGGCGGCCGTCCTTGCGCGTAGCGCTGCGGGGCCTCCGGCCGGGGTTTGCCCGGGGAGCTGCCGTGCACCGGGCCAGCCATGGGGGTGGCAGAGACGAGGCGAGGAGAGGGGGCCCCAGGCCTGCAGGGAGCAGGTGCCATGCCGCTGGCCTCTGGCAGGGCGACAGCCTGAGCAGCCTTCGGCCAGCAGATCGGCTCCAGCTGCGGTTTCCCGGCAGCGCTGCGGAGCGGAGAGGTGGGCCCAGCCCTCACCTCAGCAGCCATCCAGCCCCTGCCAACATGCCGTACATGAGGCGTACCCCGGCCTGCAACGTGGCTGAATCCCAGTGCCTGCCGGTTATGTTATTTTTCTGCTAGAAATTGACTGGTGAGAAACTGGCGTGTTTGAAGGCTGCCAGGACCAGAGGAGACCGAAACAAGAACACTTTTTCCGGAAGAGGGGAAGGGTTTTGTTAGAGGGGACTCCAGCCAGATGCTCAAAGATCCCCTTCCCGAGACGTGGGCACTGCCGTGGCACAGGCTGGGAGGCAGCAGGGCCGCAGGACTGAGAGCAGTCAGGCGTGGGCTGAGGAGGAGCTCTGGTTTCTCCCAAGGTGACTGACATGCAGGGACAAGTCTCCATGTGGATCTTTGGAAATTCCCTTAGGTGATGCCCGGGAAAAGCGGAGCCCAGCAATGGGGTGATCTCTGGAAGCAGGTTCCCGTTCCTGTGCCCAGCCCATCACAAACCACCTTGTGAGTGATGTAGCCTCAGCACCCAGCGTGTGGCTAAATCAAAGCCATCAGAGAGCGTGGCAGATGGGGACCAACATGGCATCGCCATGACCTGCCAGCGCAAGGAGGGTCCAGCTCTCTGCTGGCTGGGGCTGTTGCATGGCCAGTGCTTCGGTTAATCACGCACTGTGCTGGATTCCTCTTGCACCTTCTGGCTCCAGCACAAGCCCCGGCCCCTGGGCTGTGCTGGGAGAGGCTGCCCAAGCTCCAGCACAAGTGTCCCCAGCTCGGTGCTGGTCGCTGCCCTGGCAGCACTGTCCTCCCTGCTCCACCATTGGCAAACCTGGGGCTGGTCTGATTGTGCCATTGCTGCATGTTTTCTATACTCTTGAACCTGCTGTTCACGTCCCTCTGTGGGAAGCGGCAAGTGCTCTGGTTACTGCCGGTATCGGCTACACAGCTGTGCCCAGGCAATTTCCCAGAGCGGTGCATGTGGGGCTGGCCAGCAGGTCCCTTCTGTCTGCTGACCGCGCCCTCGCTCCGCTTTGACACGGGCACATGCCTGCGCCTGCGGTCTGCCTGCTGTCCTCCCTCTGCGTGCCCCTCTCCCTTCCCATTCCACCCCATCTCCTACGTGGCGAGCCAGGATGCCTTTCTGCAGACCGGCTGGGCTGCGGGCGAGAGGCGAGCAGCCAGGAGCTCCTCACGGTGGGCGCTGACCCGAGCGCTGGGGCTGGGGGAGGCTCTGTGCGCGTGATGGGCTCGCCTCTCTAGCAGAGGTTGCAGCTGGTACCAGGACCCTCTTAGTCTTTCCTTTCCACCGGCATTTGTCTGGCTGGTTCTGCAAAGCAGCAGGTCAGAGTCCAACAGCTCTATCCCATCTCGGTTAAACTGTGTCTTTTCCCCCACCATCAGATGTTGCCTGCTTTAATATCATCTGAAAGTCTGTCAAACTGTGTATATTCTTGTGAAACCTCTATACAGAAAGAGACAAAAGGAATCAGAGATGCTGTTAAAATGAAAGCCCTACTTTACATTTCAAATACTTCAACAGATTTTTCTCTTTTTTTTCTTGGATCTTTAATAAAAGCTTTTAAAAGACTTGCCGAGGGATGTGTCTATGAGGACGTGAGGAAGACATCGCAGTCAGAGGCTGCACAAGTCACTGCCCCAATCTAGGCTCAACTTTCTGGGCTGGTGCTCGCCCGTTTCAGCTGAGCGGCTGCCTGCGCTTCGCGGGGGAGGCAGGAGGGATTGCCTGGAGAGCCCCAGCGTTGCGGCTGCAAGCATTTGCCTAATAGGCGCCTCAGAAGTGCATCCTGGGAGCCATGCCTCTTCCCTGAGCAGCAGCTGTTTCTCTCCAGTAAGTATGTAAATCCCAGCACATTCCCAAGCGCAGGAGGTTTCTGTCAGGCTCCAGAGGCTGCACACTGCCACGGAGGCTGGGAGACCCCAGGGTAAACTCCGGTGCATCACGATACGAGCGGCGTCGGGTGAAATAACTATTTCGGGGCACTTGCTTGTGTTACAGGGTAATACTTTTTTTTAAAACCAATTTGTATCATACCATGAATATTACTAAAATATTCTACTAGTCGGTAAAAGTGCAATTTACTCTGAAGAGTATGCAGAAATTTAAGTACAAGAAATACATTTAATGTTCTTGTAGACCGTGCTGGGGAGAATGGCATTCGTTCCATGCAGACACAGACCCTGGCACAGCTTTGCCCCAGTCCGCGCTGTCTGCCACGGCCCTGGGGACACGAGCAGCGCTGGGAGCCAGCAGGTGCGGTGTGAAGGGCACTCGCGCTGTGTCCCGCTGCGTTTGCTTGACTCACAGTGCGGTGGTAACTCGCCGCTGTGGGTGTGTGCCACAGCTGTCCTGGGCACGCTGCAGGCTGGAAACCATGCCCGCTGCCTCGGGGGTGCTCCCAGCCCCTCTGCCCGTTACCCCGGCTGGCAGCGCGTTGGGGGGGCCCTTCTTTGCAGGGAGGAGAATGAAATTCCTGATTAAATGGTGACTGCAGAGCTGTCTGTGAGCCATTCCTCGGCTCGACGACGGCCAGGCAGGCCGGGGGAGCTGCTCACTGGCTGTCACGCCGGCCAGCCTTATCCGTATTTCAGTGCTTGGGGAGGGCAGGTTATTTCCTGGCTACTTGGCACGGTTGCAAAATTTAGTGGAAAAGCTAAAACAGACTGTAGAGTGTCACATTTTGTTAGTGCTATGCGGAGAAGGGTTGTCAAACCCGCAAACAAGACACGGGACAAGTCTGGAATTGACAGAAACACTGATGTCTGTCTCCACTGAAAGTGCTCTGCTGCGAGCGGATGTCGAAGCAGGGGCTGGGACACCTTCGCTTGCTGCCAAACTTAGTGTTAAAGTCTGGAGCACTAACCAAAGCTGATGGAAGTGTATTTATTTAAATTGCCAAGATAAATTAACTTTTAAAGCCATGGTGAAAAAGTCTTAAAAGTCTGTGCCGCGAATCAGGGGCATGAATATTCAGCCACATGCACTCATTGAATTAGTTTGTTGCAAACATATTTGGAGGCAGCTGTTCATTTAATAATCAGAGATAATCACAGAAATAGATGACCGGTTACTCCATCTAAATTGCATGGTTAAAATTATAATTTTATAACTCTATCTCAGCAATTAGATTTAATAGCTATGAAAATCCAGCAAAACCCAGTTGAGGGAAAGCTGTTATTCTTTTAATGCAGAAAAGACAAGGTCAGATTGGGGCTACCTCTATGCCTAACCAGCAGCATCTCCAGTATCTGGGTCATTTCTGACACTGCCCAAAGTGCAGAGGCGAGACTTCTGGGCCAAACAGTCCAATGCCAAAAACGGCCCAGGCAGGGGTTAATTTTCTTGGTACTTCCTGTCTTCATTACAATATTTGTCCCAAGAACAGATTAATTCCTCTCATTCTTTCTGCCTTTCCAGCCTTTTGTCACGGGAATGCATTTCACAGGACTGTAATGTTTGATACTTGCTCTGAGTTATAGCTGTGCCGTACGCTGTAAAAGTTTGACTCTCTCAGTATTGTACATTTTGATTCTACCCCTGCAGGCTATAAACAACCCAAATTACCTCTTTCTTTAGCTTCCAAGAGGACTAATCCCCTGTCTAGTGCTTTATCAGTCAGTTGAGAAAGAGTGAGACCAACCTGCCAATCCAAACAGAATATATTGAAAAAATCATATTACCACAATGCAGAACCTTGCCGTAATTCACCGAACAGCTCAGCCGGTAAAAGCCTGATGCCATGGCCGCCTCCGTTACTGTAATGAGACCAGCAGCAGATGCACCGTCCATCCACCCATCCATCCTTCATACCCCCTCAGCCTCTCCTAAGGCACTGCGCGGAGCAGGGAGGGGCTGTGGATGGCACGGGCAGTTGCAGATTGCTGGCTAGGACATTTTTAACATAGTGAACCCCGTTTTGATGATGGGTGCCGTGCTGCAGGTGGGCTTTCGCGGTCCCTCCACCTCCGGCCGGCCGGGGTTGAGCCCGCTGTGCGCTGCAGGAGCGTGGGCCGGAACGGGCGGTGGGGCCGTGGTGGGGACACGCCGTCTGTGGGGTGGGGAGCTCCCTGAGCTGCTTCCCGCTTGTCGCTCCTCCGTCCTGGGCAGGTCTCGCTGGGTGGATCTGGGGGCTTCTCCTGCGTTTCCTCCCTGGTGCCATCACGCACTCCTCCAGCTTGCAGGTGGCTTGTTTCTGAACGGCACCACGCGATGCCTCCTTGTCAGCATCCTCTGCAATTTTCTCAGACTGGTTTTACTGGCCAGATGAGCTGATCACGCCCAGCCCCTCGCTGAGCAGGGGAGGCTGACCGGAGCAGTGCTGCGGGGCCTGGCCTGCTCTTCCCTAAATTGCCCCCCAGCATCCCTGAAAGCCCGGCTGGGGTGCAGTGCTGCTGGGGATGGGCAGGATGCGGCCTCTGCCTGGGGAGGGGCAGGGGGTGCCTCTGCCTGGGGAGGGGGTTCTCCTTGGAAAGGGAAGGCAGAATTCATCAGAGCCGATGCGGGAAGAGCCGCGCTGGCCCACAATGGTGCCCTCCAACCCATGAGTTTTCAGGCTCAGCTGAAACTCCTCTCTCAAGCACTGAGGCCAGTGCAGGTTGCTGCAAGGTTTAACGCTTTATTGGAAAATGAGAGGTTAGAGCATGTTCCAGAGGAGAAGGAAATTTATTGTTGCCCTGGCCCTGCAGCAAAGCAAAACTCAAATAACCCAGATGCGGGAAGGACTATAAATCCCCCACTGGCAATCACACTGCTAAAAGGATGGTGACAGCCACAGCAAAGTTTGGCCAGTTAATATTTCTCATATCTGAGTGCGAAAAATAGCAATATTTAAAAAGATATCTCTGCTGAATTATGCAAGAAAAAAAAGCAAGCTGTAAGCCCTTCTCAACACTCGGCCGCAGGAGGTGCAGGTTTGCAGAGGGCTCCCTGGGAGCAGCGGAGGGTCCTGGGGATCTCCTCCTCTGCCGCAAGACCCCTTTGCTGTCTCCAGGCAGTCCTGGGCAGGTGATGCCTTTCTGCCCAGCCAGCCCTGGCGAGATTCCCTGCCTTGTGCTGGGTGAAGCTGCCTCAGCCTGGCCTGATCGTTCTGTGAACGGGAGAGCGAGATGAGGAGAAGGAGGAGGATGAGGAGCGGGGAAGGAGCGAGTGCTCCAGCAGACACCGGGCAGGTGGTCAAAGCACTCGAGGGGTGGTGTGAGCGGGGCAGCGAGCGCTCAGATCAATGACTGCCTGCAGCCTTTCTCACCACCCGGGCCACCGGGTGAGCCTGCACCACCGCAACCGGCTCCCTGCAGGGACAGGTATGAGGAGAGGTGCATTTCCTTCCAGCTCTGGCTGGTATCTCTGCAGCGGGATGGAGAGGGTCGTCATCAGCCTAAGAGCTCTAACTCTTTTTTCCATATAAAGACTTAATGATGAGAAACTTTTACTTTTAATGTTCATTTCCAGGCAGTCATACTTGGCCACAGATTAAAGGTCCTTGGCTGATGGTCCTGGGAACAGCAGGGAACACATAGCAAAGGAAGCATTTCAGATTGATAGACCCTATAAATTTCCAGCATATGTCTTTGTTTTATGCTCTAGGTGAAGGGAGCAGAAGTCATCAGTTCTCCTTCCTGGCTGCCCCTGAACTGCTTACACCGCAGGTAGGCCAGGCAGCATCTGCCTGGGACACCGCTGATGGGGCTGAAGGTCAGTGAAGATCCTGGGCTGTTTTGGTCTGGCAGGTTTGCCTTTAAAAACTGATTTTCCATGGGCAGAAAATGCAAGCTGCCAAGGTCATGCCAGGAGGGGATATTTGGATCTTTCTGGTCTGGCATCTGAAGTAACTCGCTGTTAGCCTTAGAAATGCTCCAGTGCGGCTGTCGGCGTGGGCTCCCCACAAGGCAGCCGCCCGCTCTCCCCGCAGCTGCACGATTCATGAGCTTTCGCATCTCTGTCATTAGCCTGTTAATCCAACACCTTGCTCCAGCCTTGCACCACAGTGAGGATTTATGGTTCTTACAGACCAATTTCATTATCCCAGAGAGAGAATCAGCATCTTGTTATGGATAAAATGACAATAAATGAAACGGCCATTAATTTATGATCTTGCCACACAGTGGCACTCAAACAGATTCCCATTAATGGTTTGTTGTTATCACCTCCCATACTGGGCTAATAACAGTTCATGGGAAAAACCACACCTGAGCTCAGGGAAGGCACCGGCTGCCGAGATGTTCGGGACCCCCGGCCCCTTCCTCAGGCGGCAGGGCGACCCCCAGCCCCACTCCGCAGCCACGGCAGCTGGGGAGAGGCCAGACAGCCATCCCGATGGCCTTGGTGGGGAAGCAGCAGCCAGCCCCTGCTTTGGGGCCTGGGGACCCACTGACTTTCTGGAGGAAGAGTCAGCTCAGCAACAGAGCCTTCCTGTGCAAAAGCGAGAAGTGAGGCTAGGTGTGCCGCATCCTCCCGGGGACGAGGGGACCAGAGGCTCATTCGTACGGGGGTGTGCTGGGTGGCAGGGAACCTCGCCCCACTCTCTGCTCCCTTCCCTTTGCGCTGTGGACAGTCCCAGGGATTTATCGCCTGCTAACAATTAACTCTGTTAGGCAGCAATTTGATTTTTTATGCATTTTAATCCCACTGATGGCAAATGAATTTGTGGGCTATTGCAGCCTGCGGCAGGCGCGATCCCTGCCCGGCTGAAGGATCCCCATGGTGCCCTGGGAGCCCGGCCCTGCCCATCGGCGTCGGGCAGCAGGAGGGGAGCCGGAGCCGGAGCAGCGCCGCAGCAGGCGCAGTGCTGGGGAGCTGCGCTAGTGGAGATCGATCAGCCAGGGATGGAGGCTGCCATACAGAAAGGGGAGGAAAAGCTGCCAGCTGGGAGAGCGTCCAGAGGAGTGGTGTAAAAAGCTGATTTTTCTGTTTGCTGGCAGCTCAAAAAAGCCCAGGAACATTGGCTTGACATTAAACAACTTTTCAAAAACTTCAGCAAAGCAAAAAGCACTAAACACAAAGCAGGAAAAAAAAGCTAACCTTTCTATGTGGTTGAAGTACTTAATTTGATCCAAAATGAAGAACCCAGTTTCCTTACTGAATTTGTACTTTTTAAGAATAGTAAATGGCATCAGGTGGAAAAGCCCCAAAATTTCTGCTTTTTTTTCTTTTACTGTCTTTTTAAAAGGTAAATAAACTGGCAAAATCAAAGTCAATCCATGAGAAGTTTCAGTGTCATCAAATTTGCTGCTTTGACACAAAGTGCTTCATTTGAAGAGCTTCTCATGGATGCTTTCTGATGCCTGTGTGGCTCCATGTACTCAGAGCCTGCTGGAGACCGCGCCGTCCCAAGTCCAGACGCAACGCTGCAAGAGCCGCATGCCTCCCGCCAGGCAGCGCAAGCTCCTCTGCGTGCGCCGCCCTCGCGCCCTCCAAGCTCTGCCCCGCTGCCGGGAGAGTGGTGGCTGGGAGGGCTCATCGCCGGGGCAGGAGACCCCGGCGCCCACGCAGAGCGCTGTGCCCGCGGCCGAGGGCAGCCTGCACTGGGGCTCTGTGCTGCCACGCTCTCAACAGCCGGATCCAGTGCTTCTGCTCCGGATGAATTATGTTTAATGTGCGTTTTGCTAAACGCATTTTTTGCATGACAAGTAAACATGCTAGGAATTGGTCTTCATAAACACATTTTTACAGTAATACAGCAGTATAAAGAAGTGCTCTGGCATATCTCCCAGTGTCACTTTTATTTACATTTTAAGTGACCTGTTATTACTGACCTCTCTGCCATAAACGCCTAATTGAGAGGAGGCCACTGAGCAAGCAGGGCCAATGTGAAAGTGCACTATGCTAAGTAATTCAGAACGAGGACTGTGGTTGTTGCAGTGATATATGTAAATAGGGGATCCTTATTTTTTAACTTACAGTCTGTGTTGGTTTATGAATTTTAAAAGGAGAAAGTCTTCCTTCTCTAGTACAGGAGTGAAACGAGTTTCTTTTTTCCCTGAAGTCCCACCTCCAGTAGCCAGCTTTACAGGACTGACAGTGAGACAGGAAAAATGTGCTCATGGACCTCTTTCTGCATTAGTGCATTTTAAATCTATTTATTCCCGTGTTTTACGTGTGGCTTGGTGACAGTCCCTGTGGGTGCAGAGCATCCTTCCCTGGCATCCCCTGTCAGCAGGGCACCTTTCCCTGGCATCTGGCTGCAGAGATCTCAGGGCTAAAAACCCGAGCCCGAGTTTCTCTCCAGTTCGGTGAGGATGCCTGTCCTGCAGGGAGCGAGTCCTAAGTGAGCCAGTTTGCAGCCTGGACAAAAGCCATGCGAGATTCCCCGGCTCTTCCTCTGCAGCCCTGGGGCTGAAGCACTTTGCACTTAGGCAGAGCGGAGCACCCCGGTCCCCGGGGAGCACGCCTGGGCTTGTGCGGCACTGAGCGCCACACACTTGTTCCAGCTCACATGAGGCAAGTATTTCCTTTTTATTCCACCTTTTAATTCAACTTCATGTTTTCTCTTCCTTTGTGATGAGAGTGGGATGAGAGGAGCTCCCAGACTATCTCTTCAAGACCATTTATTATTTATTCATTCTGTTTCTACCTTGTTTTTCTGTCTCTCCTTATTTGAGAATTTTTCCAGTCCTTGATATTATCCTTGTCCCTCTCTAGTTCTCATCTATTCCTACAATACCCTCTAGAGACAGGGTAATCGCTCCAAGAAAACTGACTTACTTTCAATCGCAAAAAGCTTCATTAAAACGCAGTTAAGGTTCCCAAAGGTACTTTCTGTTCCTTAGAAACATTCAGCAAAACTCATACTTCCAACAACACGAACTGAGGCGTTTCAGTACCACCCAGGCAAGGCTGCAACGGCGAGCGGGCTGCTCCGTCCTCTTGCACCGGCGTGCACTGAAGGTAAGCTCTGCACTCAGCCGCTGCTTGGGGAACCACCCTCTGCAACGCGCAGGGGCGGCGATTTTCTTCCCCAGAGTTGAGGGTGTTGCCTACAAGCCTCGCAGCTTCACTCCAGAGCGTCATCTGACTTCCAGACCATCTGAAGAGGCTTCTATTAGCTCTGCTTTCTGGCCAGAAAGGCTTTGCAGAGTCGGGTACAGCGCAGTCCTCGGCATGGGGCTCACGCTGCCCTGCCCATGCTCGTGTTGTGATGGGCGCAGAGGTCCCCATGGGGCGCGTGGCCGTGAACCCTCATCCACCCCCAGGAGCCAGGACAGTTTCTTCGGAGCTTTGCAGGGTGTGAGTGGAGGTCAGACCTCCCTCCCCAGCTTGTGGCTTTACATTTGTGGTGCCTGCGCGCGCCCCGTCCCTGTGGCCGGTGCGGTTGCCCTTGAGGTGCTGCTCTGTCCTTCTCACCTAAATTGGTGTCACTGGCACATTTTGTAGAGCACCGTTTACCCCCCTGCCCTCTCCAGCTCCTTAACGTGCTTGTTAACAACCAGGACCAGCTTGACCAGGTGGTCAACAGCCAGCAGGACCGACCAGCAGAGCCTTGGCCCCACTGCCGCTAACATGTAGTGACAGAGAAATGGATGCTGCTGTCTTCTGCCGCAGACGGCCCGCAGGCTTCCCGGGGAAGCCTCGGCGCGGGTAGGGAAGGACAGGGCAGGATTGCCTTCTGGCTGCCTTGCCAGCACCCATTAGCCACGCTGGCAGCATCAGCGGGCTCAGCATTGCCAGCGCACTTGGTATGGGGAAGCAGTGGCCTGGAGCAGCTTGTCTACAGCAGTGCAAGACGTCAGAGGAACCAGCAGGCACAGAGAGCACAGCTCTGGCGCTGGGCTTGGTGCTGTAGCCGTTCAGGCCTGCCTTGTGCCCAGCAAAACCCCTTCGGGCTTGCAGGGCAGCTGCCTGGGGCGGCGGAGGGGATTTTCGGCACGGAGGAGGGGAGCCATGCGGGACAGCACGGCGTGAGGCTGGGGGGGGAGCCGGCGCCGCTCGGGGCTGGGGTCGGGGAGCTCCGGCGTGCCTGCACAGACAGGGCCTGTCTCAGCCTGGGGGCAATACGGAGCCGCTGTGGGGGGGAAAGGAAGGAGGAGCTGGGAAAGGGAATTTCCCCTCTGCTTTAGCTGTTCGTAACGGCACCTGAAAGTTTTCCCGGGACTCTGTGCGGTGCTCCCTGCAGGCATGGTGAAGAAGTTGTGATGACGATCAGGGCGTGCATCATTTAGATACAGCAAAAGTCTTTAAAATGTCATTACCGGTGTGACCCAAGCGTCCAGCCAGGCCTCTCCAGCTTCTGCACGGCTGGGGAGCAGGCGGCAGGCGGAGCGGAGGTGCGGCGCCGAAGGAGCCCGGGGCTGCCCGGCACAGGGGCTGCAGCTGGTGGCCTGCAAGGGCAGCCGCTGGGCTCGGCATATAAAAGGGAGAGCGCGCACTCCTGTGCTGGGGCTGCTGATGGGCCGCTCCCTGCTTGCCCCGGTGGCCAGTAGTGCTGGGGACCCGCTCGCCAGGTAGGGCACTGTCTGTGCGGGCTCCTGCCATGCCAGTCCTGGCACGGGGTGAAGGGGTCCCGCACGCTGGCGGCTCGGTGGGAGCAGCGTCCCTCAAGGGCCGCTGGCTGCTGCTGGCGCCGCAGGGATGCGCAGCTCGCTCGCCTTGTCCTGGAACAAAGCCAAAGCTGCCAGTGCTTGAAACGGTGCGGGGTCCGCGAGCGACACTTCCCAAGCCCCGACCTGAGGGTACTTCAGGAAGAATAAATAGTGCTTGTGTAGTATTGCCTGAGAAGGGTGAGGCTGGAAAACTTGCCGTAAAATAACGTAGAAAGTCAGTCTCTTTCCTCCTGCAACAGAGTAATTACCACTTTGTAAAGCTTTTAATTTTTTTAACATTGCATATAAATACTGCTGCTCAAGAGTTTGGAGGCAGGGATTTTAAATCTAATCCACATTTAACAAGGCTATTAAAGAAAATGTTTAAGCTGCCAGAATTTAACTGATTACAATATTTAATAAATCTTACCCGAAAAAAGATGTCTTTAAAAAAAGAAAAAAGCAGCAAGGAGCCAAGATCACATGGCTTTTATATATGCACTACTGAGAATGCGTTAATGGGAAATGGAAACCCAAAAGATGCAGTAATCCTGCCAAAAAGGCCCAAATGTATTATAAAAATGTTTAAAGCGTCATTTGAGTTTTTCTAATTAACTTGATAATGACACCAGCATCTTCTCTCTATCAGTCTCTTGGAAGATCAGATGCTTCTCGATTGTTAGAGCAACCTTAAGAGTGGCAGGAAAAGCAAGGGTTTTTTCCCTTTCCCCAGGAGGCGGGGGCATTGCTTTTGGAGCTCTCCTGTGGCTCTGGGGCACGTGTGGCTGCAGCGTGTTTGGATCAGGGTGGAAATGTGCACCCAGGGAGGAGCTGGCCCCCACGTCCAGAGGCCCCCGAGCGCGGGATGTGCCTTGCCTGCCCCGTGCCCAGCCTCAGCCGGGTCTATCTGCTGGCAGTCAGAAAAAGGCAACGGGCAAAAGCTGCTGCTTCCCAGGAGCCCTGGGCAGGGGCCAGCAGCGCCCGGCGCGGCTGCCTGGCTCCCTGAGGGGCTGCAGTGTGCCAAGAGCTCTGCTGAGGCGGGTGTGCGACCACCCTCCCCTCCTGCTCGGAAGTGCCCGCTGACGCCTGCCGCGGGACGGGGCGAGGAGCAGCGGGGGCATGTGCTCGCTCGGCAGGGAGCACGCAGCGGGGCTCGCTCGTGGCTCTTTTCTGCCCCGGGCGGTGCAGGAAAGGGGAGTCAGACTGCTGGCACAGAGGTGCCAGTGGAAAGCATCCTGGTGTGAAGCCGTGCGTTGCCCAGCCAGTCTCCGAGCTTCTGACAGCACTCCCGAGCACGGTCCCTGGGCGCGCAGGGGTCTCTGCACAGGGATCCAGCTCCTCGCCTCCTCTTGCTCTGCAACACACCCAGTCAGAGGTTTTTGCTAGTTTTAAGACATGAGTATCTTTTAAATCCTTTGGAAGAGATAGGCAAACAAGGGCAGCTGCCTGGGCTCCTGGCAGATGCTCAGCCTGTGTTTGGATGGGTGTCTGTCTGCAGCGCCTGTTCCTGCAGGCACAACGGGAGGAAGGGCTGTGTATGCAGCCAGAGGGATGCTGGTGTGAACTGGGAGCAAAGGCAGCTGAGCTTTGGGATCAGCCTTTACTGGAGCTATCTGGGAGCAATTGCATGGTGAGTGCGATGCCTGTAACATCACCTGTGGCTCATGGTACAAGTCCCAGGGGATCTGCAAAAGGAGCAGGACTCTGCCAGGCAGCCCCATGTAAGCTGGAGCTTCTTGTCCCTTTTCTGCAGGTCCTGTCCTGTTCTCACAGACAGCACAGCGTTCCTCCGGGCAGGTACAGACTTTGACAGAGCATCAGTGCCTGCGTGGGCTGGTGGGCACAGTCTCAGCAAGTGAGTGGGGGCAAGGGGAACCGGGTGTCTGCAGGGAGGTGTCAGCCCCATCATGTTCTTCAGGCTCAAAGGCATGCAAACAGGCTCCAGTGGTAGGTGCAGGAGGGGACCCTTGTTGGAGCTCTCGCTGTAGCAAGCCAGCTTCTGGTCTTGGTGCTGAAGCTGCTCTGAAAATGGGGGAAGGCATCCCAGTGAATGAGCAGAGATTTTGAGATGGCATTTCTGTTGACTGAGTCAGAGAATGCCCCCAAGCTGCAGTGTATATTCTGTAGGAGATAATAACTGTGGAAAATCTGAGGTCAAGGTAGAGTTGTATAATTTCATGGTTGAAGATTCTGGCCTGCAGCAGAAACCTGACCGATAAGGTGTTCGGAGTCGTAGGGGAAATGTGCTGAACGCATTTGGGGCAGCGGCAGAGCCCCACACACGTGGGTGCGTGTCCTGAGCTCTGGGAGCGGCAGGAGCTGGGAGTGGTGGGGCCAGACCTGCCACTGCTCCAAGGATACTGCCTGGAGAAATGCTATGGGGGGCTCACAGCATTTTGGCTGGCACATGCGGGGTGCCTGCCTCTCCTGATGCTAGCACCTGAGGAGTTCTGCTCTTGCTCCCAGCCTGGGCAGAAAAGGATGGTGCTGAAGCAGTACCAAATCTCCAAACGTCCACCGGAATGGACCTGAAATCATGAGCTGACTTCCAGGGCTGCTGCTGCCATTTGCTTCTCTTCGCTAATCGGGTCCGGACGTTGCTTTTCAACAGCAGGTGTCTTCTTGAGCCTTTCAACTGTTCTGTTCCCTTGTTCCCTCTCTGCAACTTTCACGCCTCCTCACAGCATGGGAGGGGAACAGATCTGATATTCCTGCCACATCCCCCCAAAGCTGCATGAAGGAGTCCTCCTCCCTGCTCCTAACTGGCACCTCTGCACGTCTGCCCGTTTGGCCATCACCTCGTGCTGGGACCTTACGCTGTGTTGCTTTTCAGTGCATCTCAAGGGCTTCCAAGCGCAGTGAGTGCTGGCAGGCGGCAGCTCCCGCAGGAGCCGGCCCTGTGCTGGCTCCCGGTGCACAGGTCCCACGCGGCAGGGCTGCCCGGAGCCTCTGTTGGTGACTCGGGTCAGCAGCGTCCGACCTGTGCTCGTCCCCGAGAGGCAACTCCTTGATGGGGATTCCTCGTTGACAGACGCTTCAGCTGCTGCTTAATCCACTTAGCACGGGCTCTGTTGTGGAGCGCGATTTTTCACTCAGAATGGCATGTGATACGGTGCCAAACGCCTCACAGAAGCACGTTACATCAGTGTAATTGCCTTAACCAGCTCAACTTGTGATCTTGCCGAAGGAGGAGGTGGGATTGTTTGACAAGGCCTGTTTTCCATTGCTCCATGCCAGCTGGACTTACCCCTGCCTGGTAAATTTGTATGGGTCCCCCCATGAGCTGTCCTGTTGTTTTCCCTTTTCCCAGTGGTGTCTCTGCAGCTTCCCCGTGGGTAACTCTTCTCTTCAGCCTTTCTAAATATCATGCTTCTCATTTGTCTCCGGATCGCTGCAATTACCCCCAGCTCCAAGCCTGACTAGAAATGAACAATGGGCCGGACACTTTTTCATTCTGCCTCTTCCCAGGTTTCAGGCATCTGCATTTTTCAGGCATGGGACACTGAGAAATGTTGTAGTCACTGTTGTGACATCCTCGGCCAGTCACTGGTTGAGAGCACAGTGACCCGTGTGTCACAAACGGGCACAAAGTTTCTGAGTGCAGAACAAACACATTTGCTGAATACATGTGGAAGAGGTACACAGAAATGGGAATCTTTGCTGCCCCTCTAGAAATAGGATCTGCTGTTGTTGGAATTTGTTTTGCCACCAAAGGTCTGTAATCTCCTCTTTCATTACCCTGTCTAGTCTGCTTCTGAGAGCTCCTGACTTTGCCTGGACAGCTGTTGCCTTCCTCCCATCTGTGTGGGTGCACCTGTACTCCCAGTTGCTTCCTCTGCTTCCCTGGGAGACAGCAGAAGCCTTTTAACAGAAGTTGTCATCTTCTGCCTCTCCCGTCACCTGCCGGCTGCTCGAGCGCGGCTGGGCCAGGGCAGGGAGGGTGAAGGGATGCGCATGGGGCACCAGACGTCCTCACCGCCCTGGCTGCGACGGCAGCAGCACATCGCTTGCGTACTTCAGCTATTTGCATAACGTGCCTACAGAACGTGATGGATGTGCCTGTAATAGAGGTGGGGCATGCCCGGTGCGTGGTCACAGCACTCCTTTACAAGTCTTTAGTGACAAGTGTTCAGACACATTCTTGTACTGTACAAATTGTCTAACGCTCGAAGCTGTCAGACACAAATTCATTAGCCAGGTATATTTTGAAGATATAATCTCAGGACCCAGCAGTGCTGCCTGCAGTCTCTCTGACAGCAGCGACACCGGTTCCTCGGGACGCTGGCGGCTGCTGTGCTGTCGCCACGGACCCCGCTCGTCTGCCTTGGGGCTCCTGCGCAGCAGCAGCCCCCCAGCCCGGTGCTGTTGCCTTGTGATAGGGTTTTATTTCTCTTTCTCCTCTAGCTCAGCAAAATTTGTTTTTCTCTGCCACATCTCTCAGCAGTGTTAATCTGCATTATTAAAACTGAGATTTACTACTACTTAAAGTTTTAATTCAGAAGCTTTTTCTATAGATCTGTCTCCTTGCTGTGTTTGAGCACTTCAATCCTACAGCACACTGCCTGGCTTAGGGCTGTTGTGGGAAGACTTTGCAGGGCTGTGCACCCGTGCCTGCGGCTTGGGGCAGATTTGGTCCTAATCAGACTCTCCTTGCTCAGCATTTTGTTCCTCAAAGAGCAGCTTTGTGTGAGATGCACAGGCTGGCCCGGCTCCGCGTCGGGAAGGCTCCGCTGGCCAGGCAGCACCCAGGGGCTGGGTGTTTCTCGTGTGGCACGGGTGGCACCTTTGCATCTGTAGCCATGTGACAAGTGCCCCCAAGGAGAGCCCAGGAAAATGGGTTTGAGGCCGCAGCATTGCGGACTCAGTGTTGCTGTAGGCTTCAGGTGAGATGCACAGGCAGAGCAGGGTTAGCGCTGAAAGCAGCAGAGAAAATGACGGCTATTTATGAGCATCTGCTGCCTCTGGTCTAGGCAATGTAAAGAAGCTCTGACAGCACATGGCTGACTTGACAACCGTTGAGGTATTTGCCTAATGCAGCAATTCCATAGCTTCAGCGGAATTCATAAAATGTGCCTCGACAGATTCCCTGAATCATCGCAGCAGGATGCCTAACCCCCGTGGAGACCGGGAGCACAGGCGTTCCCCTTGCAATAATAATTGTATTTCTGAAGCGTGTCTCTCCTGCCACGCTGCACGGGGCCCGGCGGAGGTGGTTTCAAAAGCAAAATCTGTCGAGGTGCGTGCTGCACCCAGCGCCCGCCGAGCCCCGGGGGAGCGGGGGTCACCCCGGCTGCAGCCGGAGCTGTGGGGGGACACCCGGCCCTGCGGCAGCCGCCTGTGTTCCTGGAGCAGGACGGTGCGGCGCAGGGTGACGGGAGGAGGGCAGGAGCTGCGGGGACTGTGGGCCTTGTGCGCCGGGACGGGGGTCCCTGCCTGGCACCCTGTCTCCTGCCCTCCCGCCAGAGCTGAGCGGTCAGTGCCCGAGGGAGCACACCGGGGACGTGCTGGCACGGGCGAGTACAACGCCTCTGCAACAGGCTCTCCTGCGCTGGCTGCTGCATCCCGGAGAAAAGCCCTGTTAACTGTTCCTCCTGGAGGAGAAATCAGACTTTTGGGACACTGTGAAATGGAGTCATTTTGTGAAGTGTGGATGGTGAAGCTGCTGCGTCCTGTCTCTCCCTGCGCTGGTACCGATGCCCTGGAAGCAGCAAGTCATGGCATGAAAGGGTTTTTTTTTGCTGGGGGTCAGCACATGTGTTGGGAAATGAATGGACCGTGTTCCTTTCGTGGGGATGGCAGAGATCCCCTGCTGACGGCTCTCCTGTCGCTGCTGCAGGTTAATCATGTAGCAGCAGCACCTTGCTGCTCTGAGACAAAGAGTTGACTTGTGCTGAAAAACAGTAAAAGAACAATGGAAGAAAACATCTTTGGCAACAGTAGGCAAAGAAAGAAAAACGTTATCAATTTTGCATTTTAAAAAACAAACAGTTTTTAACTGAGTTCTGATATCTGTTTGTGGAAAATGGCCGTGGAAGCTGTGTTTCCTTGTTCTGAATTTTGCCTTGAATAAAATCAAGCAAATACTGCAGGAGGTTTAAAACCAAGCACTCTTTTCAAAACAGCAGAGTGTTTTTAAGCCACAGTGTCCCCTCCAGTGCTGCTGCCAGTGCAGGCGTGCTGGGGCACACGGCCGCTGCGGCCAGCGCAAGCTCTGCTCCCCGCCCGGGGAGCCGGTGGCTGGATGCGGGTCCTGCTCCCTCTGCCACCGCACTTCTGCACGCGGGGGAACGGCCGCGTCGCAAGCTCCGCGTCCAGACGGGCTCTGCAGGGCCGGCTTCTCCGCTGGGCTGAGCACCCCCAGGGGTTTCCCTGGGCCCCGATGCTGTGGGGGGAGAGGGGTGCTCCCCTCGCTGTGACACGGTCTGCAGGCTCTCCAGCCCCGCCGGACCTGGCAGTGAGCCATTGCCTCCCGGACCTCACCCGCGGCGTTCACTGTCTCAGCATTACCTCTGGGGGGGTTCCAAATCGCACGTGCCTGTGTTAAAGAGGCTTCCTGTATTGTACAGGGGATAGATATTTTGAAAAACAAGATATCGATGCAAGTGTTGAGCCACTTTATTGGCTCGTTCACTTATTAGCGGACATGGCTCCCTTCCTGCTATTTGTGCTCAGAATGGATTTTTATCGCTTAATTCTCTGTAAGTGAAGTGCTAGCAAATTGTAAAATCCTATTGCTTAACATGTAACATTAAGTATTGAACTAGCAAAAGAATCAATTGCAGGTTTGGTCACTGATTATCTTGACTTTTTATGGAATTTAACATCAAGTCTCATTATAATTCTGCTCTTTAATTCAGGAAATAAAGCATGTGTGGGGGGATAATGGCTGTGAGTGGCTCTGTTCAGCACTCCTGCTGGTGGGATGCTCAGCACCGCGCTGCCGGGAGGACCTGCGGAGCCAGCGGCGGGGAGGTGACAGCCAAACTGCGCTGCCTCTGGAGCCCGCTCCCCACATCCCCATCAGGACAGAGCCAGCCCTGGGGCTCTTTGGGAGCCCCCAGTCCTGCAGGAGAGATGCCCGAGAGTCTGGCTCTCGGTCTCTCCGCCCTTGTTTTCTTGCCTGTGAAGGGACCAGGGGCCGGCTGCACCGTTCAGGACAGGGGCTGCTCTGTGAGCCTGATGCACCTTCACGTGTGTCCTTCCCGCTCGCTTCCGCGCAGGCTGGTGAGCGGCAGAGCTGCTGAGCTGGCACCTTCTTTGACGAGGGGCCTTGTGACCTGCTCCCCAAGCACAGAGCGCATCCCGCCTTGCCAGCCCACGACTTGGGCTTTGCAATCAGACTTTGACTATCTCATTGCTACAAAAGCCTGGGTGCAAAGTAACTTACATTTGGCATCTGAGCCTCCTGCCTTGGGGAAAACAGGATGGAGATGGCTGCAAGTGGTTTGCAGCTGCCTTTGACAAAGGGCTGAGCCAGGGCCGTGCGGCAGAAGACTCGAGCCTCAGTCAGATCACTGGAGTCGGTCAAGGACCTTAAAAAAGTCTGTCTGGCTTCTGGTAAAACATCAATGTAATGACTCAGGGCAAGTGAAATATGAGGAGGTATCTGAGCCCAAGTTAAAAATCCTAGCAGAAACATTTAAATCAATTGCAATCAGTGCCTGGTGTCTCCCAGAAAACCTCCGAGGAAGGAGGTGCAGGGAAGGCTGTGCTTTCCTCTGGGGGACAGGGTGTCGGTGCAGGGCCCCAGCAGACCCGGCGGGGTGAGTCGCGCAGCGGTGTGGGTCAGCCTGCCTTTCCCTCCCTGGCGCTGCCTGTGACGGTGCGGAGGGAGGGCTTGCACAGAGCTGCTTTCCCCCTCCTGCTTCTCCTCTCCAACTCGTGGCAGCGCCTGTCCTGTGCATGGCTCTCGTGCCAGTGCCAGTCCCTCTAAAACCCCTCTGGGAAAAGGGCTGTGGACCGTAGCAGGGCACAGAGACTTTGCACCATCCTGGGGCTCCTCCTGCCTGCGCGGGTTGGGGTCCCATGGGGCTGAGCCCCCTCCCTCCCCTGCCCTGGTGCTGTGGGCTCAGAATGCCCACAGCCTCTTGGCTCCCCTCACCAGTTGCTGCCTTTGCTGATGGACAAGTGCAATTGGATTTCCAAATTACACCAGCTCGGATTAGATCCAATACCCCTTTTCTCTAGCCAGACAACCCTTTAATTCCTTTTCTTTTGATTGTGTGGGGACCCTTCTGTGCATCTCAGACCCTTTGGCAGGAAATCTTTGCTGTGTGGAGGCAGCTATGCGCTGCCACTGCAATAAACTGGAGACACGGAGCTCCAGCACAAATAGCGGAGACCAGTAAGTTCTCCCTTCCAGCACTGAGATTTCTGGAGGCTGCTTCTTGTCTGGCTGAGCTTATCCCTCTTCCAGGAGAAGCTCTGCTAGCATACTAATTTATAGCGTGCTTGAGCAGTCTCCCTACATCCTGAGCGAGGATGGTTTGGGAAATTAGTTTGTAGGAAATGCATCAAAAATCTGATGTCCTCAAGCAAGGCATCTGTTTTTCCAGCCGCCAAAAGGGCGGCTATAACTAACTGCAGCAACTCTGGGCTCGGCAGGGAGAGGCGGGAGGGACAGGTACTCTGCCTGGGCTCGGGGTGGAGGGTGTGCGTGCTTGCATCTCAGCGAGGGGGAGGTTTGGTCAGTGCCCGTGGTCTCTTGGCACTGGCAGCGCGCTGCCAGCCCGGGAGCCGCGTTACACTGTGCCTGTGCTGTGCTGGGCACATTCCTGGTGCTGGCAAACAATAAATAATGATAATGATTATGAAAGCACTGTGCATGTGCCCCTAGGGCTCTGCAAAAAACTTTTACGTCAAAATCCAACCGGAACATTTTCCCCCTTGTCTAATTTACAAAATATGCCCATAAACCAAATAATTTATCTGTACAAGGGCAATTCTCTAGGTGTTTAATCAAAGATTGGTAGCTGCTGACTGTATCCCGTCCCAGCAGGGAGTGAGGCCCAGTGGAGTTCCCTGGGACTTTGCACAAATGCAGATGCGTTTTGCGTTTGCATATTCAAGTATCATTAAGTTACATGATATTTACTACTTGGGATTAAACTCTGGGACAGGTCTGGTCTTAGCCCCAGCCACGTCTCCTAACTTGCTCGTGACATCCCTGGGCTCTGGGCCTGGCTCAACTCACGATTTTCAGGAAAGGAGCTGAGAGCAAGTGCTTCTCTCTGTCTCCAGGTTTGACTTTCGTATCATGGCTTTTCAATGTACTTAAATCTGCGTGGTGTTTAAAATTCAGCTATGTTTGCCAGAATTCAATTACCCCTGAAGATTACACAAAGATTATCAAAGTTGTAAACAGCAGAATATGCTCAGAGATCAATGAAGCGCAACAAAGACCATATTTAACAGGAGAAATAAAAGTAAGAGCATGCTGGCAAACTCTGACAGTGGAGTGTAATGTCGCATCATCACGCCGAAGGTTGGAAAGTAATTGAAATCTATGTTATAGCACAATATATCCCTGCACAGATTTGCAGTCATGGAACACAATTTCAGCTCTAATACCCGAGCAATTCATTTGGTTTAAGCAGACCCCGGCTCTGAGCTGTTCTTATTAAGCACCGGTGCGGAGCACCCGCACAGGTTGCACGGCAGCAGCGGTGCTGCTGCCCACACACGTCCCCGCGTCCCGCCCTGCCGGGCACCCTCTCCTGGCAGCCTGCCAGCAGCAGAAACCCTTCACCGGAGGAAATTCAGGGTCTTGGAGGACAGGAGGATTATCCTTACTACAAGTTAAGTACCTTGCCGTGTTTGATTGGGGTATTTTTTGGTAGGAAGGTATTTTCAGCTCTGCAGCCATGCCCACCGGGCATCACCGGGGCAGGCGCCGGGTCGGAGGTGTGCTGGCTGGTGGGCACGTGTGGGCACGGCGGGTCCTGTGCGCGCAGGACTGCCCTGCTCCGGGGCAGTGCCCCGTCCCGGGGGCAATACCCTGCCCTGGGACGGGGCCCTGCCCTGGCAGGGGAGCCGCTGCCTGAAAAGCTCGAGGTGGCTTGAGGAGCAGCAGGAGGGACGAAGAGCGGCGGCTCCGACAGCCAGTCCCCCATCCCCGAGCGCGGCTGTTCCCTCTGCACGGAAGGCGTCTGCCTGCGCCGGGGCAGTGGGCCGTGCCCCGTGAGACCCTCTGCCCCGTGGGACTCCTTCCACGTGAGCAGCCCCGGCCGCCTCGCAGCGCCCCGGCAGCGATCTCCTCCGGCCAGCCGCACCTCCATCATGTTTTGTGGCTTTCCATTGTCATTCCAGAGGCAACGCAGCCAGCTGATTTTTCTTCCCTGTAATATATTGCCACTATAATACTAAGTCTAGCAGAACAATGAACTCTGGAGGATGGAGATACCTACCCCCTGTTTTGCAAACTAAACATAATTTTTATTTGTGCTCAGATTTGTGGCCGCTGCAGGGGGGAGCGTGGGGTGGGGCGGAGGGGTGACGTGGGGCAGGGGCTGGTGCTCCGTCCCTGGGTCCAGCCCCGGGGACCGAGCACTCCTGCTCTTTGTCCCTGCGGGTCCCCGGCAGCATTGAGATTCAGAGGAGGATGCCTCCTTTTGTCAAACACCCAGGGGTTTCAGAAGAAACCCTTCAACCCAGATTAATTACTGTTATCGGTACCCACTGGGGCCCGGTCCACCTGCCTGTCTGCTGCAGCCAGAATGTGCTGAAATTCTCATTCCCTTTCTGCCTTTCTTTCTCTTTTTTTTTTCTTTTCCTATTTACTTCTGCTTTAATCTGCATATTATCATCAGTGCAAAGACCTCTGAAATAACATCTGACAAATGATGCCTATTAAAAAAAACTCTGCACTGTCCTCTTTCACCGCCTTCCAATTTGGACTAGCACTATAACTATGCATCAATAGACAAGCAATATTATGTTAAGAACATGATAAAATACCAGCAGCTTCATAATGGCAGCAGCCAAATGGTAATTTCTGCTTCAGAAATTGGTCATTTATTTTGCTGGTCTGTTCTTACGTTCAAATTAGATGAAGTTTAATATACTGTAAAATTGAATGTATTCTATCCTTTTCAACAAATATGGCATGTATGAAATGATTTATGGGTCTTACAAACCTTAAAATGTTAAATAATCTCCTTTTTCCTGTGCCTTAAGTCAGTGATGCCAAATAGTTTAAGTACAGAGAAGCAAAACTTTATTAGCTCCCATCCTGATCATCACTTTATTTTGCTGCATTTACAGAGGCAGGAACAGTATTTAACATATTAGACTGAGTTTTAGAAGCAGCCATATTAATTGGTACATTAATTTTACCCTATTAACTGTAATTGGTAGGAAAGCGATTCTTCCCCAGTGAATGTTGTAATTTCTGTTTTAAATTTTTAATAAAGTCATGATGGCACTGCAGATGCCTAGAAGGGGGTGCTGCTCTCAGCTCGAACCCCCGGCCACTGCTGGGGTCCCCCCAGCCCGTGCATTGCGGGGCCACCCCGCGGTGTCTGGGAGCACCAGCCTGCAGCTCCATCTCTGCCCAGCACCCTCGCTGGCCGCCGGCTCTGCCCCCCGCCCACGGAACCCCTCGGCTCCCTAACGACGGGCCCCGGCGGTCCCGTATCAGCTCAGTCGTGTCTGAATCCAAACGTGCCTCCCTCGGTGCTTCCCCCACAGGGATGACAGCGGCGGGTGCGAGGGGCTGGGTGGGCGCGAGGGTGCTGCGGGTTTGTGTCCCTTGACTCGCTGCTCGCAGGTCTTTCCAAGGCACGTGCTGGTGGCCGCCGAGGGCGCTCGGGCTGCGGTAACCTCCAGCCCCGGCTGAAGGCAGGCGTGCCAGCTGCTCCTCGCACACGCACAGCCTTTGCCACGGCCCCTGCTGTCACCCCCGTGCAGGACCCATCCCAGCGTCGTGACTGCGCGTGCTGCTCTGGGTTGCTCCGAGGGCTACAGAGCTTCTTGCAACACACGAGTGTGCCACGTGGCAGAGCAGGCAAAGATATCCTCCTGCAGTGACTGGGATGCAGCAGCCCTTGGAGAAATCCCCGCGTTCCCCCGAGGTGAGAAGATTGTCTGAGTCTGCACCGAGTCTGATCTACAAGTTGCTTCCAGTGCAGACAAGGATATCGGCTCCTTAACGGCGTAGGGAGAAGGGAGACAACCTCACCCTGGCTGGCATCACCCTTCACAAGCGCCGTCCCCGGCTGGGCTCCCTGGCCAGCCCGCAGGCAAAGCCAGCTTGCGCGGTCCAGCGTCCCTGATCTGACCTGGAGCCAGCAGCACGAGGTCGCCGCATCCCTGCAGAGCCGAAACAAGCAGGGCTCTGACCCTCCCAGCCGCTGAGCGAGCTGCTCTGCTTGGGAGGTGCAGAGCAAGGATTAGCATTCTGGGTGGTTTCACTAAAAATTACTGACAATGTGCAAATCCCACCTTGATTTGACAATAGGCATTTATACTTGTTCAGTTCAAAGTTTTTGAGTGTCTTGTGGCATCCAAAGCTTCCAGCAGTAGCTTGTCTACATTCAGCTTCCTTACAAGGCTGGTGACAGCAGCTCCTCTAAGGCATGGTGGGGTTGGTTTGGTGGAGGCTGCCATCCCCCCCCAGGGTATCTGCTCAGCTATGGGTCAGGAATCAATTCCCCTTCCCCTCATAGCGCATTAAACCCTCTCCTAAGGTCTGGCCCCAGATCCCAGGGAAATCACCGGGGCGACTGCCCTGGCTGTGGGGTGATGGATGATGCAGTATCAGCCAAGGAGAGGGATGAGGGTGACTCCCTCCTGGCTTGTCGTTATTTAAAAACAACTTGTCTCCTTGCCCTTAGCCCTTTCTGTTTCCTGACCAGCAGCTTGTCCCTGAGGATAAGCCTCAGAGCAGCACAATCTTCTGCAGTCCCCTGGAGCCGCAGCCCTGTGCACCGGGATAATAGAGAAGCCTTTTATTCTGTTTATTTGCTCTATATAATTTTTCCTGCTCTTGCTGACCCTTCTGGGAAGCGTTCCACCCTTCAATCTCTCTGCTGGGTGCCAGAATTGTTGAGCTTAGGCTATATTTGCATTTCATATCCTAGTTAAACCAACATCATCAAGGTCAGAACACGCTGTTGAATTGGAATAGGCTACAAGCCAGCATGCCCCTTCACACGGCACAGAGGCAGCGCAGAAACCAGACCTCCACCTCCGGGGAGCGCCCATCCTTGCCACAGCCCGCTCCCAGCAAAGGGGAAGGGGGTTTCTGCCCCGAGCACCCCGGGCCCTGCGGCTAGCGGGGGCCAGGCGGGCGCTGCCTCGCTTTGCATCCTCGGGCTGCGCCCGCAGGCGGCGGCAGGCGCAGGGGCTCAGCTCTGGGGTTTGCTGCCCTGGCTCACAGGTCTAAGGGCAGAGCCCTTCGGTCAGCCCCCTCTCTGGAGAAGGTGTAAGGGGAATGTGTGGGGTTCAAGGAAGCAACAGGCTGGCTGGCTGTCCCCTGGGCGAGGCTGGCTGCTCCAGCAACGTCCCCTCTGTCCAGGGGCCTCCGGGGCACTCAGGGGCACGGGCGGATGTCCGCGCCCGGCCAGCTCCAAGCCCCGCTCAGGGCAGGACACAAGCCTCGCCCCCTCCTCTCTGCCCCGCGGCTGTGCAGTCCCCTTCCCCGTTCTCATCAGCCGGTCAAGCAAGGGCGGCTTCTCCACTTGGGCTGCCCTCGCTCTGACCAGCCCGTCCTGCAAACCCTCAGCACAGCGGAGCCGTGGTCACGGGTGGTGGTCCCCACGGAGGAGGCACAGGGCCCACATTTAAACTCTTCTGAAAGGCATATGAGGAGAAACAGGCAGGATGAGAGAAACATAAGAAGTAACTCTCCTGCTCCTTGAAGGTAGCTGGAATTTATGCCCCATTTTAGAGCATAACCTCAATGCAGAGATGCTAATGTGCATCTCGGTGTGTGCATGTGTGTTCGTGCAAACAGGCTTTAAAAGACAGCAGCTGTATAGAGCACAGAGCTACACTACAATGATATTTACATCCATGCACACAGCCTGTCTTTCATTAAGGAACATTTCTTATGGAAAAGTAGCTGGATTCCTGATGTGAAAAAACATTCCTGCGCAAGACTGAGAGCTGTTTAGAATAAACGCCAGACACTGTGTGATGGAGACATTGCATGGAGACTTAATGCTGGTCACATCTCTCTTCTCTGCCAGTAAGTCAAGGATGTGTCTCTGCTATTGTATTTGGTGACTCATCTTTCAAATAATCATCTCTGGAAGAATTTCGTGCCAAGATGAAAAAATGCCTGGATCCCAGAAGTGTGTGTGTGTCTTTCCGTGAGCACAGCCTAGGAGGGAGCTGTGGGGCAGTTCTGCTCTTCCTCCCCCATGGGGGGCCGGGGTGGTGGGGGCACGGGCTGGCATGGTCCCCTTGCCAGGGCGATGCCTGCTTTGGGCACAGGGCAGGGAGGGAACGAACACAAATTCTGGCAGGAGGTAGTGCTGCATCTTGCAGGTCCCTCTGCCCACGATTCGGCCGGAGAACAGGGTCAGGCAGGTTCCCCCAGGCCACCGGCAAACCCATGGCGTGGGGCAGCCGGCGGCACTCTGCCACGCCTGCGCGTGCCCACTTGCCTCGGGGCTGGAGCCGCGACCGCGCGAGCATCCTGCCAGCACCTGGAGGCTTCCCTCATCCTCGGGGTGAAATATGCAGATTAGCTGAGTAAATGAAGTGCTGTGTGCTAATTAATTCAACAGACTCACTGTTCCATAACATCAAACCTACACAAGGAGGATGTGCTGGAATTAGCTTCCCCTGGAAAACATTTCCTCGCTACGTAACAAAAAGTTACGGAAAATTATTAAACACTTAACAAGAAGGTGAATACCAGAGAAGATGTAGATGCTGTGCAGGCTAAGTCTGAGCAGCTGTGCCCACAGAGAGAGCAGGGTTCCTCAGTGACACGGGGAAGGCTCCAGCAGCAGATGTTTGCCTGGTGATGCTGAAACACGCCAACAGCATTTTATTTGTAAACCGTATAAAACCCATAGCACAAATGGCCCAGAAACCAGCTCAGCCAGGCACCAAGGGCTGCGAGCACCAGCTCCGTCCGCGCTGTACCCCATCAGGGTGGCAGCTGCACGCGCAGCACCGTCAGCGGGCTCACGGGGTGACGGAGCTGTCCCTCTCCAGGAAGCTTTAAAAGGGAGTCTGCAACCTGCTTCTCTTAAAGTATGTGTCATGGGGAAAGCACACTCAACTCTGAAATGAAACACAGCCGCGAATCATGTCTGGGCTGCTCCGTGATTTAGTGGGGACAAAGCAGCCCTTAATGCGAGAGAGGAGACAACATTGTGTGTCTTCGTTAATAGTGGGAGCAGCCTGCGAGCACCGTTGCAGGGCACTGCTGCTCTGTGCCGCTCTCCAGCTGCGCGGCTCCTTCGCCGCTGGGGTACGGGCTGACACCTCCAGTGCACGCGTGTCTGTCTGGAGCCAGACTGTCCAGTCCTTGCTAAGGGGATCCAAAGAGAACTGCAAATATCACCCGAGAGCATTACCAAAATGACTGACGGGGCTGCGGGTGCTCTCTAGAACACAAAACAGTAAAGCCCTGCAGCAGGAGCATTTGCTATCACCTGGGCACAGCTGGGAGAGTGGATGGAAGAGGCTGCTTCAAAAGCAGGGAGAAGAAGGCTTTAGCAGAAACGATTTGACAGCTGCAATCAGGTCAGGAACTGGAGGAGCTAAGGACAGAAAGACGCAGTTGGGTAGAGCAGGAACGGTAGCAGGCAGGGCACAGCTCCTAAGATACCCTCTGCACGAGCACACACATTGAAATCTCCAGAAGCTCTACGCTCCTGCAGAGAACACTAGGCCAGCATGAGCATGGGGCTGTGAGTGTATTATTTAGCCGGGCTCTTTGCTTATGTCTTCAAACTGCAAAAAACATTTCCCACCTGAAAATGGGAATTCCACCTGACAGAGGCCAATAGTGCAAGTCCGCATAGAGGGGCAATGGAAAGCTGTGGTTCCCAAACTGTCTGTGCAGCACACGAGGTGCATGGGCACACAGGAATGTCCTAAAAATGCCCACGTTCTTGCAAGGCACAGGCTTTAATGGGAAGGCTGCGTCTGCATGTATAATGCCCTCCAGGAAGGTGCAGTTCATCTTCTTCACGTCATGGGAGGAAGAGTCTCCTCTGCTGCGGGGTCTGAGTCAATACCGAGTCAGTCCCTCCTCCGGCGCTGTGCGCCAGTTTGTACCTAGCTCCCTCGGGAATGCCTGACCTGTGCGTGTTACGGTCATGGCTCCAGCTCATATTTCTGTGTAGCTTTTGTTTTCTGGCTGATTTTCTGGTTTGAGAGCTCTGCCGCTGCAAACAGAGCAAGACAGATGGACAAGCCAGTGGCATATGCCATTCCCTGAGTTGTATGAAAAGTCATTTTCCCTAATAGAATGGGGATAAAACTCACAGTTCCAAGGGCATTAGAGTATTTCTAATGTACGTCTCTGGGAATATGGGCTTGGGTTGGTTTTTTTTCCTTCCTGAGAGTAATTCTTATATTGTAAATCTAACAAATCTACTTTGCCACATAAGTTGTCATACCTGGAAGGAAAACACCAGGCTTACAATTTTGTTATTAAATCTTGCTAGAAGAAAATGTTAGTTAAACTATTTTTCTATCTTATCCTGTAGAGATGGCCCCCAACCAAATGGATGAGCTGAGTATTTGCTGTCGTGTACGCTCTCCAGCTCAAGAGCTGTAGCTCTCCAGAAACTGCAAAGTCCCTCTCAGCAGGACCTCCTCTTCTGTGAACTCTGACAGATTGTGTGAACTGGAAAGTGGCCAAATTGCAGCCTGGATAAAAAGAGCCTTTTTGCGTAGTCACTAATGAACTGTCTTTGCAGCCTGGTATCACACTAGGCGGAGGCTGTTGTGGTGCCAGTGTTTAGGATTAAGAAGTTGCCGCGGTTTGCTCAGGAGATGCAGTGGGCTTTAAAGACAAAGCAAACTTCTGAACAGCAAACCTTTGCTAGACAGTAAACCTTTAATGGACAAACAGGTCAGCCCACAAAGGGCATCCAAAATCATTGGTGCTTGGGCAAAACACCGTAAATTTCTTGACCTCTTTCAAGGAGATCATCTGCTGAGTGGCTCATCTTCATCTGCCAGACCTTGTAGTCACGTTACTCCAGCAGTGCCCATTGCCCACATGTGCTTTCGAAGCCACGGGACAGTGTGGAGCAGACGCTCAGAATGTTGAGAAATGAAAGGAGCAGGAATTAACTGTGATGAGACACTTCTCCCCAGGTAGACAGAGAACACCGAGGAAACAGAGCACTTCTCCGTCTGCTGCCACGGTGCTGGACCAGGGGTGAGACTTCCTAGGCAGGCACATCACCCAGCCCTCCAGCTCAGAGCCCAGTTGAAGTCTAACCCCCGTCCTGGGTTTTACCTCCCGGCTCGCAGCCTGTGAGCGGGGGGGCTGGAGGCAGCGCCGGGCTGGAAAGGTCTCCGCAGCAGCCCCACTGTGCGCCGGGGCTGAGCACAGCCCAGGCTGGCCAGAGCAGAGCCCCTCTGTCCGACGGGAGGGATGGGCTGCCCGGGGCTGTGCTCTGGGGGTGGGGGCCAAGCACAGGGAAGATGCTGACCCCCCCTTTGCCTCCCTGCTCTGCACTGGAGTCTGGGTGCCCAGCTCCTCCTCAGGGAAGGATGTATCGGGGTGCCATCTAGTGCCAGACCTGCCTGGCCGTGTGGGACACTGGGGACACGGGCGCTGCTGCCCCAGGACACGGCGAGAGCAGGGCACCCAGCTGTGTGGGACCCGGGAGCCCTGCAGATGCAGCTCTCATGGTGGAGGTGGGGATGCTTTTGCCACCTCCCATAGCGTGACTGGGAAGTGCTGCATGGTCATGGACCACCCCCCTTCCCTTCGTCAGCGAGGAGCGAAATGATGGCAGCGTGTCTGGGGTACACAAGGCAATGGCTGCGCTGCCTGGTGGTCATACACAGGCTCTCGCTGCCATGCAGGATCTCTGGCCAGGGTTATCCTGGCCTATGTGCCCAGTCCTGCCCTGGGCCCCAGACCCCTCTGCTCTCAGACGCCCTCTCCACCGCAGGCAGAGGGGCTGAGCAGTGCCCTGCGCCCGGCAGGAGCGAAGTGCCGTGGGGAGCCCAGGGTGACTGTGCCCTCGGTGTCCCGGACACGCGCTGGGGTCAGGGCACAGCAGAAGTCGAGCAGGCGAGAGTGCCTGCATGCATCAAAGCCCCTGCTCGTCGGGCCCGCATGCACAGTACGGTTCCTGCTGCAAGCAGCCTGTCTCCACCAGCGCCAAGGCCACGAGCATCACTTCCATGAGCAGGAGATTCCGGTAAGGGAGGAAACACGGCTGGGCTCTGGCCAATGAAACTAAAAACCACAGGTCACACACACAGTGAAAACCTTAAAAATATTACTCAGAGGGACTGATGGGAATTGACACGTGAATGGAAAGATTCCCTGAAAAAAAGCTGAGTTTGTCAGAGGACTTGTTCTCAGCTGCTTATTCTGCTCAGACAAAATCCTTCAAGAGGGGAATGCAGTCACCCTCAGTGACCTGCATATCCCTCACTCCTTTCATTAACTGCAACTTATTCTGCGGGTAGCTTTTGAAGATAAAGGCAAAAATCATCCATTAGCTTTCCCTCGTTAAACTAGGGCTGAACCCCAGCTGAGTCCAGCTGCTGGCCCAGGCTGGGTGCTGCGCAGAGTCCCTGGGGAGGGGGAAGGCTGTCAGCCCGTGGGGAGGGATGCCGGAGCACCAGCCGGCCTGCCAGGGGCTGGGCTGGCGGCAAGCGCAGCAGCCGGGGAGCACGGCTTGGCTGGCACCTGCCAGGGCGATGCCAGCCGCCCCGGCAGGGCTGCCCGCTGCGCTTACGGCTTCGTAACCCCTCATCTCCTCCTGGGAAGCTTCTCCCTCTGCCGCTGCTGTGCTTTGTTTTCCCTCTGCTAACGCGGGGCTGCAAGCCTGCCAGCTCTCTTGTACCTGCCGCTCAGGCGCCCAGCCGGAGCACCCGCCGCTCGCTGCACGCTGGCCCCACAGCCTCTCAAGACAAGCTTTGAAAGATGCTTACACTATTAATGGGGTGTATTTATAACTGTTTATCTCTGTTAGTTGTGTGGAAAATTGCCAGATGTGTCGTTTGCCTTCATTACACAGACATCTCTCGTGTTATCTGCATCGGTGCTTTTAAGCGGTGTGTCACTACCGGGGAAGAGCTCATTTCTTCGGCATGGTGTTGATGTTTGTGGGATCTGCCTTAGAGAGCATGGAGAGCAACACCCCCAGGCGAGTGGGACAGATCCCTGTCCGCTGCTTTGGATATTAGTCTCGTGGAAGGAAAAGGAAGGAGCAGAGCTGAGAGCCTCCTAACTTGGGCTCCAGAGCAGCCAAGGCTGCCTGGGTTGGGCACTGCAGCCTCGTAACGCAGCACCCTGCCCTTGGGCTGGCTTGCTGTGGACAGCTGCGGGCTGGCTCCGTGCCGCAGGGCCCAGCTGGCTCTGGGCGAACACAGCCCGGCGCGGGGAGGGACAGCACAGAGCGGGGTTGGTGCAGCTGGGGTCGGCTGGCCAGAGAACGGCTGCCCCTTCCCGGGGCTGTGATGTGCTCCGCCACCACAGTGCCAGCACCTCCTGGGGCAGGGACTGCCTTGGGGCTGCATCCCGTGCCCAAACGCAGATTATAGTGCCCTCCGCTGCTTAAGATCGCAGGACTGATTACCCTTGACAGCTGTAAGGTCCAAACGGGTGCAGCTCCTCAATACAGAAGGTTCTGTAACTGTTTCCTGGAGTTGATACCGTATGCCACCGAGTGCCGCTTTGGAGACATCAGGAGACCCACCGGACGCGGCTGTTTGCGGCAAGGGGCTCCCAGCTGGGCAGGGGGTCCTGGAGAGCAGAGAAGCCCCATGTACAGGAGAGGCAACTCAGAGTTATGCAGATATCCCTTCCAACACAGAACAAGGGAAAAAGATAAGAATGGCTTAAATAGAAAGAAATTGTCTCCAAATAAAATGTTTTCCCTCATTTCCCATGATACAGTGAAATTTCTTCACGGACAGATAGTCCGAGTAGAGTCCATTACACTCCACGCTTTTTGCTTTGAAACATAAATAGCTGCATATATAAGTGTTTGTTATGAGGAAATGTGTATGCTAGAAAAAGTTAGACATTAAACCATTATTTCATGCAGAAAGATATTGCTAAAGGAGAGGATTACTTACTATATTAATTCTGTCCTTCAGCTACCCGTACATCTCTCTGCACATAATGACTTTAGTCACAAAATGTATTGTTGAAACAATCCCGGTTCCTCTCAGTTCTGATTTCCTTGGAGACTGTTCCGTGGTGTGCCCTCCCCGCCAGCCCAGTGCCTGGGCGCAGCACGGGGGGCAGCGGGGCAGCCCACCTCCCGGGCAGCCCAGCCCGGGGCAAAGCGAAGGTGGGGGCTGCTGGCAGGGGCTGCAGGAGGGGGCTGCATGTGGGGGCTGCAGGCGGGGGCTGCAGGCGGGGGCTGCAGGCGGGGGCTGCAGGAGGGGGCTGCAGGAGGGGGCTGCAGGAAGGGGCTGCAGGCAGGGGCTGCAGGCAGGGGCTGCAGGAGGGGGCTGCATGCGGGGGCTGCATGCGGGGGCTGCAGGCGGGGGCTGCAGGAGGAGGCTGCAGGCAGGGGCTGCAGGAAGGGGCTGCAGGAGGGGGCTGCATGCAGGGGCTGCAGGCGGGGGCTGCAGGCGGGGGCTGCAGGAGGGGGTTGCAGGCAGGGGCTGCAGGAGGGGGCTGCATGCGGGGGCTGCAGGAAGGGGCTGCAGGAAGGGGCTGCAGGAAGGGGCTGCAGGAGGGGGCTGCAGGAAGGGGCTGTAGGAGGGGGCTGCAGGAGGGGGCTGCTGGCGGGGGCTGCAGGAGGGGGCTGCAGGAAGGGGCTGCAGGAAGGGGCTGCAGGAGGGGGCTGCAGGAGGGGGCTGCTGGCAGGGGCTGCAGGAAGGGGCTGCAGGAAGGGGCTGCTGGCAGGGGCTGCTGGCAGGGGCTGCAGGAAGGGGCTGCAGGAAGGGGCTGCAGGCGGGGGCTGCAGGAAGGGGCTGCATGCGGGGGCTGCAGGCGGGGGCTGCAGGCAGGGGCTGCAGGAGGGGGCTGCAGGCGGGGGCTGCAGGCGGGGGCTGCAGGAAGGGCTGCAGGAAGGGGCTGCAGGAGGGGGCTGCAGGAAGGGGCTGCAGGAGGGGGCTGCAGGAGGGGGCTGCAGACAGGGGCTGCAGGAGGGGGCTGCTGGCAGGGGCTGCAGGAAGGGGCTGCAGGAAGGGGCTGCAGGCGGGGGCTGCAGGAAGGGGCTGCAGGAAGGGGCTGCAGGAGGGGGCTGCAGGAAGGGGCTGCATGTGGGGGCTGCATGCGGGGGCTGCAGGAGGGGGCTGCAGGAGGGGGCTGCAGGAGGGGGCTGCAGACGGGGGCTGCAGGCGGGGGCTGCCAGGAGGGGGCTGCAGGAGGTCCACCATCCCACCTCTGAGGGTGGGGAGAGGGGAGAGGATCCAGCGGCTGCAGACCCTTCCCTTCCCCTCACAGCTGCTGGGAGACGGGGGATGCCCACCCCCTCCGAGGGGCTCCTCGGCCACACTGAGGCGATGCCCACCCTAACTGAGCCAGCAAAGCAGCCTTCCTCCGCCAGCACAGGAGTCAAGCACGGGCTGCACAGCTTGTCCTGCAGCATGGCGAGTTAGCAGCAAATACCCGTCGTCTGCGCCGGGGTCTCGCGGCGGTGCGCAGCCCCCGCTGCCGCCATGGCGCAGGCTCCAGTCCGGCGCGAGGCAAAGCCCTGGCCATGGTCGTCGGAGCTTACCGGGTCCCACAGAGCTCCTTTGCTGAGGCGTCTGGCGGATCCTTTCTGACAGAGTGGAGATGTGTCCTAGCCCACCCGGAGCAGCCGTGGGGCCGGGTGCTGGCGGCACGGGGAGGTGTTTGCATTATTCTGCAAAGCCCCAGTGTCGTCCTCCTCACTAGGTTAGAGCAGAAATTCCTGTTAATCTGTAGGTAAATCCTCCCATGGAGAAACCTTCTGATCTAGCAGCCTCTACCCTTGCATGGGGTGCATGTGGGCAAGTGCTTGTATCTATTGGGCTATTAGACCTTGTGTTGCACCTGAACATTTCCAAAATGTCCCAGTTGGTGTTACAAAGTGAGAGTCACATGACCCTCAAAATATTTCTTCTGAATTCTTCTTTTACCTGAAGTCGGAAGAGCTTCTTAAAAGGCATCAAGAACTTTCTAATTAAATTTTTTTCCCAGTGAGTGACCCATAGAGGGATAGTTTCTGAGGTCAGCAAAACCAAAAAAACCCCGAGCAAAAGGCACCACGAAAGCTGGGGAGGTAAGCGCATCGGTTTGTTTTGATGTTTCTGCCTGGAACAACTGGGATGTCGCAGCCTGCTGGCACAGGGCACACGAGCCACCGCACTGCACCACGCGGGGGTCACAGGCAGCCGGCGCCGCGCCGAGGAGGCAGCGGCAGAGGGCAGGGGGCTGGAAAAAGGAGTTTATTCGCGCTGACAAAGCTATAGCAGGTCAGCTAAATAATCCCCATGTTGCTCTCCTCCCAGGCTCAGGTGTCAGAGGAGAACTCTTTGCTCCAGTATGTGAAAGCTGATGGCTGGAGCTCTTGCCTAATGCTCTGGTTTCCTCTCTTTGCTGACGTGAGTGCAGAAAGCCCAGTGCTACACGCAGGGTAGAGCAAAGCAGTGAGCAACAGGGTCTTATATCCTCATCTAGTATGTTATCCTTATTCAAAGGGCTCTGTTTGAAACCTGGCATAGGCATATACAGAACATGTTGCATCTTTGCTGGTACCTCTTCAATCTGGTTTGCAAGACATCCTGGAGGATGTGACCTTGGAAGGCAGGCGGAATATCGAACCTGCATAACAAGAGCATCTCTGCGTCGGTGGCAGCCTATTGGGTACAGGGCAGTTAATAAATAATGAGGATGTCAAAGATAACAGCAGGAAAGTGGGAGCAGGTAACAGCTTTGCAGCCAGCTTTCTGACAGCCGCCTGGCAACGTCCAATTAAGAGACGCGCGCCGCCGTTCAGCCCCGCGCGGAGCGGGGCTGGGACCGGGGGTGTCGTGATGCTGGCGCCGGGGCAGCCTGCAGCACTGCGTCTGCGGCGCGTGCTCCCAGCGCGGAGGGAGCACCAAAAGCTTTGCAGAGCTGCACGGGTCTTCTGGGGAGCAAATCGCTGGCGGCAGCGGAAGGCGCCCGGCTGCGGGGCTGGAGAGACAAAACGGCAGCAGATTGCCGGGAGGAGCGACGCTTGCCAGGCCAACGCGGAGGGGTGTGCCAAGGGCGGTGAAGCCCTGCAGGGAGCAGGGGAAGGAGACACTGCGAGAGGCAGCTGCATCAGCTAAACGCGGGACCCGTTTCCTCGGGGCTTGCAGGAGAGGAGCTCATCGGCCCTGGCCCCGTGCCGGGGCAGCTCCTCAGGACTGCGGTCCCTGCTTACCCAGGTGTGGTAAGGGTTGAATTACAGCATTTCACAATTCAGGTGTTAGGAATCTGACTATATTTGAGGCGTAACTGATCTTCTGGTAACTTTTTAAACATCTGGCAAGAGAGGACGGCTTTTCAAACGGCAAAATCTACACCAAAATGATCTTGATTTGAATAATAAGTATTCCATCCTTGTTTGGTAAATATACCCAGTGTTAATAGTGCTTAATGGTGCCTGTAATTGGTGTCTAAAGTTATTTAAAAGTAAATTTACTAGAAAATAATTAGCAATTTTATAGTTCACTACTTCCTAATTTTGTTGATAAAAGTTTTTCAGTGGTTTTTATCCGATGATACAATAGGGCCGTGCCGTGAAATAGCTTTTTTCAAACTGGCAGGAAATTGTGCACACAAAATAAGATAAAAAAATTTTCCCCCTAATTTCTTTGCCTGGCAGCCAGCCCTCTCTCTCCTTTTATTATCCGCTGATTTATCCTTAATCAGCACCAAGTGAAACTTCCCAGGCATTGCTGGGGATTTGTTCTTTGTGACCTTGGGAGCTGCACCCCCAGCTGCGAGGCCAGTGAGTGAAGAGACAGTCCTGCTGTCCCCCACCGCAGGGGGAACGTCCTGCTGTCACCCACCCCAGGGACATGTCCTGCTGTCCCCAGCGCAGGGTCTGGGGCCGCTGGCTGGTCCCTGCCTGCAGACGAAAGCGGAGGTTGCGCTCTCTGTGGGCCCCGATCCGATCCCATGCAGGGCATCTCTGGGGATGCTGCCCGTCGGGCTGGAAACCCCCCATGCCTAGGACCCTGCAGGCTGGGTGCTGGCCCAGGCGGTCCTGGTCCCGGCTGCGGCACGCGCCTTCCACCAGCCCTTTTGGCACCGGTGGGGCTGCGTCCCGCGGAGCGGGTCGGGGCGGCCGGTCGGGGCCGCACTGGCTGGTGGCAGCTCACAGCCAGCGCCCGCCACAGGTCTGTCGCTCGCGGGGTGTTGGCGCTGCTGGGGGGGCCGGGAGAAATGGAGCAGAGAAATGTGGCTGCTACAACGTTTTATTGTTTAGTGCTGTGGGTTCAAGTGTCCAGTTCAGGATTTTCATACGGTTCAGGTACACACACCGACAGACAGAGACGCATTTGGGAGGAGGCGACGGCACAGCAGGTTGGTTTCAGAAAAGTCTAACTCTCCGCTTCCAGTCTCTGAACCATAAAGTACCAGCTTTTCCAGAACAATGAATTGCCCAGTCTGTGTATAAAATTAAATATAATTTAAGCTTTGCTAATTGAAACCAAATACAAAATTCAATTTCCTGTGTATTCGAATGCTGACACTTGAATAGTTTAAAAAAAAAGTGTTATTAACCTGTGTCTCTCATTTGGCAGGCCATTCTCCAGCCAGATAGAAAATAATTCCCCTGTCAAGCCCCTGCATTAGCACAGCAGACACGGGGTGCGTTTCAGAAAAACAGAGAACAGAATAACCCCGGCCCCGAGCCCCCCCCGCGCCGCCCGTGCCCCCAGCCCGTCCCCGGGGAGGCTGGTGCGTTCCCCTCCCTTCCAGCGCCGGAGGGGGCCAGCGGCCCCAGGCAGCGCCCGTCCCGTCCCGCCGAGCTGGGGCCGGCATGTCCGGGGCGCAGCCGCTCAGGGCCGAGGAGCGGGGCCGCCTCTCCTGCCGGGCACTGGGCAGCTCCTCCTGAGCTGGAGATTGCAGCCGGTATAAAAAATAAATCTCTGAGTATATGGCAGAAAGAACGGGAGGGAGAGTCGCGGGCAGGCGGGCGAGGCACGGGCAGGCCCAGCCCCGCCGCAGCCAGCCCCGCTTCTGTAAACCGCGGGTGGCTCGCGGGGGCCGGGGTGGCAGGCCTGGCTGCACCCCGCTCTGGAGCCCTCCTCCCCCAGGCCCCTGCGCCCAGGGCCCTGCCCCAGCTGCGGGACTGAACCCGAGGCGTGACTGCGCTTCGTGCCAGTGCGGGACAGACGGCCTGTCCAGCCCAGCTGCGCGCCGCGACTCCCCTAACGGGATACTTCACTGCGTTGTAATTCTCAAAGACGCATTTTTGGACCTCCAGTCCCTCCAGCAATGGGCACGATGAGAAGAGTGATGGTGGCTTGATGGTGGTCGGGGACCAGAGGCTCTTCTGGGAGAAGCTGGCCTGAGCTGCCCAGGGAGACATGCGGCAGCACTCAGACCAGACCCAGGCCAAGGTGTGCAGGGAGACCTGCTGGGTGGGGATGGGGGTTCTCAGGGGCCCTTTCAAGCTCAAGGGCACCCTGCTCGGATCAAAACTGCTCCTGGTCAAGCTGAGCGAGTCCAAGTTTTGGCCATGGAGGCAGTGCGCTGTGCCATGCTGACAGCCGTAAAAGCTGCGATCATGCGCAGCTGCCAGCCTGGCATGTCCTGGCCACGCCACCAGCTGGGACCACGTCCCCTGCAGCCAACCTCTCTGGCAAGTAGCCAGGGCCACCGGTCCCACCATCTCCACTGGCAGGCTCCACTCAGCACCGTCAGGGCCAGCCCACCGCGGCGTCAGGGCTGCAGCATGCCGGGAGCAGGGAAAAATTTCTGGGTATCCTTCTGGTGAGGAGCCTGGACACTGGGCATCAGTGAGGCCCTGTCCTCCAACTGAATCCATCTAGCAGCTTGCACCAAATTCTGTAACAAGAGTTTTCACTTAGGAGTTGATCTGACATTTTAATAATGTCGGAAACACTGTAAAATTATGCCTATTACATACTTCCAATTTTCATGTAATAATTTTGGGATTTGTGGGTCTGTGAAAAACTGTGTTATGTCAGGAGCTGTTTTTAAATCTAATCAAGCTAATAGGAACTGACATGACGTTAGCAGGGACCTTGTGGTGCCCCTCCAGCATGGCCCACAGTGTAAATTTTCCAAATGACTTCAGCTCTTTTGTCATCCAATCCAAGGCACCAGCACCACTTCATGGTGTAATGAACCACACGACAGGCCATGAAACCCAAAGCAGGTTCAGCTTGTTACCCAGCGTAACAGCGATTTCATTTGGTTAGCTGGATCAGCAGGGATTTCTTGCCACCTTAATCAAAACTGAGTCTTGGTCCTCCCACAGCGATCCCACGCTGCATCTCTGCTGCTTTCCAACAGCCAGGGACCCGGCACCCAAGAGGGGACGGGAGACACGCACAGAGCTTCGCTCCACCCGGGAGGCATCCCTACCCTTCGTTAAAATGAAGAAAGCAGACAGCAATATTCGAGTGCCCTTAGAAATCACCCATGTGAAGGGAACATTTCAGCAACGGTAGCTCTGCATTTTTCCTTTTGCTCCCTATCTTACTGTTTTTCTCTCGGTAATGGAGATGGAAACAGTGCAGCTGTATCAAAGTGCTGCCTTCCTGCTCTCCACTGGTTCCAGCGTGCAGCTCTCATCATATTGCTAGAGGATCCAGTTGGGATTTCTACCAGGATTTGCAAATTTGGTTGAGCATATGACTTGGCCATTTCCACTAGCAAGCAGACATTTTTTGTGCAGAGCAGTGCTCACCATGGGAATTAACTGCTTTTTTGTAATTCTGAAGTAAAGATGAAGGCTGCTTCCTGATTTTGCAAACCTGGCTGTCAACAGCAAGCAGCAGAGATCACATTTTCAAGGTGCAAATGAAGGGCAGTGCCAGGGGCCCCAGCAGTCAGCCCTGCCCAGACCCTAGTCTGGGGCTGTCCCGCAGACCTCTGCCCTGCAGTCACCCCCTCGGTTCCCAGCAGGGTCACCTGGCTCCAAACGGTGGCGCAGGGCGCAGGGCAGCCTTGCCGGGTGGCACTGCACGCGCACGCGCAGCTCCACGCCGCGCCTCGGCAGCCTGCCTGGGCAGTGAGGCCCCGGCTCGCTCCGAGTGCGCGCCTGGGAACGGTGTTTGGTACGGCTTCCAGGAGGAGCGGGGCGCCCGGGGGACACCCCGGTTCTGGTCACACCGAGCATCCCAGCAAAGCAGGAACGACTCCCTTCCAACAGCGGAGTTACACCCATCCGGCGGAGGAGAATCGGGCCCAGGTGTTTTGTGGCACTTGGTAAATACTAGTTTTAGTGCAACAAGTAATTGAAACGTCTGGTGCAAATTAAGTTTCTGTACATAGTTCCTTTGCAGCATAACTGGCTTTATTCCCTCCACACACAAAATACCAGTGTGCATGTGAATGCACGTGTCTTGAATTTACCAGATCTGATGCTGCTGTTTGGGCAAAACTAAAAGCCAGGGCACGAGAAATCAAATCTATGGGTTTGTCCCAGTGCTGCTGGGTTTTGTAAGCCACCTTCCCACTCAGCTAGCCGTGGCAGGAGGTGCTGGTCCTGCCTGCCTGGCTGCGAGGGGGACACCAGCAGCAAAATGTTGACGCGAAGCATCCCATCACCCCGAGGAGCCTCGCTCCCTCCACCTCCTCCTCCTCCCACGCGTCCCCTGATCCCTCAGCGTCACAGGGGGAGAGCCCAAGTGCAAGCTGAGGTGACGTGCCACTAAGGTTTCAGAGCTGGAAACGTGGAACGGCTTTGGCTGCAACCCTGACAGCACAAGAGTCTTGTGCTTGCAAGGCTGAGCCTCTAGCCCCAAGGGAGTTTTGGGTCTCTAACGATGATTCGCACCTCAAAAGAAAAAAGCCTTTTTCCTGATTTCATGGTTCTACTTATCACTTTCTTCCTGCTCCCACTGGAAATCTTGGCCCGTCATTTGGTAAAACATGACATTGAAGGGTTTGTAAAATTTCCGCAGTCTGTGGATGACGTCTGGGTCTATTTTGGGGTGAGTTCGACCCTTGGACTTGCCCAAGCACCGGGGAGCACTGCTGTCCTCTGGCTTCTTTAGACAGGGGAATCCCTTGGTTTTATTAAAATAAAAATGTTTCTCTGTCACAATCCTCTTGAGGCCTAAGAAGTCCTGGACCTTGGCCATTTCCCCGGCTGGGTCAGTGATGAGCCTCTCGCCGCTGACAAAAAGAATTTGGGAGAGGGGGAAGTACTGGAGCCAGTTCTCCAAGTGCAGGGCATAGATCCCGATGCGGATTGCGCTCCAGGAGGCGTCAATCAGCCCCAGAGTCCGGTTCTTGAAGGCCAGCACCTCAAAAGTCGGGATCTCTGGCTTCTTGGAGAGCGTCTGTGTGTAGTCTGAGATGGCCCGGGTGACTGGGTTCCTCACCACCACGATCAGCTTCGTGTCCTTGGCCATGGAGTGAATGCGCCTGGGGGCCTCATTGGTCACGAAGTAGCTGGGGGTCTTCTCCATGGTGATCTGGCCGTCCAGCGTCTTGGGCATCACGTTCCTGTGCAGAAGCAGAGGAGGGGTGGTTAGCAAGGGGCCAGGCACGGGCGGACACTTCGGTGTCCCTCCTGCCCCACGCAGATGTTGGCGGGACGTTCAGGAGGAGGGATGCTGCCACACCTGCAGGCCCAGGGGACCAAAGCACTTCTGGCTTTGTTTCTTCTTGGACCCTGGACATGGTGGGCACCTGAAGTGTTAAATCAGCCTTGGTAACACATTATACAGTCAATTCGCCATAGGCATATGTAGACAAAAGTTAATTGACAATAAACCGGTACAATACCTGTCTGTTCAGCAAGCCATCTGCTTCCATTTGCTCAATTAAGCCTATTCACTTCAGAGCCTTGTACCAAAGTGGTGCAGTTAGGATTACACAAGACCTTTTTGTTATGATGACATGCTTTTAAATGTCTCAGCTAATAAAACTTAATACAGAATAAGATCCCTTGCTTCTAGTACAATAATTAAATTTATTTACTATCTTGTGTGTGAGAAAGAGTGACTTTTCTTTTATCTCTAATTCACATGCTCTGTCAATAATTAATTGCTGCTGGGTTTTGAGCTTCCTGTGCAAGCACTTTTATTAGCCAAAAGGAATTTGCCTACTGGATAAATTAGCATGTAGCAAGACTTTCCTGGATAGCATATTACCATATTGTAAAATGAAACTGCAGTGAGACAGCATTTATATCTAAGAAAATGAGGAGGTAAATGCCTGTCCCAGCTGCCCCCAGTTAAAGGTTATCATAGCAAGCGGAAGGTGTTAAATGGTGTCCCCTGCTAAGGCGTTACAGCCTCTTTCACACCTCCTCAGCTGCCCCCAGCCAGTCACCTACCCACCGCCAGCCCCCACACGCGCCGTGGCCGCAGCCAGCCCCAGCCCTGCCGCTGCGCGCCCCGTCCCGCACCCGCTATGTCACTGGCAATAGACATGCCCAAGCGGGGAACTGGCCGGTTCGCGTCCCACCTCACCCGCCGGCAGCAACCCGTGCAGGCACCGACCCACGCAGCGCAGAGGGAGGGCCGCCCGCCCCCGCCGCCCCTCGCAGCCGCCTCTGCACGGACCGAGCGAGGGGAGACAACGCAGGAGGCCGCGCAGCTGCGGCGCCCGCGGGTACAACCATGTCTGCCAGCGCGCTCCTGCGTGAGGGTTTCTGTACCCGCGGTGTACCTCTTCGAAGGTTTTACAGGCACAGCATCGACTGCTGCTTAGGCGTGTTTTAACAATACTTCTATCTTAAGTCTTTCAAACACTCCTGCCTAGGCACACCCGTAGTTTGTAATAGCTTGTTTAACCTGTCGAGGGCTAATTTGGCCTGAAGACGCGGTGGCTGGGAGGCATGAGGAGGAGGAGGAGGAGGAGAGGTGCCACTGCTGCCAGGAAGCACTTGTGGCAGTGGCCAAGTCTCCTTGGAGCAGGCATGGCGGATGGGAATGCTCAGGGCCTTGCAGGATTATCCCTTCAACTATTTTTAGTACAAACATACGGTGAGGAAACAATGTGAACAGGCTGGAAATGGTTCTGTAAGAGCACCTTGGACACCAGTGACCACAGTGATGCTAACGTCAAACCGCTGAGCCCCAGGAAACAGCCATTTCAGGAATTACGCAGCTGAAGTCTGCAAGCAGAGTGGCAGCCAGGCAAGGCCCAGCTAGGTTTGCCTGTCAGTGTTGCCTCATATTTGTGACTGCTAAATGCATCAGCTTGCTTTAAACCTCCCTGTAATTTGTGTATTTATTGGTGGTGACATGCTTTTAAATGTCTTTTAAATGTGTCTAATCTAAAACAACTTTTGAATGTCTCTAACCCATCCAGCTGGGCTTGTTTTGCCAAGGTGCTGCTGGAGGAGGTGCCTGGTCTCCTGTCAAGGCCAGAGTGAAGGTGGGTTTGCTGCTGCCACAGGGCTGCTCGTGCTTTCAGCATTTTTGGGTGAAGAGGCAGTGGGGTCCTGTGGCCCCCCCTCTCCTGCAGTCGGTATCTTTCCTGCTGAAAAATCGCTAGCCGAGTCCTGGCAATGGGGCTTTGTAGGGGAGCAGGGCTGCAGGACTCCAGCTCACCTGTTTCAGGGCCAGCAGGCTGGCGGCCATGCCCTGCCAGGGAGCTCATCCCTCCCAGAGTTGTGTCCCACCGCAGCTGCCTTCCCAGCACGGTGGGGTGTCTGCGGTCGCGTCTGCTGCCCAGAGCACTTCAATGCTTTGACCCTGCCTTGCATCGGCTGTCTGAGTAGCAGTGATGTGCAAGGAGCAAGGATTAGTCAGAACAATGCATCTTTAGGTATTTTACCTGAAGAAAAGCCTGGACAAATGGAGAGAGACGCAAGCACTTGAGGACTGCAGATGCTGCAGCATTACAGACTGGCTTTCCTAGGGGGATCCAGCACTCAGATTTAACAACCCTGTAGGAAGGAAGCATCTTTTATGGCTACCCACATCACAGCAAGGCCCACAGTGTGATCAGAGATGAGTCCTCCGGTGCTCACTGCTCTACAAACAGGGTATACCCTTCAGCTGAGCATGAGGCTGTGTCAGGGAGTGGTGCGAGGAGAGCGCACAGAAAATGGGACCGGGAGGTTGAGCACGTGGGCCAGCAGCAGTTGCCCCGAGGAGGACTGGAGCAGAAACACTTCCCGCTGCTCTCCATTTGACGGACAGGAGAACATCGCTGATGGCCAGAGCAGAGCTTCCCCTCCCCAGCGCCACACAGCACCCACGCTCCAGCTTGCCAGAGCTTGCCACCCCAGACGGGGGCAGTGGCCAGCTGGGCAGAGGCACCACCAGCTGCAGGCAGCAGCGGCTGACAGCCGACCCTGCAATGGCATCCCACCAAGCTCCTGGAACTGCACCGGGGCTCGCCCGACTTCTCAGTCTCTGCGTGATTCTGACCGGTGTCTGTATTCCCACGGAAATTGCAGTCACTCAGCAGCACATGTCTGAAAGCGACTGGCCAAAGATAACCTTAGCTTCAGGATGTGACCCACTGCAGAAATCTCCCCACTGCAGAGTCCCGCTCATCGGCCTTGGCAGACACTGCCTTTGCATGCACAGTGAGCTTGCAGTGCACCAGTCCTTTCTTTGTTGACCACAAAATACAAGCGTGTAAAATTTCCTGATTTACTTTTTTTTTTTTAAATATTGCCTAACAAACTCAGGACTGAAATGCTAAAATTTCTGCATGGACATTAGGTCTTGGGCTTGATGTGACAGAGCAGCAGAAGAAAGGAGGAGAGCTGGGGGTCTGAACTGGAGGAGGGCTGGCGGCTGCCAGGGCTGCCACAGGCAGCACCGCCCTGTGCAGCTGCTCTCACAGCCCCAGTGCCAATTGCCGGCAGCTGAGGAGGGGGTGCGATCCACCTCCAGCAAGGACTGGCACTGGAAACCACTTTGGCAGTGGCTGGAGGCAGTTTCCAGCCCTGTTGGGACAAGCACTGCACACAGAGTGGCCACAATCCCTGCCCCGAAGAGCCTCCAGAAGAAGAGTGGGAGCCTGTGAGAAGCAGCAGCAGCCAAACTGTGCAGGAGCCAGCGCCTGCGGCTGTCCTCGGAGAGCACACCGAGGAGCAAGGCAAATAACTGAGACCAGGGAATAAAGGCACTTCCAATCCAGTGACTTTGCCCCGGGCGCTCCCAGAACAGTTTTCTATTGAACCATTAATTACCAAAATCAATGTGTTACTCTTCTGTTCCTTGCTCCACAAAATACTTATTTTATCATCAGTTATAGCTAGTAATTTGTATGCGTTTTCCTTTTTAAGGGCTTCTATCACAAGCTAGTGGCACACCACGTTGTACCCTGCTGCTTGCTGTCCTGTGCTCACACCTGGGGTAGCGCAGAGGTACGGCTGTGAGCTGCCCCGCCAGGTCATCTGTCTTTAACACTGGTCAGTAATGGGAGCCCCTGAGGGAGGACCAAGAATCTCTCAACCAACTATGGGATTACTTGGCCCATGCTCCTTTCCTCCTGATTCCTATCACTGAAGATTTAATGAAGTCCTGAAGCAGAAAGCTTTAATATTGCTTCCCAATATCTGTAGTTGTGGCAGCTCGAGATATGGTTAACATGGTGTCCAGTCCCTCCTGTGTCTTGCTAAATTCTGTGCTCAAAGACATCAAGCAGCAACAAGCTCCATGGACTTGTCCCTCAGTGCTCGGGCAGTGTTTCTCCTTCGTGCCAGCTCTGTATTCACTGCTGTCCTGCTCCATAAGGACGGGAGACTGGAGCTCTCCGCCCTCTCCCTTTATCCCAACCTTCATTTTACACCATGGTAAAGCCCAAAAGGGCTGGACCAGCTCAGGTGCTCCCTTTGCAACCTCCCCACAGGAATACTGAAGGTCTCCGTTCATGGCAGGTTCTCCTGAAGCATCGCTTCCAGGCCAGGGGCATGTTTGATCCTGAGCCGATAATGGGGGTGATGCTCTGAGCAGGCTGGCCTGGGGCAGTCGTTGCTGCTCCTGCGGGGAGCTTGGATCAGTGCTTTGAGACAAGAGGGACACACAGGACCAACGGGATTGCAGTGAACCTGTGGCACGTGGCACGATGGGGAATGGGAAGACGCAGCTCCGATTTTTGAGTGAAGAAGGCACCAGCTGAGACAGAGCCAACCTGGATAACAGGAGAAGCAGCAGCGTGTAGAAGTCCTTCTACCTGGCAAAGGGTGATGGATGGCCAGGCAAGCACAAAGCACCATTAGCCTGTGGTGCTCAATTACCCCAAGACCCATGCAGCAGCACTCACGCTCGTTTGTGCTGTCTCAGGCAGGATGAGCTGCTTTGCTATGCAATTGTCTGAGCAGGAGAGGGATCAGCACAGGCAGAGTTGGCTGGTGTATGCTCCTCTGAGTCAGACACCCTGGCAGCGTGCAGCATGCTGCCAAATGTCAAAATGTGGCAATTATGAGATGCTAAAAACTCTGCCAGACTCGGAGCAATGGACTCCCAGACCACAGAGCTCTGCCCCCCTGCATCGCACCTCAGAGACCTCCCCGGCCTGCCCGGGCCCACCCGGAGCCTCCACCAGCACATCTGCTCTGCGGCACGGAGCTCCGGGGAGCCCGGGGTCAGTTAGCATCCTCCCTGCTACTCGGCACCTCAGCTGCAGCGTGAATTGGTCTAGCCACATCCACTAGCTTACCAGGTTTTTGTGTTACGTCTTGGCGTCTGGAATCTCTCCTAGCTGGCAAGATGCTGTTCTGCAGTTACGTGCCTGTGGAGTCTCAAAGTAAAAGCTCAGAGCAAATAGGGGCTGGCTGGGCCCCTGCCCCTTGTGCCGCTGCCCGGGCTGTGCAATCAGGCCGGAGGGTGTTACTGATGGTATTTGTGCTGCATTTGCTGCCGCTCCCCCCTGACCAGCACCTCCCCAGCACTGCAAGCGGTCTACAGCCACTGGGACGTCTGGGCAGGTTCCCAAGGACCCAGTGCTTGCACAAGCCTTTGTTTGCTTTGTATTATGGATTGTGTCTCTGATTTGTGGGATTTTAGATGACAATGCTTTAAAAGAGATGAAAATTAATCACAATTCGGAAGAAGTACCACTGCTCTCCTTCACCCACGCTGCTGCTCCTGCCCATCGTACCGCTGGCAGGGCTGGGTGACTGCCAGGAGCAGCGTTCCCTCTCCTTCCAGGCACTGCCGTGTGTGGCAATAGCCCCTTCGTGGACACTTTGTAAGCAAGGATTTTGGTCCCCTCTGCTCTAGGGTCAGGGCAAGACCACTGTCTTGCCTTTAATATTATACTTACTTAGCTTTTACTTTAAATTATGGTTTCAATAAACTGTTGCAAAAAAATAACCCAAACCCTAAGCCTTTTCTCTGTGGTGGGGACGCTTCAGACAACACGCTGGAAGCAAGTTGTAGTAGCTGATGTTCAAGTATAAAACAAACACACCAGGGGTTTATAAAAGAAGCACGAACCAAATATTAATTACAACAGCCCCTTCAGATGATGTTATCACGATAAACAGGAGGCAAGAAATTGCAGAGCTAATAATCTGAAAGTGTTGCCACATTTAAGGACTGCGTTTAATTCCATGCACAATAAAGACAAGTGGATAGATAGGTTGGCACTGAGGAGAGACAGCAGGGAAGTAGCAATCCAGGAAAAGAGGAGGAAAAGCAGATTCAGCTTTTGCTGGACAGTTTTAAGGATAACACTGGAAGCTGTAGCGTGTCCTCAAGACACCCCTGGCCCTGCAGAGCACCAGAACCACTGCAGCTCTAGGATGTACACGCAGAGATGCTTTTTCCCAAACCCTGCCTCGTTTCAGTCACTTTCTAGGTGCTGCCTTTCCTGGGCAGGCAGACGGACCGCCTCGCTGAGCTCCCACAGTGCGAAGGCAGCTGCGAAGGCAGCTTGAGCCTGTCAGCCCCACGAGCCAGCCCTCCCGCACACGTCCTGCTGCACGCGATAGCTGTTGCCAGGCGCGCAGCAGAGAACAATACACGGCAGCACCGGCTCCTGCGGCTGAGAATAACAAGGGTGTTAAACCTGGAGCAGCCAAGCCTCTGGCACAGCAGGAATACTCCTCAGAGCAGGTAACCTTCACAGAGCTGCTGCCATGTGCTCTGCCCTAATTGCATTCGTGCCGACAGAATGCTAACCAGCTCCACGCTCTCGGGCAGGACGGATGCTCCGGATTGCTCTCCCCCCGTGGCTGCTGCAGGGCTCTTTGCCGTGCTGGGACAGGGCTCTGCTCCTGGGGAGGACTGCATAGCCTCTTGGACATGCTTTGGCTTTTCTTGCAGCATTTCTTTCCCTTTTGATGCCAGGCTGGTTCATGAAGAGGCAGCACCAGCACCGTGCTGCTGACCATCTCCGCAGAGCAGCCCAGGAGATGAAGCGCTGGAACGGGACAGATCTACTCGTGGCTCTGCCACTGGTCTCTACTCACTTCCCACCCCTCCTCTGCCTCCATCACTACCCACCTGAAAAAGGGGGGCAATGACAACAAGCCACTTCCCCCTGGAAGGAGCTCCGCCGCCATCCGGCATTAATGACCCCTTCACTCTGTTATGGGGATGGGCATCGTTTCTTCACGCTTGTCAGAAGCAGCATCCCTGTGCCATGCAATGTCAAAATGAAAGCTTTCCGGCCATTCCTGGGCTCGGATCCAGGAATTACCTGGTCCTCACAGCAGATGATCAAATACGTGTTACTGAGTGCTTGCTTGGGATTTTGTATTTCTCTCCTTTCCCATTCATTCCTCAGTGCTGTGGCCTGGAGGCGAAGCAGGGCCAGGCTGCTCCACGTGCCCCCCCCGGCTCCTGCAGCTCCCCAGTTAGATGGGGAACTCTCTGCCATCACTTCTCCAAGATTTTTGCATACAAACACCGCCCAGCCGCCGCGCAGTGACGGGCAGCACATCTGGCTCCCGGTCTCCTCCGGTTTGTGGCAAAGGCCAGCTCTAAGCCCTCATTGCAAAAATGTGCTGTAGTGGTTGTTCTTAACTGCGGCTTCAGACAAGCTCTTTATTTTCAAAGGACACATTTTATAAATTTGTGAATTTGCACGTTGCTAAAATCCCCTTGTGGTTTATTTAAATCCAGATTATCTTGTTTATTCCTTCAGTCACAGCTGTCATTTATCTCTGTGTAGGCAGCTTGTTCACGATGTTGCAGGTTTCCTGCAATCCCACTCAAACGGAATCTTTGTTAACTGTAGTTTCATGTTCTCAACAAGAGAAGAAAGTTCCCAGCAACTCCCAGGGCTTGGAGAACCACAGAGAAGGACACGGATTTGCACGACTGCTGTCTGAAAGAGATGATGGCCAGGTGCTGCAAGCATCACCTGCCCAGGGAGCTCATCTCTGCTGCTCCTCAGTGTGGAGCAAACACCTGCTTTTGTCTTCTGAAAAGACAAACATGAAGTCATTTTCCTTTTTGTTATTAACGCATTCCGGTATAATTGCTTGAGCTGTCAACTGTGACCTGCCAGTAATTCAGCAGGCGTGGGACTTTCACGGGGAGAACAGCATTGCAACTGAAGACTGCCATACACATTAGAAGCAGAGCCTATTTGCTGTAAGCCCCCAAGTCAAATCTCTTGTTGAATTTGCTCGAACATAAATTTACAGCTGAATTTACATAGGTTTAATGTTTTATAATCTTTTTGGTCTGTGAATCTATATTCAAGACTGAGTGCATTAGCTTAGAAATATTGTGCTTAACGCTGAAAATAATTTCAATCTCTCCAAAGTCCAATCCTTTGCACATCACTAAACCTCAGAATCCAATCCCTTCTAATAAGAGACACAAAACTTGCATCTGTCACTGCCTAATAGGTTCACACTGCTCTAATTCAAATGGCTGGCACGTATCTGTTAAAAAACATTAAAAGCAAATTCTAAAGCACTGTCAGAAAAGCAGGTACCAGTTCAGACCGGGGCTAAAGAAAACCAAATCTCTCCCAAGAGACTCACTGAAAGAGTTTCATGGTTTGGAGGCTGGTGTGACCCTGGCAGCTGTGGGAGAAGGGGGTGAGCCACCCTTCTCTGTGACTCGAGCTCTGCTCTTGCAGCACTTAATGCCCAAGACCATTGGTTTCCCTCACCAAGACAAGCAGCTTTCCTCTGCCCCAAAGTTTGCAAAGCCATTTGGTGTCCATGCAAAACACTCTCATGAGGGGCAGTTTGAGATTGCAATTCCTTGCTCCATGCCAGCCACATCCCTGCCAGCTTCTCGTGGGCCGTGCAGGACTCGGGAGCCCAGGACATTACAGCCAGAGCGGGGGGCAGCCCCCAGCAGCCGGGGGCTGGGAGCATCGCGCTGCCCCGCAGCAGGGCCAGCCGTGCCCCCGCTGCGCCCTCCCCGCCGGGGCCGCCTGGAGCCGTGCCTCGGCAGTGGTGTCAGCCGGGATGGAGAACGGCTCTGTGCTGCCATACCGACGCGGGCGCGAACGCCGCGTTGACTAACTGCGAGCCGATCAGAGAATGGCAGCCTCGCGTTGCCACGGTAACCAAAATGCCAAATTGGAAATTGTGCCAATGGCAAAGGTACCCAAGAGGCGGCAAGCGAGCACAGCGGGGCACCGGAGCTGAGCCTGGCTGGAGGCTGCTCGGCGGCCCCAGCGGGCAGCTGCCTGTCCAGGCCGCTGCCTGCCCAGGCCGCCCGGAGCTGCTGCGGATGAAGCAGCTCCAGACATCGCAGAAACTCAGCTGCAGCCCGGTACCTCCGCTGCACGGGGCACAGCTCCCCTGCTCCCTCCTTCCCTCTCCTGCTCCTCCAGCTCTGCTTTCCTCCCAGACTTGGCCGGAGGGGTCTGTGCCTCTCATTGCAACGACCCCCAAAGGACAGGGCTCGCCGCCGGCACCGGCCCAGGCAGCCTGGGCTCGCAGGGCCCCGCCAGCGCTGGCTGGAGGAAGGATGCCGTCCGTGAGCATCATCTGGGCCGCTCTTCCAGACACCGAGGAAAAAGCCTTTGGATTACAGCCTATTTCTAATGTGATTTTTCATCATCTCGCCCAGTCTGCAGTCCAACAATCGCAAGGAAAGGGATTCTCTGTCTTCACAAAACACAGAATCTTTAACGGCTCATTGGCATATACTTAACTTGGGCTGGATACGAAGTTACTCCTGAGAGCCTGCTATCGATTCTGTCAGGGATTCAGAGGTTTTATAGGCATTGCTCAGGATCTCTTTAGTCCTTGTACCTTCTTAATGGCTCTCGTTGCTGATAGAACTGAAAACATACCCTGCGCCCTGGGAAGCAACTGAATCCATGCCAGGAGACAGCGCTGTGCCAGGAGCGTGGCCGCCGATCCACAGCCGGCCGGGCAAGCCTCCCAGATAACCCTCCATGATTCCTCCAACACATTTTAGGAGGCGGGGGAGATACCGAGGCTAGGGAAAGAGGTGGGTGAGCTTCATGCAGGAAGGCTCCTCTCCTACCACTATGCAACAAAATCAGTGGGCAGCTGGCTGAGTAGCAGACAAAAATATAAATATGCTCTGATTTCACTGGGACCATCTGGCTCATGCATGATAGGCGGGTAAGAATGCTATAATCATGGAGTAGAGAACTAAGCTGATCCATTAAAGTCTTTTAGCAGAAGCAACTATGGAACCTGTATTAATCCAGCAAGGCTTTGTGAACAGACATCACAAGGTTAGATCCATTCAGTTGCAATTAAAAACAACCCTCGCTGTTCTGGCGGGCTTGGATAGCTATTACAGCATTGTGTTCCCCAAAGACTCACATGTATATAGATTATTGATGCTCACACAATGTAATCTGAAATTACGATCTTAATGCTAAATCTCACTTTCTTCTGTTCTTCCCTCAAGTGGATCTCTGGGATATGGCTGTTGCCTTGTGCTAAAACCCCTCGCCCATCTGACTCTGCAGCTCACACATGAATTGGATGGTCTCAGATCAGACAGCGCTGCTTCAATTTCACTGCCTTCCTCATGGAGGGTGCCCTTCACCACCACCACCTTCCTCACCAGCAGCCATGGCGAATGCATAGGGGTATGCTAACCCCTGAGCTGTCTAGTCTGGCCCAGCAGCTCACCTGGAAACAGCCACCAGAGCTCTGCAAGCTCCTGGCACAGCTGGAAGTGCTCAGCACATCTGTGCCAGCATGCACAATCTCAGGTGGCTCACAAACACAGCCCCCAGCAGCACTTGGCTTCAACTGTACAAAGCAATCTCAGTCCTGTGGATGGAGACGCATGTTCAGCGTGACGTCGTTTTACCAGGGATAAATTTGGCCCCATCTCTCCAATGTTCACGTAAGATTCATTGTTGGTCAGTGCTCAGCCATGAAACAGGTTGTGAGAAGGGCTGGAAATGCATATTTCTAACCCCCCTGCAGTCAATATTGCTTTGACTAAGTCTCACTACAGTTCTCTACAGAAGCACCGCGATGCTGTTCACTGGGAATATCTCAGTGTCATATACCAGATTTAATTACTGTATTAATCACAGTTATAGCAAAGCAGCACTAGTCTGAAAGCCCTGCCTCTCACACCTGTGCTGGAATAGGGACTCGTTGACAGAGGCACTGGTGAGTCCTGCCTCCTTTGACTGAGGATGTCCAAGTCAAGCTAGTCTGTTCCAAGACCAGTTTTCGCTTCAACAGACAGGTACGAATCCCTTGCGTGCTAGCTCATTCATTTTCCACTGTCGTAGGAGGAAGTGAACAGGCCTGGACGTACATGACTTGGTGCAAATCCTAGGGCTGAGAAAGCAAGCAGCCAACCCAGAAAGAAGCACATCCATGCTGAGGACTGGTGTAACCACAGCGAGCTCCATGCTTGAGGGAAGCTTGGTCTTGCAGAAGGGGTCCAGACAGTTTGGGGGGCAAACCGCAGCTATTTAATGAGCAAATAAATACAAACTAGCTATGAAAAACTTGGGGTGTCCCAATACCCGTGTCTCAGTCATGGGTAGCTTGCTCTGCAAAGCATGCGTCCTCCGAAGAATGGGGCTGCTCCCGTTTTTCCTCGCTCCTATCGCACCACCCACGCCGAAGACGTGGTGGAGCCGAGGGCGTCACCTGCACCTCCAGGCTCTGGGGATGCACGTCCCAATGCTCAGGACGGCACTGGCTGCAGACAGCAGTAGAGCAGAAGGGGAGCAGGGTGCAGCGCCTTTCCCACATCTGCTTGGAAAGTACCAGTAGAGCTGTAGCAGGATGAGAACCTGCCAGGGATAAAAAATCCCTGATACAAGTGACCAAGCCTCACTGTTGGTCTTTGAGATCAGCCAAACCTACTGTGCACGGCAAAGCCATCGTCGCCCAGACTGGCCTGAAAGCCAGCTGCAGCCTCTGCTCCCGGGGCTCGGGCAGGAGCAGTCCCGAGCAGGGGTCAGCACCTGGGGCTGCGCCGGGGCGCGGGGCTCGCTCCACTTTCCCCTTGCGCGCTGGCGCCCGAGCAGCAGCCAGAGGCCAGCACACCCCCCTGCCGTCCCAGTCACACGTCAGCCCCAGGCAAACTGCAGGACCGCAGCCGTGCCTGCCCACGTGCTAGTCCCCAGCACGGCTGCAGATAAAATGGGCATGAACAACATAAAATCACAGAATGACAGAATCATTAAGGTTGGAAAAGATCAAGTCCAACCATCAACCCAACACCACCATGCCCACTAAAGCATGTCCTGAAGCGCCACATCCACATGTTTTTTGAACACCTCCAGTGATGCTGACTCCATCACCTCCCTGGGCAGCCTGTGCCAATGCTTGACCACTCTCTCGGTGAAGAAATTTTTCCTAATACCCAATCGAAACCTCTCCTGGCGTAACTTGAGGCCATTTCCTCTCTTCCTAACGCTAGTTACTTGGGAGAAGAGACCAACACCCACCTCACCACAACTCCCTTTCAGGTAGTTGTAGAGAGCAATGAGGGCTCCCCTCAGCCTCCTCTTCTCCAGACTCAACACCCCCAGTTCCCTCAGCCGCTCCTCATAAGCCTTGTGCTCCAGACCCCTCACCAGCTTCGTTGCCCTTCTCTGGACACGCTCCAGCACCTCAACGTCTTTCTTGTAGTGAGGGGCCCAAAACTGAACACAGTATTCAAGCTGCGGCCTCACCAGTGCCGAGCACAGGGGCATGATCCCTGCCCTGCTCCTGCTGGCCACACTAGTGCTGATACAGGCCATGACACTGTTGGCCTTCTTGGCCACCTGGGCACACTGCCGGCTCATGTTCAGATGGCTGTCAACCAGCACTCCCAGGTCCTTTTCCGCCGGGCAGCTCTCCAGCCACTCCTCCCCAAGCCTGTAGCATTGCATGGGGTTGTTGTGACCCAAGTGCAGGACCCAGCCCTTGGTCTTCTTAAACCTCATACAATTGACCTCAGCCCATTGATTCAGCCTGTCCAGATTCCTGTCATTCTACCCTCTGCAGAGCCTTCCTGCCCTTGAGCAGATCAACACTCCTGCCCAACTTGGTGTCATCTGCAAACTTACTGAGGGAGCACTTGATCCCCTCAGCCAGATCATCGATAAAGATATTGAACAAGACCGGCCCCAGAACCAAGCCCTGGGGAACACCGCTTGTGACTGGCCGCCAGCTGGATTTAACGCCGTTCACCACAACTCTCTGGGCTTGACTGTCCAGCCAGTTCTTTACCCAGCGAAGAGTAAACCTGTCTAAGCCACGAGCCGCCAGTTTCTCCAGGAGAATGCTGTGGGAGACGCTGTCAAAGGCTTTACTAAAGTCCAGGTAGACAACGTCCACAGCCTTTCCCTCATCCACTAGGCGGGTCACCTGGTCATAGAAGGAGATCAAGTTGGTCAAGCAGGACCTGCCTTTCATGAACCCATGCTGGCTGGGCCTGATCCCTTGGTTGTCCTTCATATGCCCCGTGAGCACTCTCAAGACAAACCGCTCCATGATCTTCCCCGGTACGGAGGTCAGGCTGACAGGCCTGTCTTGTAGATGGACGTCACATTGGCAAGCCTCCAGTCTTCTGGGACCTCCCCTGTTAACCAGGACCATGGATAGATGATGGAGAGTGGCTTGGTAAGCTCCTCCATCAGCTCCGTCCGTACTCTTGGGTGGATCCCATCAGGCCCCATAGACTTGTGGGTGTCCAGGTGACACAACAGGTCCTTAACTGCTTCCTCCTGGATTATGGGGAGTTTATTGTGCTCTCCATCCCTGTCTTCCAGGTCAGGGGGCTGAATACCCTGCAGATACCTGGTCTGGCTACTAAAGACTGAGGCAAAGAAGGCCTTAAGTACCTTGGCCTTTTCCTCATCCTTGGTGACAATGTTCCCCCCCACATCCAACAAGGGATGGAGATTCTTCTTGGCTCTCTTTTTGATGTTAATATATTTGTTAAAACATTTTTGTTGTCCCTTCCAACCGTGTCCAGATTGAGTTCTAGCTGGGCTTATCCCCTTTCTAATTTTGTCTCTGCATAACCTAACGAGATCCTTGTCCTCTTCTTGAGTTGCCTGCCCCTTCTTCCAAAGGTGAGAAACTCCCACCCCCCGCCTCGAATCCCAGTAAAATCTCCCTGTTCAGCCAGGCCAATGCATGTGTTGGCTGACGCTTGCAGGACAAGAATCCTCTCCAAAACACTAGATCCAGTGCACCTTGTTGGCAGCAGGCCATCACAGACCCCCCCTGTTTGGGCAGGCCTATTCCCAAAGTAGGAACTCACCCGGGACACGCAGCAGGACAAGCCGCAGTGCAGCCGGCCGTGCCCGCCTGCCCCAAACGCAGCTGGCAGGCACCCGTGCAGGACTGTGCGGCACCCGTGCGGGACTGTGCGTTCCCATCCAGCTTTGCCTTGCTGATTGCCAAGCAGTATCTGTGGAAGCTTCAAGACTGTTAATAATACATGCTATTGATACTGCAGGCTACAGTTCCTGGAAAAGCCAGTCTGATATGGAAAAGATACAGCTGAGGAAGAGAGAGTGCTATACACACAGCCCAGTTCACTTTAAATACTGGCTTGACTCAACTGGGCAATTCAAACCATTCTGGTTTCCCAACGATGGGCCTTTCCTGAGAAGGAAGATCATGAAAACAATGTTAAAAAGTAGCAGTATGGAGCTATGAGGAGTCCTTTTTCATCTTCTGGAAAATTTACTTCTACCAGGAAAAAACAAAACCCCTGACAATAATGGCTGCCTAAGTGAAAGCACTGCCGCTGTATCATGCTAAAAGCTTTTCAGGGGAAAACAGTAAATAAATTCTACTCTTCGATGTATCTGGATGTTATCCTAACACAGCGCCAGAGTAATAGGCAAGCCATCAACAGCTAAAAGGCTGGGAGGGACAACAGAGGAGCGGAATAACAGAAGTAACTGTACACATCCCGCTGCTGAGCTCTTGCGCGCTGGCAGCCGGGGGAAGGAGAGGGGCTCTCACCCCCCCAGCACCGAAGGGCTCGGCACAAACCCCGGTGAAGGCTGCCATAGCAGCGCCCGGCTGGGCGGAGGCCGCAGCCGGGAGCACAGCCCTGCCGTGCCTCCAAACCTGCGCGGTCACCCGTGCGATTCCGGCTGCAGACGAGGCGGGTCAGCGCGGGCCCGCGGGTGGGTGCCGCAGGCGGGGGCGGCTGGGGAGGAGGACACGCTCCTGCCGGGAGGTGACAGGCTCTCCGGGGACAGCAGGTGCTGGAGGTCACAAAGACAGTCCCAAACCCCTCCAGAGAACGCTGGGTGACTAGATCTTCCCCACCGGACAGCTGAGAGGTTAACGCAAAACACAATATCCCACTTTTTAACCTGTGCAGAGGGGCAGTGTTTGCATCCAGCCTCGGCAGCCCTGCACGCGCCCTGGGCAGAGCCGCACTGCCCTCCCTTACCGTCACCGGGCAGCAACGAATACCACTGCCCATCCCCCTGCTGCCGCTTCCCTGCGGCTCCTGACCCCCCTGTTTGGCACCAGAGGCGGGCTGGCTGCATCGTTTCACAAGTCCCCAGGGCACCCTCGAGGCCTCGAGAGGTGACGCGGCACCACCCTGGTCGCAGCATCAGATGAGCCCCATGGAGGCCAGGGTACCCCCCAGAGCAACTGCCCCAGGCTGCACAGATCCGAGAAGCCTCCGTCCACATCCAGGAGCTGCTCTTCTTCCCCAGGAGGGAGCGATGCCAGCCAGGCTGTTGCCGAGGGCACAGCTATTTATTATTTGCTTCTGTCGATTATTTTGGGGTTTAAGTTCATTTATTATGTATGCAAAAATGGTAATACACTAGCATCTGAATGTCTTTTAGGCATACAATATCCTTATTATTCAAAATGTTTTTTCCTCCATAATTGAATGGTTTACCTTATTATTACTTTATGTTAATGACCCAGCATTTCCATTTTTCTATAGGATGCTTAATTGTAAGCAAAGTGCAATCAAAATCAGAGATGCCATCTGTAATTGACAGCATCATAATAACAGCCAGCATCGCAGGAACAAAGTACCAAAATAAATGGCAGTGGGGAGAAAGCTGCCTCTGAAAATACCCAGGAAGCTCTTCTGGGCTGGGACAGAGCCCCGTCCGCACAGGATCCTCTCCCCAAGCAGTGACAGTCTGGGCATTAACACAGATAGAGTGCTATTTATATCAGTTTGTACATTTAATCAGTTTTTTTGCAGTTTTCAGCGAGATGTGAACTATATCCCTGTCCAAGGCATTTGGTTCAAATCAGCTGAGACAGAGAATAATCAAGATTTATGATTCTCATTCTGACTCGGATCACACAGTCAGTGCAATCGGTGCAGCAGAGCTTCCTCTCTGAGCCCAAGTGACATCCCTTCACTCTCCCTCACAGGAGTGATTTAACATCCATCTCGGAAACTGTCAAAACACTGCTGCAGCTCCAGATAACGGCATCTCCGGGCTTTCCCCCCCCCCAGCCCAGCACACGGACACCCGCTCCCCCCGAGTGCTGCCACCTGGGAGGGGGCATCGCAACCGGGTTAGAGGGTGTTTGGCAGAAATCAATAAAATAGCACTTTGCAAAATGAAAGGGATTTCATCTTGTTCTGCCTCTCAGTACAGCTTGGAGCAGCCAGGAGGAGTAGCCTGTGGTGCGTCTGACCTCCCTTACAGAGAGCATCTTCGCTGGGGGAACAACGTCGCAGGCTCTGCGTGAGCCACCCGTGTCCCTAAGTCATACCTGCCCTGCTGCAAGGGGAAGGGGCTTGGGAGCAGAGGGACCACTGGGTCTGCGGTGAGGAGGGAGCCCGGGAAGAGCTCAGGAGGCAGCTACCAGAAGCAGAAAGGCTGTCAGCACTTCCAGCAGACAGCTCTCTTTCCAGGGGCTCAGCACTGGCCCAGGAAGCCAGAGCTGTGCTCTTCAAGATCTCAGCTGAGAACAAAATGTTTAGATAAAAATTAAATGATCCAAAAGCAACTCCATTAAAAAAAGAGCCAGGTGATAGGTTCATAGCAGTGGCGAGGCTGTTTCCAAGCAGTTTTGAAGGCAGCCATGCCACGCGTGCAGGCTGGCCATGGCGCGCTGCCGCTGGCGTCGGCTCTCGGGATGCTCCAGTGGGCTCTTCCCCAGACATCTGCTCCCAGCAGCACGAGATGGGCACAAGCCCAGGCCCGGCAGCTCAGTAACGACTGCAGAGCAGGAGTCTGGCACCTCATGCGCTTTTGCGCCTGGGAGAGACCCCGCGGGCTACGTCCAGCGGACCCGGGCAGGACCCCTCCTTGGGCAGGGCAGCAGAGCCGGTCTCTTGCATCTTGGCTGATAAACCCCGTCTCCTGCGTCTGGTTGGCGAGAACAGCGCGCTGCGACCCTGGTGATGAGGGCTCGGCAGGGTCGGTGGATTCATCCCTGTGCGTTACACAGGGTGACAGGAGCTCTGTCTTGATTGTAGCAGGCGGCAAGCTGGGAAGGGGGACACGGGCTCATCTTCCCATACGCACGCCCTCAAAACGAAGGCAGGGAAATATGCTGGCCATGAAGAGAAAATAAGTGCTGTTTACTTGCCATACTGAAATCTTCACGTAGTGACTTTGTCAGTACAGGTGCCTGTTAATGTTTTGTTTTCTTCAGTGTTTGTTTAGCCATCTTTTCCCCATACACATACCCACTATGTGCAGCACAGCTTAGATTTAGCCAGGACTGTCCAATTCACACATGCAGTATAACATTCAAGTAAGTGAAAAAACAGACTGATTCCACTCCAGTCAATAGAGTAAACAATTCCTGGTTTGGATAAACAGAATTACTAGTGCTGAAGAGCCCTGGGCAGCTCTGCACACTCTGATTAGTGTAAATGCTAAACACAAACCAATTAACACTCTCTAAGTCTGCTTATCTCACGTCACTTAGTGCTAAAATAAAGCCTAACACTAAATACACATATTGATTTAGCCATTAAATCTAGCATCACTCAAAATAGCTCATTATATTACTGAGAAACAAATAAAGTCACCTTAATTTTCAGAACCTACTGTATTATGAACAATGACTTAATTGCTCCATCCAGCTTCAGGGAGCTACTACTGACACTGAGAACAGACTGATATACTTAGCCTAAAAATTATACCTAGTAGGACCACAGGCAGAGATGGCAAGAGGGCAGCTCTGTGCCACCTCCGGTAGCTTCACTGTGGAAGCACTCAGCACCCTGGCCTGGCGCTGCGCTGTCAGAACCAGGACATAAAATTGGCCATTGATAGAAATAGCATTGCTCCACTGGTACCAGACACAAGTCCTGGGCATCAATTAGCTCCTCAAAGGAGGAGGACAAGACTTACTGCACCGTCCTAGCAAACACTGCTGGTACCCATTTCTGGAGTACAGCTTGAAGGACCAAAGCTGCTTGTGTTTTCATTTGGTTTTTACAGGGCTGTTAATGTGGAAACTATTGGAAGCTGGTGTGTGGGACGTTGGTGATGGGAAGAGCCTGGCTGGAGGTATCCTGCCCTAACGAGCACTGGGGAAAGGCGGGGATGGGGCACGTGGATGTTAGCAGGCAGTGTGTGATGTTTACATTCCTAATTACAAGAGCTAATTCTTCGGTTTGGCCAGGTGTCCCTTCTGCAGACAAGGTTAATGGGATGTGAGAGGCCACAGCTGCCACAGCATCAAGTGAGGAGGACAGGCAAGGGACAGCAGTATTAATCAGCTAGGAGCAATGCAAAAATGGTTATCTCAATCTGTTTGGAGGCACGGATTAAAAATAAATCTCCCTGAGTTTAATATTCTGCCAGTCATCTCCTTTTTGTAGGTGGAATCTATTAAAAAATTATCTTTCTGCTAAAATGCTAAAGTATTTTTGACATTTAACAGCTTGCTTCAAGCAAAAAAGTGCAATAAATACATGGGAGAGCTAATTGGCTCCAGTACACCCAACATCCAGTCCGTCATGAATAAGCAATGCAGTGCCAGCTTACGGATGGCTCCAGCAGACCCCGAACGCCTCCTCCTGAGCAGCGGCACATCTGCTCCAGTCTCCCCTGCTCACCCAGGGTAACCGGGACATTCCCGCCGTGATCCAGCAGCAGAACAAAACCAGCTGCAAACTGAACATTTAGACCTGAGGGTACCGGGGTGGGGGCACGTGCTGCAATTTGGCCTTACTGAAGTCTGTACTTTGAGGTACTTAGTTTGCTGCAAGATGCAGAAGGAGCTGCTTGGCAATGTAGTCTTCTCAATAAAAATTAATGCTTTAACAAGACGCCAAATAGCTACAGCTAATGTACTTCTGAATGAGATCTAAATTTTATTCATAAGCATCAGTGTCAGGACTAAAATAACAGTTTTATGGACACTATGAGCATAAACAGCTCCGCTGATTCAAAAACAGAAACTGCACTTCTGAATGAATCAACTCATTCATTTGGAACAAAAGCATCGTTTTAAATACATGCCTCAAATAAAAGAGAAAGCCAGAGACAATATTCTTCCTGTGAGCCTGCTTCCAAGAAACGCACTGCAGAGGAGAAGGGAGGCTAGCTTCTGGCGAGGGGATGGTTCTGGGAATGTGCTAGGAAAAACGGAGCAGAGATCACTCGGAAGCAACCCGGGACATGGCTGAAGGCGGGGTGGGATGGCGTTCCCACCTCCTGAATCATCTACGTGCAGAAAAGAACCCCAGATGGGAAAGAAGAGTGCTATATGCTGCTGTGGAAACCCCCGCTGAGCTCCAGCGTTCAGGACGTGCTGGCTCTGGTGCCTGTTGAAATGGCCTTCATTTATTTGGGAGGGATTGCACCATGTTTAGATACTTTTTCAGACTCCTGAGTACCAGGTATTGGGAAATTGGAAGGAATTTAAAGCAAAAAAAAATCTCAGGTCTGTGGACATCACTCACTGATGTGTGGGAGGATGCACAGAGCCTCTGAATGTCCTTCCACATGGACTTGCGTGGATGCAAAAGCATTTGCATGGATGGCTGTATCCATGCAGCCATCGTATAGGATGCAGCAGTATATTACATGGTAACAACTACACTAAACTTGTGTCTCTGGAGAAAAGTAATACAAAGGAGATGACTCTCTTGCTCGCTGACTCTTCCCGCCGTTGCTCGTCTCTGGTCTTTACGCTCTACCTCTGCCTGTGCTTCTTCCTCACCCTCTCTCCACGCGAGATGCTCTGGTGGTTCCCAGGAGCTGCTGGCCGCGGCACACCCTGGCGGCAGGGCAGCTCGGGCACATTCCTCAGTTTGGGACCCTTAGCACTGCCTTACCTGTCATTTCCAGGTGTGCTTTAAGTGGCGGCGGCCTGGGAAGGGCTCTGGGGCACATTGCACAAGGACCTCCAGAAGCTTCATTTGGATCGTAATGTGAATATTGATAATGCACAGATATCCACTGCTAGCCCAACGAGGCAGTCAAAAACGCAAGTTAAAAACTGTGACAAAATTGGAAAATGTGGAGAGCTGGATAGCTAACAACTAACTGATAACAGATTTTTAGAAAAGTACATTGTGGAGAGCGCGCTCATTACAGACAGAAAAATCAGACAGATGTCGAGAAACACTCTGGCATAAAGAAAACGTTACAGGCATACGTGACAGGACGGGAAAATGGCAGTCATCCGGACCGGCGGCAAGGCTTGTGCCTGAAGGCCTGAAACGAGGCGCTGCGCCACACGGCTGGTTCTCCCGAGCGTGGGCTCCCACGGGGCACGGCCGGAGCCCGGGGCAGCAGAGGCGCCGCGGCTTGGAGATGGGCACCAGGGCGCCTTGGCTGGGCAAGGGAGACCGGGGAGGGACAGTGACACAGGGATGGGGCTCACTGGGAAGCCAAAGCCCTGAGCCTGCGCCGCTCGTCCCTTTGCGGTGCCTCTCGTGAGCAGCTCTGCGGAGACAGGGCTGCTCACCGCCACCTTGGCCAAACCCCACCAGCTCCGGCCTCCTGACAGCGCCTTTGCGGCGGGTGCTGAGGGCACCTGCCCTCACCCGGCACGTGGCGTGGCACCGTGGGCCGTGGTATGGCCACGCTGGCCAGAAAGACTCCAGAGCAGAGCCAAAACCGGGCTGAAAAACACAAGTGTATTCAGTGACAGGTTTGTTACGTTGTCCGGCTGCTATAAAACCATATACGGGGGACGCGCGATCACCGGAACGGGGTCGGGACAGCTTGTCTGTTCTACAGGGCCGATCAGGGGCCCCGCACGAGGAAACCCGCCGGCACCCCCCTGCTCTCACACGCTTTCTGCGAGAGGAACGGGCCCGAGCAACCGCAGTTGGTACTGAAACTCCCTGGCAAAGCGATCCTGAGCCAGCCCCGAGCAGCCCGAGCTCCCGGCCGCGATGAGGCCGCACCGGGCCGCCCCCGGTTTCCTGACGTACCCCGTTAGCTCGCGGCGCCGCGGGGCAGCTCTGCCTGCGCCGGGGCTGGGGGCGCAGGCAGCCCAGCTCTCGCCACTGTCGCGCTTCCCGTAACTGGGGTAATGCATCTGTGGTCACAAATGAAAGATCAATATTTATTTAACGCACACAATACCCTTTAGAGGCCCTTAATTGTGAATTAATCATCATTAACTGACAGTAATTGAACACGCCGAAAGCTACGATCACGGCGCTCCCCCGCAGCCGGAGGCCCCGGCAGGGCTGCCGCGGCGGAGGGGAGCGGGTCGGAAGGGGAGGCAGGAGAGGGGCCTGGCAGGAGGCACTGCCAGCCCGTGCGCCCACCCCGCCCGGGGAGCCGGATGACTGCGGGCATGGCTGCCACCGGGGCAGCCTGAGCTTTGCTCAGCTCATAGCAACCCTGGGCCAGAGGCATGGAGCTCTGTGTGCTGGGGGACTCTCACCGGACCGCGACAAAAGAGGGGGTGACCCCAGGAGCAGGCACGTGCCCCTCACCCTGCTGCAGCCCCAGATCCCTTGGCAGGACATGCTTGTGCTTTAGCCCCAGTCTCGCTTCCCATGGAGAAAGGCAGTGGCCTCCAGGCTGGACGAACCCCCGTGGCCCGTGTGTCCTGGGCGGCTGAGAAATGTGAGGAGTGACGGGACTGTCAGCGGGGCACGGGCGCGTGGGCTGTGCCCTGGGGCTGCGGGGGGTCCCAGGCAGGGAAACACCGTTACGCAGCTCACCACCGGCGCACCGTCCGCTGCCTGCCGGAAGCACAGCTGGTGACAGCTCTAAGCCCCCGGGGGTGCCTTTCCCTTGGGAGGGGGAAACTGCACTTTGTTTCTTTCCAGATTTTACAGAAATACAAACCAGAAGAGCAAGTGCCAGTTCTTCCTCCCTTGGCTCCCGGGGAAACCGGGCGCGAGCCTGGCGGCAGGGCAGTGCAGGAGGGCAGCAGCAGAGAGGCTGGGGGGGATGCGCGGCCACCAGCAGAAGTGTTGTGGAGGGTGCTGCTTTTCAGATGAACACTGGAGGGCTTTTGAGATATTTGTGTCCTCTCTGGTCTGGGGGGTTAACTTTAATTTCTGGTGTTACAGTGATTTAGCAACAAAATGTAACTTAGTCCTTGGTGGGGAGTGCAGGAGTGTGGCTGATCTCCAGTGCCAGCAGGTTGTGCAGATTGAGCTGGCAGAAAGAAATGCAAATCCCCTTTCTGTAAGGACGACAGTGGCACAAACACTGACTTTATTAAAATGCAGAATTATTTCAGGTCCCTTTGTTTAGCTCAGAGCCTGGAGGTAATTTATGCACAAGGATGGAGCAGCGAGGGCTGTGCTCGGCTGCCTGGTGCTGCCAGCATTTCTTGGCTCGTGCTCCTGGTGTGAAGGTTTTCCAGCTCTGGAAGGAAGGTCTGGGAAGCCCACAGTCTCCCTGCTTGTTCTTGCTGAAGAAGTTTTCCTGTCCCCATAGCTCCCATGTAGAGCTCCTGGGGACCGGGCCTTTAACATAGCGGCTAATTAAGTGCTCCCTTATGAAGTGAGCTAGTCTACTGCTCCATGCCGGAGCCTTTCCCCCTCAGCCTGCCCTTCTGCTGCCCGGGGAACAGCAGCTGGATTGCACTCGGGGCCCGGAGGCTGCTGCAGGGGATGCTGACACGCGGTGCCCCACGTGCTGTCCCTGCGGTTCCCTGGGGACACAGGCGGGAGCATCTCCCCGCGGCAGCCTGGCAAAGGGGCCACTTGAGTCGCGGGCAACGAGGAGCAGAGCCGCTCTCTGCCCGTGCCCGGCGGCAGCTCTGCCACGCCGAGGGGCTCGAGCTGCACCTCTCACATGGGAAGTGCAGAAGTGTCGAGCCCTGCCGCCACCAGACTCGGCATCGCTGCCGGATCTGCCCCAAGTGCCCTCAGGCTGCTCAGTCCATGGACTTCGCAGTCTATGGAAACCCATAGCTGGCAACCTGAGCCACTGCAAGTTCTGATCAAAATTTGGGGCTTGGTTGCCTCTTCTGCTGCTTTGGCCTCTATCTCGAAAGGAAGCAGGCAGGATTTGGCAGAAGAAATCCCAGAACCTGGCACAGAGATGACAGTTTCTTACGATGAAATACTAAAACTCAGAGGGATGTGGTTCATTCGCCCAAGCCAGAACGCCAGTGTGGCTCAGCGTAGACACCTTGGTTTGCAGCAGACAGCTGGGTGGGTTCCTGGAAAGGGACCTGGGGAGCATGAAATGGGGGTTTCCCAGAAGCCACATGAGGCGGCTGGAAAAGAGAGGAAAATGCTGCCCAAGGTCTCTGAGGGGCAGCAGCAAGCACGCGTGCTCATGACCACAGTCCTGGGAGAGGGTCCAGCCCAGCCACCGGTGGCCTGGGGGAGGTGGCAGGAGGCTCAGGCCAGAGCAGGCTTGGCTGGGGTGCTGGGGGCGAAGTGGCACAGCTCAGGAGCGTGGAAGGGCGCCGGGGCAGGGGCAGGGGCTGGGTGCTGCTGAGGCAGCGCAGTGGAGATGCTCTCGGGCACCGGGAGCAAGCAAGATGCCCTGATGAGCCTCTCTGGAAGGACGCCAAGCACTTCACCTCTGCCCGAATGCCATTGCTAAGGCAAACAAAGGCTCCCGGAGCTCACTGACAGGGAGGTTTATTGAGATGAAATCTGCGTCAGGTTATGTGTTCTTGTTTTGAGGAGCTTAAACTATGTCCAAGATCAGGCTAGATTAAATCCTTGACTTCCAGGAAGTCTCATCTAGGCCGATTTGCATTTTCACCTGCATACTAATGCTGGATTTACAATCAGCAAGAAAACCTTCCCAGCTCATTGGTCCAAAGGTAAATGTCTGCAATGGAAAGCAAATGGGGAGGAAGGCTCCTGCCACTGTGTTGCTCGAACAGAAGCTCCCCACTGTGCGGCACGTGCAGGATTTGCCGTATCCTGACTGACAGGACATCGGGGGCTCTGCCGCCTAATCCCGAGGGCTGCACGCCTGGCACTAGGATGCGCACTGCCGGGGCTGCGTTTTGGGAGTATTACAGTGTGTCTGACACGCAGCCTGGCTTCGCTGAGCCAGGTTTATCACCTGATAAAAGCTGCTATGCCCAAGTGTCACAAGCAGAGCAGAGGGCCTGCTCTAAACAGGGGAAGGAGCCGGTGAATAAATCCAGGACTTGCGCTGCCATGCAGGCGGGGTGCAGATTTAGGTCAAAGGAGAAGAACCGTGCCCTTTGTGTGACGCCTAAATTAGAGCGAGGCCTGCATGCATCCCTCACCGGCCCACCGCAGCAGCTGGCAACAAGCCGCGGGTTTGCGGGAGGCAGGAGGAGGAATGAGGGTGCTGTGAGCGCGTGGAACCAGCCGCCCTTCTGGAGGGAGAGACTATTCTTAGGTGATCCCGAGGGACCTGCCTTGCCACGCTTACATTCCTCTCCCTGTGATGGCACGGTGACAGAAGCCTTCCCGTATGGCGCCGTGGGAGGGGAAGCTTCCGCCCGCCACTGTCTGCGGCGGATGCCGAACGGCGCGCTGGGCGCCTGCCATCGGCAGCGGGCTGGCAGCCGCGCGGGCCGGCACCCCCGAACAGCGCTGTCTGCTGGGTGGTCAGCGAGAAGCCCCGTCCCTGCCTCCCCCCCGCCGGGCGAGCCCAGGGAGCAAGTGCCACACGCATCGGCCCGGCGGCAGACCCCGCTTCGAGGCGTTTGCACACAGCGCTTAACTTCCCCGAACGCTCTGCTTCGCTAAACCTCTTCACTTCTGGTTTCTCTGCATTTCCATCTCCTCACCACGCGTGCTGCCAATTACTGTGCAAAATAATCACGTTAATTTCCAACTCCGTTAGCAAACAGCCAATAAAATCTCCGGCGCGTGCCAAGAGCGGGGGCCTGGCGTTGGGAGCGCGAGCGTGGTGCTGCCTGTGGAGCCGGCAGCGCTGGGGAGCACGACCGGGAAGGAGCAGGAGAAGCCCCAAGTTGCATGGAAGGAAAACTGCCACGGCCTCAGCAGCAAATGGGTTCTGTACCATGAGCAGCTCCATTCCAACCAGTAGTACCGCCATGTGCCACGAAAGTGCCTTCCTGCGCCCCGTCCCGCCCGAGGCAGCCGTCCCAGCGCGCCGCGCCCCACCAGCTCTCGTGCTGCCATCACAGGCCAGCGCCGTGTCGCCCCTGCCCCAGCCTAAGCTTGTGCCCGCCCTGGCTCCCCACTGCAGGGGCAACCTCAACACGTCTGGTCCTGAAAGCGGGCACTGCATGCCCACGAACTTTCCCACAAACGTTTCTCCTTCTGTACTTGAATGTTCCGTGAAAGTTTCCAGCAAATTGGGGTTACAGTAAAGCGGAGTTGGGGTCAGCCCGTCCTGCGGCAGAGGCAGATGTTCAGTCCCGCCGCGGCACACAGTGGTACAAGGGAATTAATCACCATGGCTAAGCTCCTTTCCTGCCACTGTGTCACAGCCGCGCCGCCCTAATTGTGCTTGTTAAGCGGGGTGTCTGCCTCGCACTTGGTCGGGGCCGCGGCTGTTCCAGGTAAGACAGAGCCTGGAGCAATGCTTTTTTGACAGGCGATGCACTCCGGCCAGCCTGCTCCCGGGGCCTCGGGGTGCCGCTGGGCGTTGGCAGTGCCCCGACCGCTGGGCGGAGGGAATGCGGACTGGCACGGCGTGCCCCCGAGAGCGCTCCCGCCCGGGAGGGAGGGCGTCTTCCCGGAGCCGAATGACCCAAATGTCCCCGGTGTGCTGCTGGAAAGGGCATCTCCAGCTCAGCAGGGCCGGCGCAGCTCTGCGCTGCCCTGCCGACACCGCTTATCTGCACCACTGTCCCCGTGCATCTTCTGCTGGGAAGGCACCAGCCTCCCGCGGAAACTTGTTTGCATTGCCAGGAATGATAAACCCCGACACTGTCCCAGTCCTTCCGGAAAGGCCGTTATTTCTGCTTGACTCCTCACCCTCCAAGGGGCTTTGCCATGGAGGACTCTCACCGCTCTGCCCTTTCAGGGCTGCACTTGGCATGGGACAAAGCCGCCTGCACGTTTAACACTCAGGGCGCTGCAGGTAATCCCATTAGATGTTGCTGTGTTATCTGACCGGTCACAAATACCTCGGTCCAAGGAAGAGCCAGCTCTGCTGGCTCCAGCTAGCGATGCTCAGTCCGAACCTGGTCACCGCTGCCCGCAGGCAGGCGCTCACAGTGCAGCCCAGCCGGCGGTGGGCTCAGGAGCAGGGAGAGGGCTGGGGAGCCGCGGCCAGTCTGAGCTTGCGTGCTGGGCAGCCGGGCCACCAGAGACCCTGCAGGGCAGGGCTGCCCTTCCCAGAAGCCACCGAAGCCCCGGGCACTAACGGTGACCCCGCTGCCAACTGGCTGCCGAGATGCTTGCTCCCTGCAGCAGCCCTGGTACCCAGCAAAGGGCAGCCCTGCCAGACCCCGGGTCTCTGCCGCCTGCGCCGTGAGTGTCCTGTGCCCCTGGGGAGCGGCAGCCTGCGGGGCTGGGGCTGAGCCACAATTCCCACTCTCACCTGGGGCTTTTCCAGCCTCCAGATATTTGCTGCGCATTGCGCAGCTCGCAGGGACAGACAGTGCTTGCTGGAGGCAGCGGGACGACCCCTCTGCCTGAGACAGAGCTCTGGGGCAGAGCACTCTCCACCGGCCCCGAGCTGCTCCGCTGCCGGGGACCGTGGGGACGTTCAGCAGCCTTGCCCTGTGCGGACATGTTTCAGACCAAACACCTCTCCAGTTCAGGAGTGCTTGGGGACCCGCAGTGATGGATGGTGGTGGCTGCCCCGGGCAACCTCAGGCTCGTATGGAGTGACGTCTCCTTCCTGTCAGACAAGAAAAAAGCCATAATCCGCACTAACTACTGCTGTGATTTTCTTATCCGTCACACTGGCAGCTTCTTTCTACCTACCCGGGATGCGTTACTGCTCCGGCAGCAGAGGAGGAGTGAGGCAGCTGGCAGGAAAGCAGCAGGAGCACCTTATGGGTGTCCCCTGCTCCCCGTCACTGCAGCTGGACCAGCAGGACCGGCAGGATGAGTCCTGCTGACCAAAGCCAGAGGCAGGCACCCATGGGCAAGGCCCCGGTCGCCCCGGGGAGGGGGTGCAGTGCCAGCCCTGTGCACCCCCAGGGTGGCGAGAGGCCCAGGTGTGTTCCAAGAGTGGGAGAGTGGATTTGAGGAGTTGTCACAGCAAGAGCATCCCTGAATGTCACGCTGGGGAGAGCCTGGACAGGTATGCCAGGGCAGGGTGGGGGCTGCTTGTTCTTCGTGTTTGCCAGGAGAGTGTCAGGATGCGGGCAGGTATCAGCACAGGGGTCAGGTGAGGCCAAGGCAGGCATGGGGGTCTGCACCACTGCACTGCCCTACTGCACCCCAGGGCATGGGAACAACACTCCGCCACAATTCTTCCCTTCTTTGGAAATCAAACCTGGGGACAGCACGTCTCCGAGTTCAACGCGTTCCTCCACACTAGCTCCAGAGCGTACTGTGCTGCCTGTGGGAACATGCAATGTTTTCCTGCAATTCTACAAATTCTTGTTTGTTAGTTAGTGGTGTGACCAGAAATGCCGTGCTCGCTGTGCTCATCTGCTGACAATATATCTGCTTGCTATCTCCATCGCACCTCCTGAGGGGTTAAACTGTAATCTTGAGGCTGGGAAATGGTGCATGCTAGGCGAGTCTGAGGAGCTGAGCCTGGATCCTGGGATGGCTGTGGGGACTGGGGATGCCAAACAGGCTGTCAGACTCCAAGAGATACGCATGGGGAGACAAGTCGCCACAAAGGAGCAGGAAACAGTTCTGATAGTGGGCTGAAGGTTTAGAATCCTCATTTTACTGCACAGGAGAGCGTTCCTGTGTGTGTTTGCATCTGTCTGTATGTCTCTGCCTCTGACGAGAGAGCGAGCAGCCCAGCAGTGGCAGCTGCAATGAGAGTGTCGCGGGAGGAGCGTGTCGCGCTTCGGGAGGAGCCTCCCCCTGCGCCCCGCTCCCTTCCCTCACCCTGGCCTGGCGCCCGCGGAGCCGCAGCCTCCCTCTGCTTTCCCCGCTGGCAGCGCGAGGGGTGGCCCTGCAGACCCCGGGCAGTAGGACCTTCTGTGCACTGGGCTGCTTTTAAGCACCTCATTAGTCCAGCTGGCTTCGAGGGTTTTCTAGAGAGCGGCTGACCCGCTGGCCCGGGTCTGTGCTGGAGCTGGGTGTCCCTGGGCTCTGCTGCTCCCGGCCCCAGCGGGGCTGAGGGGCGACCGGCAGCTGGCGGCTCTTCCCCGCCTCGATGCCGTCTTTCAGCGCAGCCCGCCCGGGAAGTTCCACAGCCACAGCTCCACGCAGCGAGCCCCAGCTGGGCAGCAACAACTGTGGCGGACGCACCGCCGGCGCGAGGCGCGAACCTTCAGCCTGCGAAGGATCCGCCCTTCGCAGCCCAGTTACCAGTTACGCCTCCTACACATCTCCTCTCTCTTTAGGACGTAAATCCTCAGCATATCACAAGAAAAGGTTCAGCTTTGCCAGCCAGACTTGTAAGCCACTTCACAGTAGCCCACGACTCCAACACAGACATTTTGATGTGGCACTATTTGTGCGCTGAAGCTACGCCTGTGTCGGCGATGCCATGCGAACCCCCTGTTCCAGGGCTTGTGGCACGGCCACCAGCGCTCCAGCGTGGGTTTACCTCCCTGGCTCCTCACCCCGCCGGCCAGACCCTCCCGGTGCCGCTGGGGGCTTGCAGCCACCCTGGCTCAGGACACCCAGCCCAGCCTCAGATCCGCCCCGTGCTCCCGGGGCACCTCGAGCCACAGCAGCAGCAGCCGCCAGGAGAAGCTCCAGGGGCTCCCACCCTGCCTAGGGAAAGGAAATGGCAACTTCCAAAAAGTCAGTTAGGTCTCTGTCAATTAGCTTACGCTGGAGAAGGTAATTACCCCATCACTTACAGTACTGCCGCACTCCTGGAGAAGGCAAACGCCCCTGCTCCCTGCCTGGCACAGACGATCCCCGCGCTGAACTGCCAGCCTCGCCGCCCCGCTCCCTGTGGCGGTGATGGCCAGCACTGCTGGTTTCGGTGTCCCCGGGCACAGCACCAACGCGCCCCAGCCCGGCAGGCCAAGCCTTCAGCACTTGCAACAATCGGGAAAAGAGTGAAAACCAGAACTGCGGCGTGACTCCCCGCTCTGCTCCATGGCAGAGCATGAGCCCCGCAGGCTGCTGGCGAGGGGGCTCACGGCGGGTCTGCATCAGGCCTGGACACGGATGGCACCGAGCTTCTTGCTCCTGCGCCCAGGTCCGCCCCGTGCCCATGCTCGCCTCTCTCCTGCTTCTCTGCTCATGCTTCTCCACGCCCTCGCCAAGGGCTGCTGTCCTGCAGCCTGCGGCGTAACGGGCTCTGGGTGAGGAGGGAGGGATACGCTGGGTGCTCCCAGGTCCCATCGGGATGCGGCGCCTTATCCTGGTCAGCTCTTCTTTGGTGTTTGCCAAATGCGCCAATTCCCAGGCTGTTCCCTGCAGCAATGGCTTGGCAGACCCACCGCAGAAACAGTCCCAAGTTCATGAGCTCCCTCTCCAGAGGAAGATGTTCTCACGACAGCTTGCCTTGCAACCTCTGCGGCCAAGCAGCGTATCGCAGGCATGTCAGTATAGGAAATCTCCATAAAAAATCTCCATAAAAAATAAAGCAAAATAAAAAGCTTCCATTGTAATCCTATTAATGCATCTCCACGCAGGTTGGTATCTCCTGAAGAACACTTCCCATTAAAGAAATCAATTTAGTATTCGGCTTTCTTCCTGTGGTGCATATTGAAGTGGGATTTGACAATGATGGAAAACAGATTTGTGTTAAATACTGCCAATAATGTCTCATAGCTCAAGGTTACAGCTTCTTGTGAGCGACAGACGCTCGTAATCCAACGCGTTGAAAAGACTGCACTCCGCTATCAATTATCTGGAGTTATTAGGTTTTAAAATAAACTGCACATCCGGACTTCAGGTCACACGTTTATTTTACATTTTCCTTGCAGTTGCTTCACCCTGTTCTGGGCTTTCCAAGGCTTTCTGAGGCCGTCTGCCAGCAGTCCTTGCAAAGCGCAGGGCTGCCCTGCGGCACAGCTGGGGTCAGCTCCTGCTGCAGACCCACCCAGCCCGCGGCCCCAAAACGTGCTCAGTGCAGAGCCTGCGCCCTTGGTGCCCCCAGGTTTCAGACCGGGATGGAGCTCCAGACTTCAGAGAGGCTTCCAGCAGACAGGTAATTTCTTAAGCCTCTTCTGTTCAGGTAAACACAAACTGCAGGTTTCAGATTTACCAGTTTAGTAGGTAATTCAAAGAACTGTTTTTCTTCCTCTGGTTTCTCAGAAGCCCACAGCAAAGCAGTTTTCTTTGTGTCCTAAATCCTGGCTTTGATCCTTGACAAAAGCTTTCTTTTCTTTGATAAACAGAAATGAAGCTAAACATTAACGGATCCTTTTCTTCTTACTTGAGAAGGCAGGGGAGCCTTGCGGGGAAGTCAGAAGACCTTTTGGAGCATCTTTTTCTTTTGAGGCCACAGAAGTATCAGTCGAGCCGGCGTCTGCCCCTGTGAGCTCCCTCTGCCAAGGAGGTGCCCAGGAAGGAGCGCGGAGCAACACCCATCTCACGGCAGGCAGGTGCCAGCGTCGCACGGCTGCTGCCCGGCACATGCAGTGCCACAAGAAAAAATGGGACAATCTGGGAAACGCACGGTGGGCTGGATTTCAGCCCCTGCTCAGGGATGCACAGCGTTACGTGTCTGCAGAGGAGGTATCGCTGAGTGCCAGGGAGCAAAACCAACAGCCGGAGCTGGGGAAACAGAGACGTAATGGACGGGTTCCTCTGACAGGTGGGAAGTGCGAGGAATCTGGACCTCTGTGCACTCACTGCTAGGCATCTTCCCAGTGATTTTTGTACCCTAATTTGCAAGTCGGTAAAGCCGTACAGAAGCCCTGTCCCATTTTTGGATTGCATTTTTGAAGCAGTGGGACAAGGAGTCTGTGGCATGAGTCCTTATGGACATCACTTTGCCCCAGCAATGGCAGCAAAGTCAACCAGCTGCAGAAGAGACTTACAAGGGTGAGCAGAAGGCTTGAGCTAGCCCGGTCTGGCTATGAGGTGACCATCAGCTGGGGCACAGCCAAATCTTTTGCAGCCCACAAAGACATTCATTGGTCCTACAAAACCCAGGATAACAGTGAATATTCTTGATTCTTGTCTATCAGCACATCATTAAGCAATTACAGACATTTCTTTTCTGTAAAGAATTCCTGCATCAATAGCAACAGCCTGCAAATATTCTAGAGGCGTAAACAGAGTAATTAATCAGGGTGCTGTAATGGCAAGAAATTAACATAAGGAAAACAGAGACTGAATATCGGAGAAAGTTTTCTGACAGCAAGCCATGTTAATCAGAGAATTGCCATCGCAGGGAAAGGGGGAAACTCCACAGCATGATACAGGCCAGAGATCCCTGGCAAATATCCCAGAGGGAATGCACAAATGCTAGCTCACGAGGTGGACAGGATAACCCAACGAATGGCTCGCTTTTCCTAACATCAGTCACTGAGTGATTTCCAGTGATGATTCACTACTTTGGGTAAGGGCGCATTCATTCACGGCTTGCCTGACAAGGCAGCAACGTACTCACCGAGGTCTCCCCGCTTTGTGAGAGCATTTGCTACCCAGGTCTCTCCATGCTCATTCTCCTGCCCTGCCACAGGCTGGGCTTTGCAGCAGGTTATTTCTTTGCAGCACGTGGTCCCCGCACACACGCCGTCAACCTGCGGACTTCCCAGCGGGCCGGAGCAGCCCAGAGCATGTTCGTGGCCTTTGCTGAACCCCAGAGGAGTGAGGGGCTGCCAGCACTGGTTTCTGTGGTCTGGCTGCTCCCGGGCTGGACATGGCAAGTGTTGTCTCCAGCTGAGTGAGCTCGCACACTGCAGCCCCCCCCGCCCGGGGATGCAGCCCCCCACCCGGGGATGCAGCCCTGCGCACTGCTGGCAGACTGCAGCGCAGGGAGCTGCCTGGGAGAGTGCTGGAACCAGCGGTGCCGGGTCCTCGGAATAAAAACAGTTTAATAGTTTGGATTGCTCTTTGCACGTATGTTAATACTGGGGGGCAGAAACAGGGGTAACTACGATTCTACAGAGGAGCTGGAGCTGCAGCCTTGCTGGGCGTGGAGGCTCTCAGAAGGGTGGGACAGGACTGGTTCCAGGTAAGCCGCGCGTCTGCCTAACAGCTATCCGGAGCATCCCGCAGCTCTGCATCAGGGACCTGCTCCTGCATGGCAGCTGCGGGAATGCTGGGCTCCAGCCAGCCTTCGGAAGAGCAAAAGCCACGAGGTGAAGGAATAAAAGTGCCCGAAGCCATAAATTCTATTTTCACAGCAGCTTTCTCAGAAATTCGGACACGGTGTAACGAGTACAAGAGCACTGCTGTATCTGCACTGACCTCCCCCTAGGAGACCCCTGTAGACACAGTGAACCCCATTGCTGAACTCACAGATCGCGGGTGAGGGTGCAACCCACCGGTCGCGGTACCCCACCTCCTCCTGGCTCACGTCACCGCACAGCTCCGAGCGGCTGTGCAGAGCCTGCGTGCCACGCGCCGCCACGCGCTTTCTGCATTTTTCAAGATGACAGAATGTGCCCAGCGCTATTGCCAGCCTTCCTTTAACCACGGAGACTCCGCTGTCCTGCACCGCGGTGCCCGTACGCGGGAGAGCCAGAGCTCCCCGTTTCCAGGTGTGCTCTGAAATCATGGAAAACAAAAAAGCTCTTTATAGCTGTGGCAAAAGAACTAATCCAAAGGGTTGGGACGTATTCAGCTGCTGCCGGCTGCTCCCGCCACGCTGCCAGGAGGCTGTGCCCTACCTGTCCTGACGCCGGAGGTCGAGAGCAGAGAAGGCACCGGCTGATTTTACAGCACATGCCAGGAACTTGGTGTAGTCACAAGTGTCGCTAACGCAGTCTCGGAGCGCGACTTGTGCAGCTGCAGAGGATGGCCAGGTTTTGGTAGCGGGGGTGCTACAGCAGTGGCTTCTGTGAGAAATCGTAGAATCACAGAATCATAGCAAGTGCCAGAAGCTTCCCCATGTCCATCAGAGCCACCTCCAGCTGGCTCCAAGACCGACCCGCCGCTGGCCAAGGCTGAGCCCAACAGTGATGGTGGCAGTGCCTCTGGGGTAACATATTTAAGAAGGGCAAAAAAACCCACCTGCACAATAGCAGCTGGAGACAGGAGCGAGAACGTGTGAAAACAGCCCTGCAGCCCCCAGCCCGGGGCAGGAGGGACAGGAGGGGCTTCAGGCGCCAGAGCAGAGGGTCCCCGGCAGCCCCCGGGGAAGCCCCCAGGGTGGCCGGCTGTGCCCCTGCGGCCATGGAGCTCCATGGGGGAGCAGATCTGCACCCGCAGCCGGGGAGGGCCCCACGCTGGAGCAGGGGGATGCCCGAAGGAGGCCGTGACCCCATGGGGTCCCAGGCTGGAGCAGCCTGTTCCTGAAGGACGGCACCTGTGGGGGGACCCGGGCTGGAGCAGCCTGTTCCTGAAGGACGGCACCCATGGGGGGACCCAGGCTGGAGCAGCTCGTGCAGAACTGCAGCCCGTGGGAAGGACTCACATTGGAGAAGTCCGTGGAGGACGGTCTCCCATGGGAGGGACCTCACGCTGGAGCAGGGCAGAGGGTGAGGATTCCCTCCCCCTGAGAAGGAAGGAGCAGCAGAGACCACGTGTGATGAATTGAACACAACCCCCATTCCCCGTCCCCCTGCGCCGCTCGGGGGGAGGAGGGAAAGAAATCAGGAGTAGAGTTAAGCCCGGGAAGAAGGGAGGGATGGGGGGAAGGTATTTTAAGATTTTGTTTTATTTCTCATTATCCTACCGTGATTTGATTGGTAATTAATTTTTCCCAAGTTGTGCCTGTTGCCCATGTTGGTAATTGCTGACCGTCCTCATCTCGACCCACGAGCCTTTCGTTCTATTTTCTCTCCCCCGTCCTGCTGAGGAGGGGAGCGATAGCACGGCTTCGAGGGGTGCCTGGCCTCCAGCCGGGGTCAGCCCACCACAGTTACCTCTACCTGCCATCACAGGGGAGGCAGCCGCTTGCAGGACGCGTCCCCTCGAACGCTGACAGATCATTTGGTCTGCGAGTCCTGTTGCAAACAGATGTCTCTGTGCACCAGAGCAGCCACCCGAATGCTAAAGCAGTTCGTTCCTGGTGCTCCATAAAGATGCTATATTTGTTCCCAGAAGTTAATCTTTAAAGATTTTTAGAGCGATCAATAACCAGTGGGTGTATGCAGAGCAGTCTGGAGCAGCATCCAGGAGCCCCCCAGTGCAATGAGCACCGTGCTGAGCCCAGTGCCGGCTGGTGGTGACCGTCCCCCGCAGCTCAGGGCTGGGGGCACCGCGGCAGCGGAGGGCTCGGGGGACTGGGACACTGAGCCCCAGTGGCACTGGGGGATCTTGGCACTGAGCCTGGGGGCCAAGGGAGACCTGGGCAGCACTAAGCCGGGCCAGCAGCGGTGAGGGTTCCCTGGGCGCACCAAGTCCTGCCGGCATGGGACTGTAACGGGCACGCACCGAGCCCCAGCTGCACCGGGGCTCCCGCACACCCATCGGGAGCCGCAGGCTCTGGCTGCTGCCCGCTCCCCGGGCGGGCTGTGGGTGCACAGACGTCTGCAAGGAGCAAGGGGAAGTTGGGCTTCAATCTGGCAGGCAGATTAGCACAGAGAGGAGTGTTCAATGCCAAGAAATTGGAAAACCGCTTCATTTGCGTTAGGCAAACAGCGTGATGCTGGGCTGTGCTGCTGGTGGGGATGATGCGTGCTGAACGAAACGTGCCCGTTTCTGCAGACCGCACAGCGCATCCCATTCCCACAATGACTGCGGGAAAACTGGGTGCCTTTGCACAGGCACAGGTAGCACCTCGTCACCCTCATGGAGCTCCCCCAGGCACTTTCTTGGGCCCCTGCTCTCCTCCGCTCGAGAAGGAACTGGCCCAGCCACCTCTCGGTCCCTGCTCCAGTGCCATGCTGGCTCCCCAGACCCGGACAGGGCTGGCTGCTGCGGGCGCAGGCACTTAACCCGGGGGCTGTTTCAGACCCGAGCTGCCCATCGCTTTGGCACGTGGTGCTCAAAGAAAGTCAGGACATGAGCGTTTCAGGAAAACACCCCAGGTCCCAGCAAACCCCCTCCCACCCTCCGAGAGAATTTCCATATTCATGAGTCTTATCACTCCCCTCAAGCTGCTGTGTGAATGCAAGCAATTCAAAAAGCAGCACCACACAAAGACAGATTTTGAAGCCGTTTGGGAATCAGTAATATAGTTTCTCAAAGACTCACTCACCCTGCGCCTGTCCTGCCTGATTTGAGCTTACGCCTCAGGACCACTCACCCCAAGGCAGTGACTTCGTCTCCCAGCAAGGCCAGCGCAGGTCTAACGTGCCTTGTGGCACTTCATGTTTAGCGGCTGGCAGCAGGGCAAGTCCTTGTGCTACCTGCAGAGCGGGGCACCCGGGCTTCCCCCAGGCACCGCACCCGTGAGGGCTGGCTCCCTGCTGGAGGGAGGGTGGGAGCCGGCTCCTGGTGAGGTGCTGGAGGCAACGGGTGCCAGGGCACGTGCGAGCAGAGGCAGAGCTGGGCAAGCCTCCAGGTTGCCAGATCAATGCTGTGACCAGCCACAAGCCGCTGCAATCAGCTGGCCTGGCTGGCCTGCCGGGGCAGGGCTCCCAGGCTGGGATGGCCATGCAGCCGTTGCTGCTTTCAGCCCCGCTGGAGTGTTGCATTTAGCGTTTTATTAAGCAGAGCCATTATAATTTGAAAAAACATTTCAGACTTTGTCAGTGCTTATCCTCGTCTGACTCCGCAAAGCTTGTTCACGCTTTTATCTCCTGCAGACTAGATTACAGTAATGCCTTGCAGCTTGCCGGCTTGCAGGAGGACTGATTACCAGCCCCCAGCGCCGCAGGGCAGTGCCACAGCGGCACACGGAGCGTGGCCACTGTCAGCCCAGAGCCTCACCCCGGGGCTGGTCCGGGGCCGTTCTCCCTCTTGGAAAGGTCTCGAAGGGGGAGTGCTCCAGGTCACCAGCCTTAATGGGTGCACCGCGCCATCAGTGTCCCCAGTGCCCCCACCGCCCGGCCACGAGGCGCTGCTGGGGCTCTACAACCATCCCAGCTGGCACGCAGGGTTTGGCCCCGGCAGGGAAGCTTTTGGTGTTCGTCGGCTGCCTTTCTGCTGCGCCAGGAGAGCAGCTGCTCTTAACGGCGTCCGGGTCGTTTCACTGCTCTCCCCTCGCTGCCGCAATGGCACCTGGCACTGCAGAGTAAAACTGCGCTGGCAGTCGTGGGGCCAAGCACGCCTGTTAGCGCTGCTCGGGACTGGTGTAAAAGTGACCGGGAAGCAGCTGCCAGAAACCTCCTCCTCTCGGGAAAAGTCCAAAACGCCACTTACACCTTCAGGCAACAACTGCAGCCAGGCCACCAGGGCCGGCTGTGCTGCCGGACCCCCTTCCTGCACGCGCCCACGGAGAAAGGAACGCACGGGGCACCACGCTGCCCCGTCGCGCCTGGTCTGCAGAGCCCGCTGCCCCTCGTGGGGCTGCCCGCCCGCCACGCACACCGGACATGCACCCGGCACCCACTGAGGAGCAGGCGGTGGCACCACCGGAGCGATGCTCCTGGGCCAGCCCCAGGGGACTGAGCCCCGGGGCCCCGCCGGGCTGGCTGTGCAGCGGCAGGGGAGCCGGGGTGCGGGGGAGCCGGGGTGCGGGGGAGCTGAGGAGCTGGGGTGCAGGGGAGTTCAGCCCTCCCAGGCTCCACTCACACAGAGCACTGCCAGCTCCCCTTCCCATCGCATGCCAGCTCCTGCACAAACAGCCATGCTGCTCTCCCTGCCCCGTTCTGCTGCAGGCTAAATTAATTACTTCTAATAAACCGATGTTTAAATTACAGAACCAGGCAGGGGCCGGCTGATTTGAAGGCTTTTCACTCCATTAGCCTTACTGCAGTCAGCTGTGGGCCAGGCAAAGCCCTCCGACTGTACCCCTGCGATCAGCTGGGACGGGGCCCCGCGGCCCCCTTCCTCCGCTGGGTGGGCTTTCACACCTGAGGATCTCGGCCACTTCTCCGGGGCTGGGGACAGCCCGAAGGGGCTCCCCACATGCCCGATCATATGCCTCAGCTCTGGAAGACCAAGAGCAAACACCTCATCTGGTCTGTGCCAGGGATGGAGGAGACGTCCCAGGTAACAGGGAGATGGAGATGAGCTGGCAGCCCTCTGATCATCAGGGCTTGCAGCTCCTATTTTGGGGAAAGTGCAACGATAACACACATTAAGCAAGGAAAGTGAATTTATAGCCAGTGCTGCTTAATGAGCAGGTGTTTCCAACAGGCAGCTACAGTCAGCAGGATCTGCAGAGGCCATGCTGCTTTGCAGAGGCAGATGCTGGGACAGGGGACCATCGCGGGGAAGAGGCTGAAGCGCCTGGGTGGGATTTACCCCATCCCGCCCTGGGGTATCTCAGCTTTATCAGCCTGAACCCAGGCAAGTGAAGCAGAAACATTTAAAGGCAGCAGGTTCATTTCAGCACGTTGCAGTCCGTGCATCTAAGCTTGTCTGGCTTCCCCCACATCTTATCTGAACTCTTCCCAGATGGCTTTTATCTTTAAACTACTGTACAGAAATACAAAAACGACAACAATAATTTAAGATCCTCTTTGACTGCGGGCTAATACCAACTCACTCCATTTGCCAAAGTATGGTACTTTCCCTTCTTTATATAGCCTCTGTGATTTTTTCAGCGTATGCAGATAATCTCGCGCTCCTCATAAATGCAGCCATAAACTTTCCTCCCTTTGCCCCCTTGGAAGTGCATAAAAGCTGCAGGATAAGCCGCATCATCCCAGGAGGCGTCTCTGAGGAGGCACTGGCTAGCACGGCACAGCAGCAGCCGGCCAGGTCTCGGGGGGAGCTCCCAGAAAGCGGCTCCCATCACTCACGCCCTTCGCAAGCCCGAGCAGAGAAGGGAGGACAAGCGCCAAGCGAGGGAGCCTGCATTCCTGTGCGTTAAGGGTGCTCTCCCCATCCGGGAAGGTCGCCACGGGCAATGCTCCCAGCTGGGCACGTGCCGGGGAGCACGGGGCCTCGGGATGCACGGGGCTGGCCGCACTCAGCTCCTGCGCTCCCCGTCTCGGAGCCTGCCCGCTCGGCACGGACGCTGCGCCGGGGCTGGCTGGAAGGAAGTCCTGCCTACAGGGCAGCCAGGAATGGCCTCTTCTCCTGAAGAGCTTTTGAAACATAAAAAGCTCTTCCGATATGGATGAAAGATCAATGTCTTGGAAAATGTTATGATCTTCCAGTGAATTATTTGGGGTCTATAGAAATGCAGCCTTCCCAGATTTCAGCCCTATTAGTTCTGGGTTTTTTTCGCATGCTAGGTCGGAATTAATTAAGCCTTCACATTCTGACTCATTTTCAAACCTGTTCACTAGAGCAGCTGAAAGAAGGTGTTCTGTCAACAATGGAACTTTTCCGCCAAACACTTTAAAATCTGAAGGTTCATCATAATCAACTTTAGTTTGCAAACTGTTTAGGTTTTGACTTAGCAGCTTTTTTGTGGCAAAAAGAACGGTTAAGAAATGCTCCCAGGCATCTCTGCTGCGGATTCTGGGAGAGCAAAGGGGGCTGGCACGGATCTCTGATCCTCAGCCAATTTCTCCGGCACTGGATTATAAGCATCCTTCTTCCTCTTGCTGGAGCGCAGACAAAAACTGCATGTTTTTGTAAAAGCCTCCAGCCATAAAGAAGACAAAATGGTGTAATGTTTAACAGAGCACAGCCTCCTGGCTGTGGCTCTGTGTCCTTGGGGTTACGCACGGGCAGCTTGGGCCATTGCTGGCCCCCATCACTCTCGGGTACCCCTGGTGTGGAAGTACATCTCTGAGCGCCACGGGCATCTGGGTGCCTCGTCCCCAGACACCAAGTGGACCTTTCCCTGTGAGCAAAATAACAAAAGCCCCTTCCCTGACAGCAGAAACCTCCTGCCTCTCCCCTGGCTGCTGTTTCTCAGTTCTTCATTGACAGCAAGAATGAAGATGAGCACTTGCATTTTCCCGTGGCCTCTGTCGGCGAAACTGCCAGCAGCACGGCCATCTCACACCGCTGGGAAAGGGTGCTGGCACCCGGGGCGCCCGGGCTCAGTGCCGCCCTGCGTCCAGGGAGCCCAGCCAGTTTTGACACTGAGACTTAAGGTTCCTGAGGTTCTCTTGCAAGCCTTATGCTTGACGGTCGCTGTCCCAGGGATCGCCCAAGATCTGTGGTTCGGTGCTGCATGCACAGCTCCTTCAGCAAACGTTTCCCGGTTTGCTCCCCGCCAAGCAGCAGCATCTGTTTTTTCCAGGAGTCATCTTGCTCATTACAGGTGCCTCCATCCTGCAGATGACAAATCACTCCCTGAATCTATGGGCTGCACAGCATGTCTCTGGTTGAGTTGAGATTTCACCCAGAACCACATCCCCAAGAGTTATTATCAGTTTCATTAGATTAATGATTGCAGCACCACCAGCAGCATAGCAGATGAGGCATTTACTTCTGCATTTGTGTACAGTAGCAACCAGTTGCATGGTTTTGCTTAAATCAGGACAAGAGACTGACTGGAGACTGACAGAGTGAGGTGTGATTTCTTGCTGGCTTTAGCAGCAAGGAGACAGATTTATGATGCTTAAAAAATACAGACTGGACTGGGAAACGGACAGAAATCTTCTTGGTCTGTGCATAATGACACACGAAACTTTAACCCCTCGCACACTATGAACTTCTTCCCAGTCTATTCTCAGATTAGACTGGTGGTAGAACCCTCCCCCCCAATATAATGAGGTGAAGAAAACAAATTAGCAAACATCCTCTCTCGTTGCCTGGTCTGTCATCTGCGCTGCTAATAGTCATGAGTAGACCACATGGTGGGCATGCTGAGATAAAAGGAAGCTAAGAGATTGTTTGTACCGTTAATACATCTCACGATAAATGATGTGTGAAGTTTTACTGCAAGGTCTGAAGGAGGCTGTGAGCAGGGAACACCAGCTGAGGGAACGCCAGTTTGGAGAAAGGATCAAAAGGCAAATCTGGGGAGGCTGGGGAAGGGCTGGGAGCAGCCTGCACCCGGAGAAGAGAGGCAGGGAATGTTCATCCCGTCTCCTCCAGGCCTGTGTGATACCCGAAAGCCGGACACGAGGTGCTGAGATGCCAGAACTGATGGGGGTTGTGCAAGGGAGGCCGGAGCATCCCATCCACACTGGGGAGGTGAAGTTAAAGACTCCTGCGATAGCTTAGACACTGAGGCAGCCAAGGCTTACCTGGTAGCTAAACATGCTCTTAGTGGGCTTTCTTGCTTGACCTTTTTAAACTTTTTCCTATGCTATGACCCAGTGTTAAATGGGATAAAGTTATTTTTCATGCTGAAACCTCTCTGGGATCTCTGGACCTTCCCTCCCTCCGGGGGCAGAGAATTGCTGAAGAGGCAAAGTTCAGAGCATGAGCTGCAGAGGTCCCTGGCACGGGAGCTGTGCCCGCAGGAGGTGTGGGCACCGGGCAGGGTGGGCTCCCGGGACCACTCGCACTGCGACTCCTGCAGCACCATCCTTGGGAAACCGCCGAGCTTCTCCTTAGCAAACATCTGTGAAGCTCAAGGCCATTATTGGCGTCTGCCGGGGTTTCCCTGAAGCAGCAGCTATGGAGCAGCAGCAAGAGACGCCGGCACAGCCTACACCACCCGTGCTCATTCAGGCGAATTCTTTTGGTGATTCGTCCTCCGCTCGCGGCTGCTGAGAAGCAAATGGTGGGTCTCTGGAGCTACCAGATAGAGACCAAAACAGCTGGTCCCTGTGCCTCCAGCCAAAGCCTGCGTTTGAGTCTCTCAGCACCACTCCTGGAACAAACCTGGGGAGCTGCCACCCACCCACCTACATCTGCTGCATCTATCGGTACTAGATCCTGCCGTGTGGGTGCTGATGCCGGCAGGGAGACTTGCGACTGGCGACACCACAAGCCCCTCTCCTCAGCTGGGGCTTTGTGAGATTTCCAAGGTAGAGGATTAATGCCGTGGCTACCTCATAAATGCCATGCAAACATGAAAAGAACTGAGCAAATGATAAAATTGAGATGAATTTTGGGGAGCAGACAGATTGAATAAAGAAACAAGGCATCAAAATACGCAGTTTATGTGCAGGAAAGATATATCTTGACAAGGACTAATATTTTATGTGGAGGAAATAACTCACTACTAACAGATATGCACATTTTAAAATGCGGTATTAGGAAGAAAGTCCTGGTTTCCCTTACTGCGTGTCAGAGTCCCTGACAAGTACAACCTCCTCACCCTGCCCTCAGCATTGCCTTGTATTTAAACATCTTCCTCTCCCCTCCGCGCTGGAGCCCGGCGTGCCGAGACGGGACCGTTGCTCCAGCTCTGCAGGGCGGAGGAGCACCTTCTCCCGACGACCCACAGAGACAACCCTGCGCGCGGGCTCTCGGCGCAGAAGCGCCCAGCCCACGCGCTCCGATCGCCCCGCTGCGCCTGGTGCTGCATCGTGCCCGCTGCTCCCGGCCGCCGAGGGCATTTCTCTCCGCACAGGGGATGCTCTTCAGCTCAGCAGTGTTAGTTATTTATGCTGGCGTGGTTACCCTGCATTGAGACTGTTTGAGCCCATCGCAGAGGAGGACGGCGTGCTGAGGGACTTGCGAAAACGTGACCTATGATGGTGGGACGCAGCCTGCGGTGTCCCTGGGAGTCGGGACTCCTGTTACGCTCGCCTTCATGTCTTTAAAGGACTCTGCCTCGAGGCAACCAGGACGCCTTTTAGAAAGCGTGCTTTAGCAGGCTCCCGGCGTGCTTTCGGTGCCAGACCATCTGTCTGCGCTCCCCGTCTCTCCTTGCCACAGCCAGAGATTTGCACAATCGAACACATTTAACTGTCATTGGAATCTTCCTACCTGGTGCGAGGGCTGTAAGCCTTATCTGCATTTAGGAATTGCGCTAAGCCAGCAGATCTCCTGCATATTTGCTCTTTGAAACCATGCTATGAAAAGCTCTGGCAGGAGGGCCACATAAAGGGAAAGCCCTACATCTCCAGCCTACAGATAAAGCTTTGCACCACACAAGACATTTTGATATTTTATGCTAGAATTTGGCATTGCTCCAGAAGAGCTCTGAGTTATCTTAAGCTTTGTAAATGCAGAGCTAAAGCATTAGCAGGGGAATTGGTCCTAAGTCAGGGGTTAGAGGCGCACAGGAAAAAGGGGTTTTATGGGGTACTCTCCTACTGGCTTTGGGGGGATAAATGCATGCTTACAGCCCCAGCCTGGGGAAACCGCAACGCGCTCACCAGCGCTAAGCTGAAGGGCTTACTGAAAAACTACAGCAAACCAGTTCGTCCAAGCTCCTAAGTACGTAAAAGCATCAAAAAGTAAAAATATATTTTAAATTACGGTGATTAATTAGGATGATGGATGGGGACACAAATCTGGTTACACTGCTTCCTTTGCACAGATGCTGTTCTGAGCAGAGGAATCGGAGATGTTGAGAACAAGATGCTGCTCTGGATGGCCTCAGCTTGCGCAGCCGTGGGGAACAGCAGGCTTCAGACCGTGGCTACCGAAAATGTGCTAGAGGCTCCTGCCCGCATAAGCATGGCTAGAAAGGTGGCAAGTGAATCAGGTCTGCGTTCCTGCCCACCCTGGGTTGCCCATTTTTGCAGGAGCGGATGGTAGGAACTGAACAGCTAAAACAGGCGGTCTTGAAATAATCTTGAAGGAGAGAAGCGAGGCAGCTGCTCAAAGGCGTGTGCCAGCCTGGAGCTGAATCTCGCTCCGGGAAAGGTGCCGTGGCAAAGGAGACCCTGCGTCTGATCAGGAAGCTCAGTCAAGAGCTGGAGCGTTTAAACAGCAATAGCAAAGGAGCTGGGAAACAGAAAACAGGAAAGAGCAAACGGCTTTTAAACAGTGGAAATGTTCTGCTATGGAGGAGGAGGGGGACTAAAGAGGGAGGATTAGCCATCTATAAATACAAGCAGCACTGAGTTAAAAGGCTAATTAGAATAGCAAAAAGAAATACAGCAGCACATTTCAGAGACTATTTCAACTAACAAAGAGTTTTTCAATCTGTTTGCAGGAATGAATATGAAAGAGAAAATTGAATCCCTATGAGATGATTTCAAGAACTGGAGGAGGAAAAAAGTAATGGCATATCTCTTAAACAGCTAGGCAAGCTCCCTGACATCTTCATCTGTTGCAAAGGTAGAGGGAAGGATGACAGGCCTCAGCTTTCACGTCTTGGGAGGGAAAAAGAGCCGGTAAGAAAGGATGGGTTTGTGAAGGGATGGGGCACGAGTGGAAAGGCCAGGCGTTCTTCCCCGTGCAGCCTGGGGAGAAGCAGCACTCTCATCGTTTCAGGGTGAACCAGATGCCTGAGCCCTGCCCTCCCTCGGGGGGCTGGGGTCTGCGATGGCCCCGCGACGCTGCGCACGGGGCGGGCACTGCCTCTCACCGGCCCCGCTGCCACCCCCGGACCTGCCCGGGGGGGCTGCAAGGCCCAGAGGTTGCCCTGGCTGCACAGGAGGCAGCTAGCGGGGCATCAAAGCCAGCACGGAGCAAACCCATGGACTGCGGAGGTGAATCACTGAGCCCCTGGTGATTTGTTACCTACAGCCTCAGCGTATGCCAGAAATGCCTTTGAGCTTCCCCAAAAGCTGGAACAGATAGTCCTCAAGTTCCTAACCTACTAAATATATACATACACACATGCACATATACATCTAAAAAAAAAAACCCACGCAGCCCTGATGAGAGACCCCCACCCGCCTTGTCCTGGAAACACGTGTGGCTGGGCTGGGCTGCGGCGACGCAGCGCCGTGAGCTGCTTCGTTCCTCAGCAATGCTCACCCTGCTCTCCTTCAACGCTCCCTGACCTGACCGCGCTTCTGCGGAGGCAGGCCTGCGTCCGGCCGTACGACAGCCTGGTTTGCAGCCCTCACCCAGCTTCGGTTTTCTGGAAAAAATTGGGATCCACACGGGATATGCCCTGCAGCTCCTCCTGGAGTCAGGGTGATGCCAGAGCGGCTGTGAGGAAGGACATCTCTCCATATTGCCCAGTACACTCTGATTGTCCCCGGTCTTTGTGACGCAGGAGCGTTTCAGTCCTACAAAGAGCTTGGAGCTAGCCTGCGATAGAGCTCGTCCCACATACCTGCTAGCCAGAGGCAGCACAGAAAAGGGGATTGTCACCAGAGCAGAGGCTAGTTTGGGTTCACACCCTCCACCTGGGCTCCCAGTACTTCGAGCTGTAGTATGAGGGTGTCATTCAGACCCCTCTGCCACTGGAGAAGAGGGGTTGGCATCCCCAGAGCTCACACCGAGGTAAAGAGCTGAGGATAAAAGGGATAACTTTTATTCTTCATCTGTTCGTGATATCACTGGTGGCTGCTGTGACCAGAGCCACAGGTCACGGTGACATCAGGCTGTTAATGGGACAAAAAGGTGACAAGTGGGGATGATTCAAGAACTGAGGATGCGGCAGGGGGGACAAGGTGGTCACAAGGAGCAGACGCAGAGCGCTGCTGTCTCCTCCCTGGCAGACAGCGCGAGCTGGCTCGCCGTGAGCGTGCACACGGCAGCGCACAGACAGGGACAGCGCGGCGGCTGGGGAAAGGGCTGGCTGGCTGGGAACTTTCTGAAATTAAACTAATTGCATTGCCTAGCAAATCGTAACAGCAGCCATGATACTTTGCTCTTCTCCAAGGATGCAGAGTGGCTTTATGAGTGTTAATTAACTCAGACTCGTACAACACGCCTGCAGGGAGGGCACAATTAGATCCACGGAGGGCCGAAGTCAGTAGCGCTGGGTCCCACAGCGTGGCAGCGCAGAGGCAGCGCACGCAACCGCGAGATCTCACAGTACCCACAGGACCCGCTCCCTCCCCGACGTACGAGTACAGCCCAGGAGTTCCCACTCCCAGGACTCCACTCTAATTACCCATCCCAGCTCCCTGCACAGCCACATCCATGTGCACCATGACTTCCTAGAACAAACATAAGGCAAAACCACGACGAGTAGTTTTGCTAATAAACAGCCACCAGCTGCAGCCCTCTGTCCTGCCCAGGTCCAGCAGAGCCCGTCTGTCCTCTCCCCACCAAGTCCCTTGCTGTGCCCATTCCGCTGCTCCTGCCCGGCCCACCCGTCCCGAGCGGCCCGCGGGGCCCTGCAGCTCCGCGCCAGACTGTTCCCAGCGCCTGCTGTGTGCTGGGCGTGAGGCAGCCTTGCAGAGGCAGGAGATCGCACGTGGGTCCTGGACGCTCTGTGCACCTGGTTCTGCACCCCTGTCCTCTCCCCACTACGAGCCGCAGGACTCCATCCAGCAAGGCGCCCGCGCTCCAGGCGGTGTTCTCTGTGGTATGGAGCAAGAGGGAGAGAAGCACAAAAATTCAGAGACATGCACCTAAATAAAGTATTTTTAAGTGAGCTTCCCATGGGGTGTCAGCAGCTCTTCAGTATTATGCCACCTTTGCTGGCTGATCATGTCATCGCTCCAGCTGGTGGGGAGAGTGGCTGCCAGCTGCCTACAGGAAAAGGAAGACAGCGATGTCTCCTCTCGCCTGGAAGACTTGCGCTGGCTCATCCTCGAGCACCACTCTTGACTCTACAAAAGAATGGCTCCTTGCAACGCGTAGCAGGATGGCAGCAAGAGGGTCAGCAGCAGGCACGCGTAGCCACAGATTGCTGCCCTGTCCCCAGCGGGGAGTGGAGCAGCAGGTTCCAGCCATAGGATTTTGCTCAGAAATTAAGAGCTTTGTTGGTCTCAAAGGGGTGGAACTGGATGTGGCCTTCTGCATCACACCATCCCTCCAGGCCTGCCCAGCCGGCAGGCTGGGACAGCTGCCCTGCCCCTGGAGATCTCTCCCTTCCTCCAGCAGCCCGCAGGAAGCAAAGCTGCACGTAGCGCTGCACTGGGCGCCTGGCCGGCCTCTGTCCTAATCCTTGGGCTGAGGATGCTTGAGATTCTTATGGAGAAATACCACACACATTAGGGAGCAGCAATACCTTATTGCCCTGTCCTGCATCCCTGGGCATCCGCCTGTGGTCACTGTCAGAAGGCAGGATCCCGGGCTTGGCGACCTGCCCCCAGGACGACCACTCCTAAGGCGTCGTGCCCGCCCCGCCGCGCCGGTCACTGCCGTCACTCCAGCAGGTGGGAGGCTTTCGTACAGAGCGGGGACGACTGCTACGAATGTCAGCTTCAACAGCAGATTTCACCTTAGCTGGACAAAAAGATCTTTGCCCTGTGGCAAAGCCAATGCAGCTGAGCTGCATATACTCACCAGGTCAAATCTGGCCATTTGCAATTTGCACTTTCTTAGCACGGGGAAGAAATAGTTATTTCCCCTAATTACAGGTTAAATGCCAAATAAATGCCCTATCCCGTATGGCAATTGCAGTGTCACCGAGTGATTAATGCTGCTCTACAAGCTGAGAACCTGCACAGCATCTGCAAACCGTACTAACCCAGCTCCCCCAGTGCCCGAGCTCCGCACGGCCCTTCTGTCACTGGTCGTTCGCTGGGCTCTGGCGAGCCCACGCAAGGGGCGGTCTCCGACGTGCCACAACGTGTCTGCAGCAGGGCCCAAGCTGACAAAGAACGGCTGTTCTGCACCGGCGTCAGGAGCTGTGGCTATGCCTGGCGCATGACCCTGCCCGAAAGCTCTCCCGACCGCGGCGCACCGCGGCGGGCGGCTGAGCCGCGCTGGCGCGCGCTGCCCAGGCCCCGGCCCACAGCGAGAGGTGGGAGCGCCGCGGGGGCGGCCCCGCGCCCCACGCCGCTGCAGAGGGCTCGGCGGCAGAGAGCTCCGCGCGGGCTCCCGGCACGGCCCCAGACCTCAGCCCCAGCGGCTCTGCGTCCCTGGGGCCTGCAGGTGCCCGCACCCATCCCGCAACAGAGGCTCCTTGAAGGTGCTTGCGCCACAGCCAAGCGACCCATCACGGCACCGATCGATCCCAGGCCGAACGCCGGAATTGATTCTCCAGCCGATCTCGCATTCCAGCGGCAAGCTGCGCCCTCCCCCCGTGATTCCTGCAGACTTGCCACTGCTCCTGGTAGCCAGCGACACGGCACGTGAACAGGAGGGGTCTGGCACCGTCGCACCCCGCCAGCCAGCCGCGGACGCTGCCGCCGCAGGAGGCCGGGGCCGAGCCGCGCTCCCTCGCCTGCAGCCGCTCCCGGGGGGGCAGCTGCCGGGGAGAAGGAAAGGCTTTCAAGTTCAGTTTTATATGTATATGAGGGTCTCAAACAGTGACACTTGCTAATTACATTTTAGAAACTAACAAAAGGCAATTCTAGAGAAAAGCTCAGCATTTAGTCTTCCTCCCCCTTGACACATGCTTTTTTCCCATTTTTAAAGAAATAATCTTTTAAGTATTAAAAAACTCCCCAGCGCTGCTGGTACAAATGCAGTGTAACCTTGAATTATACGTAGCAGGGCTGGCTTTCATTATTTATTAGCAAGATCAATTAGAATATTCTGTTTGCAGAAGAATATAATCCAATATGTACTTCAAGCACTAACAGCTAAATATATGCTTATTTAAAAATCAATCTAAAAGTCAAGGTTTCCTTTGTAAATCCTTACTACAGATTAAAAAAAAAGCTTTAAGTGCTACCACCTGCTGAATGCTGTAGTTTCGAGGAGGCAGTTAATACGTTTTAAAACCTCTCAAACGGGAACTGATTGTAAAAGGGGAACGACTGCTGAAACCCCCAGCACAGAGCGCTCACGGCTAGCCGGTGCGCGTGAAGGCCGCGCGGCTCCCGCGGGCGGGCGCCCCGGGACCGCAGCCCAGCCGCCGCACGGGGGAGCGGGGACCAGCACCCCCGGCCAGGCAGCGACAGCCACCCTCCTCCCCGCACACCGGGGAGGGCACTGGTGGCGGCCGGCTCCCACCAGCACTGGGAGCACGCCAGCACGCCGGCCGTGCCGAGTGACTCACCACCGGCTCACAGCATCCCGGCAGAGGCTTGTTTTTCATTGACTTGCCTGGGCTGACATGGAGCCAAAGCCGACAGCCCGGCCCAGGAGCCGCAGTGTCCTCGCCTTTCTCCCCCGAGTCGCAGCTTTCTAAGATTAATTGTCATGTATTATTTATTGACCTCAGCCACGACCTTGGCCCGGCACGGTTTCCTGCGCGAGCGCCTCCGCGCCGCGGCGATGGCAGCGACAGGCAGCCGCTCCGGCAGGGCGGCGGGCAGCGCAACACTCGCGGTGCAGGGTGGTCGGCGCTCCCGGCCACGCCGTGGGGCTGCCCGATGGCCCTGGAGCCGCCCCAGCCACCCGGTTCCCGCTCCATTCCCGCACTGCACGGCCGTTCCCCCGGCCGTGCCACCGCTCGCTTTAATCTCTACCCTGCCGAAAGCCAGGCGCGGGCGCGCTCAGCGAGCTTCCAAGTTCGCCTTCCTTAAGCTCTTTTTCTCTTTCGTCTTTCATGTTTAAATCTTATCTCCAGGTAAAGAGGGTATTTGATGGGATCAAAAGGTGACCTTTAACAGGGTTAGCAGAGCCTCAAACGATATCCCTGCAAGTTCACGCACACTCAAGTGTTAAAGGGAACAGTTCTCTGATCTCCTGTTCCTCAGTGCAAAAGTTGTTTCACAAAGATCTCTGCCAACAGTCCATGCAGAAGCCGAGAAAACTTTCTTAAAAACTCAACTCCTAGAGTTAGGCACAGGTTGTCCTCCAGCTTCAATTTAAGCACTCATTAAAAACTCCTAAGTGTTTCTTTCTCTGTTCCAGTTCCCAGTCTCTTGCCAATTCCCTGGGTCTAGCAGATTCCTGACTATCCCCCATCTTTCACTTAGCTAAATAAAATCACTCGAATGTCTCTTAGGAGCAGCATTACCACCATGGAGGGAGGTCAGACAGAAGCAATTAGAATGATTAGAGAGTGATTAGTGGGCTGGAAACACATCCAAACAGAGCACGGGAAGGAGGCCCACGGCTGTCTGCCGTGCGGCGCTGCCTGGGGACCCCTCCGGCCCCGGCGCGCTGGGGCTCCCCAGTGCCTCCCGGGGGGGCCTGAGGTCCTCCCGGTCATGCCGGGAGAGACACAGAGAGGGACCAGCAGCATGAGCTGGTGGACGGCAAATCCCTTCCTGAGGAGACTGGGCTATTGGACCTACGAGCAGGGGCCGCTCCAGCCTTGGCCGAGACCAAGACCTGCAGACCTCTCCTAAGCACCTTGCGGATAAATTCCGGGCAGGAGAAGAACAGCCTGGGCTAAGGGAAGACGCGGGCACGTGTCGGCATGGCTCCCGAGCTTCTACCACGCTGCGCGGTCAACGGGCTGCAGCGCCGCGTCCCTCCAGGGTCCGGGCAGAGGAGGAGGGGAGCCGGGGGGGGCTGGAGGCCGAGCTGTGCCAGATCGGGAGGGCAGTCCCACGCTCTCCGGCAGCTGCCTGGAGCCGCCACTGGCGGTGACGGGACCGCCGCGCTCCCGGCAGGGCGAGGGGCCGCGCACGGGCTCCCCGGCCGCAGCGCAGCTCGCCGGTGCCTCCGCGCGTGGCAGGGCGCCCAAAGCGAAGCGAACAGATGGGAGCGGGTGGGCGGGCAGGGATGATACCAGTGTTAATCATTTCCGTGCCACCGTACATGAATGCAGCAGCGCGCAGCCTGCGCCGCTCCGCTGCCAAGCGCTGTGCACGGTGGACGAAGGCACGGGCAACCGGCTCTGCACAAACGCTGCCTGTTCAGCACAGCCAACCCGCCGCAGCTCCACGGGCCGAGAGCGGGTCCCCTCCGCGTCCCCTCGCCTCCAGGGAGAGGCACGAGAGGTGCCAGCTCCGGGCGCTCTGGGATGGGACGCCCCGAGCCGCGCTCCCGTCTCCAGCCTCCTCGTGCACACACGTCCCCACAGCACCTCGCTGCAGGGATGGCCACACCACCCCAGGCAGGCCAGCAGCCAAGGGGTTAAAAAGCCTTGTTATTCCTTTCATACTGGGCTCCACTTATTTGCAGACTGAATTTCCCAGAAGCCAAGGCTTTTTACTAGTGGATCTGCTGTAGAACCATGTTATTATAGATTGCAAGTTCCTTAAAGGTCAGATAACACAATACAATTGAATCATATTAGTGAGCATAGCGACTTGGTATTTTACTAAGAAAACCCATAAAGCAGATTGTTTGTTGCAGGGAAACATACATTGTATAATAAAGTCAGTGTAATTGTCTCCAGAAACAAACAATTGGTTTATGAGGAAAAAAAAACTCCCGTAATTGTGGGTCCTCGGTGCAGCCGCCGTCAGGGACGGGCACTGGCAGGGTATCGAGTGCAGATATTGCAAGTCTGTATTTTACAATTTAGGTTACAGTACCTAAATGCATTGCAGAAGGCCTAGTAGGGAAATAAACAATTTCCAAGTGTATTGTTGAGAGACAAATATTCAATACTTCATTTAATGTATGGTTTGCAGTTAGCGGTTAATCTAAGACAATGCAGAGCGAGCCGTGTTTCACACCGCTATTAAGGAAATGCAGAATTGATTGTGAGGATGATTGAAGATTTCTGAAGAGCGCAATTCCCAAGTCCGTGATGACCCCTCCTTTTTTTTTTTCCTAATTTGCCTGTAATCTACTCAGACAAATCCTTTTATCACATTTATTTCCTTTCCAAGTTACAACCAGTGTGATTAATTACTTAACTTTGCAGTCCTGCTTACCCTGCTGCACGCTCTAATTTTTCTTCCTTTTCAAATGGTTTTCCATCCCAAATAGACATATTTCCTTTTTAAGCTCCTCTACTTCGTCCCGCTGAAACTCGCTGCTAATCACCGATCCCGCTGGCGAAAGGTTTCCCCAGGAGCCTCCCGTCACTCCGCAGATCGCTCCGGGGCCACGGGCACCCTTAGCCACCCTGCTTCCCGCTGCGGATGGGCTCGGGCCTTTTCTGCGGGGAGAGGAACAGCACGAACCTCTTTCTCTAAAAAGTCAGGTGCTCGTCAGACCCGGGAGGGGTCGCCAGCCTGGAAATTCTCATTTGGTTCTAGATTTAATCTCATGATGAAAGAGGGATTGGACGCGGCGCAACTGTTCTAACCTTCCCTAGTCACAGAAAGAGGAGGAAAAGTAATTTAAAAAAAAAAAAAATTGAATACACAAAGCCACGTCCGCTCTCATCCACCTTTAACACCCGCGCTGGCTGCTCGCTGTCGGGGGGAGCAGAGGAGGGACGCCGCGCAGCTCCCACCCTGCGCCGGCTCCCGCGCCGCAGCGTGCCGTTTGTCCCAGCCAAACGGCAGCGAAACACGGGCGGAAAAGCAATTAGATTTAAATGTAGTTTCCTCTTTCCACCTTGCCTTTCTCTTTTCTCTACTTAGATGCTCTTCAGTGTTGTAACTAATATGATTTGTGTTTAGCACAGTGTGAAACAAGAATGATTTATGGGTCTGTTAGCGCTACACGGCTACCTGACGCCATCTCAGCCCCCCGAAAGGGCACTCCAAGAGCAGACTGACGAGAGAGTTCTGGCATTACATGTAATTACTTGTACACCCTGCCCACATCATCACTGTTACGCCGGCTCTCACGGTGCCTGCGTGCTCTCCTTACGCCGCACTGGGCTCTGCTTTGGGACAAAATAGGACCAGGACCCTCGAATAGCTCCGGCCTCCGACACCACGCACCAGCCACGAGCTGATCTGCTGGGTTTAAATTGATGTTTCAGCTCAGATTAACTTGTGCCTTGGCCAAAACAAGTAGGGGCTCGGTCTCTGCATTGCACTACCAACAGCTAACGCGGAGGCTCTGCGCGCTCGCGAGCCCATCCGTCCCCACTCCCTGAACGTGTTCAGAAGCCCAGCACGTTCACGGCTAGCTCGGCGACGCGGGTGCCAAAGTCCTGCTGAAAGTCCCTGGGATCGGTTAATTTTACCCTGGCTCTGAGAGCGGCCCCGGCAGCGAGGATCCTGCGCCTCTGCGCTAGCAAGTGCCCTTCATTAATTCTTAATGCTGCCCCAAGTACATCCGGTGTCCTCCTCGGCTCGGCAGCCCATCCCTGCGGAGCGGGGCGGGCAACCAGCAGAGCCCCCTCCCCTCCCTCCAACGTATAACAAGAAGCCAAATGAAATAATGAAAGAAACTCATTTTAATGCCACAGAGGGAATTGTTTTACTGCTAAAGCAGCAAATAGAACTAATTGAATCTGCTGGAGGAAAAAAAAAAAAAAGGGAGCGACGGAAAGGAAAGGATAGGTGCAGTGCACAGACAGAAAGGGCGAACTGGAGCCTGAATATTCATGGGCCTGGAAACTGCAAATCCTTGAATGCAAAATATCTTCATAACAGATAATACTGCCAACAGCAATGCATGCACAGTGCTCGGAGACAGGGAGTTCGGAATGTTTGCATTTACAATATATTTTTTTTAAAAGTAGTATTACGGAACAAATTCTCTGGTTCATCAAGCTTCTTTGCACCTCCCTGGTAAAACAGAACAGCGTGGGAGCGAGCACCGTGGCCGGCGCCGGTTCCCACCCGCAGCTGAGCACAGGGCGAGGCTGGGCACGACAAGGCACCCACGCTGCCCGCGTCCTGCCCACGGGCGGGCAGCAGCGCCCGGCGGAGCTCCACCAGCCCGGCGGTGCCACATTTGCAGGCAGCAGGCGCGCTTGGGACCGCTGTGTGTCACCTGGCAGGTGACCAGGCAGCTGCCTGCCAGAGGCGGGGCTGCGGAGGCAGCAGTGACCCCCAGCCCTGCGCCGGCCGCGCGCAGGCCCGTGTGGCTGGGCCGCAGAGCTGGGGCACTTCACCCCGAGCCGCTTCCCACCTCGCGTGCCGCCAGTTACACCTGCCACAAGCTTTTAAACTCACTATTTTCAGTGGACCTTAATTTTCAGTGGCAACTTATAGATACTAACGTAGGGGGCTGCCTTTTAATTAAGGCAGCATTCATGTTTTTGCTTACAATAAGGAGTCATCCAGCAAGAAACACCAAGGATATAAATCCCACTAAGGAGGAAGGAGCTACAAGTTCTGCGTTGCGCATTTAAGCACAGAGGCACCAACGTGCAAATCGACTGTTACATGAAGTGCAAGGGGTGCTGCGAGAGAAAAACTGGATTAGAAATGCAATTTGTATCCTGACGAGCCACACAACATTCACTCGGCACCACCGCAACCGCAGGCCCCCAATCCGCTTCCCAAAGGCATCGCAAACAGCCTGTTGTACCTCAACCTACTTTCTTCCCCCCGAGGAAAAACCCAAGGCACAAGAGGCCGCGCGAGTTTGCCGGTGGGGTGGGCGGGAGGGGGTCGGCAGCAGAGACCCTCCGCCGGCAGGAGCCGGCAGGAGCCGGCAGAGCCGCGGCAGGAGGGTCCTTCCCGCCGCGCCGAGCTGCTGCGGAGCGCTGCGCGCCCAGCGCCGGCGGTGGCTCGGGCCGAGCTCCCCCGGGCGCGCTGGAGGACAGATGCAATCCGCCTCTCTGCCGAGGCCCCCGGTCCCTCCCTGCGCCAGCAGCCCCAGTCCTCACCCTCCGGGAACAGCAAACGACTTCACGCTCTCCGCCGCCGGCAACGCGCTCTGAGCGTTAGCAGAAGTTAATAGGGGGCATTGGCGGGGCCGCGGCGGGGAGCGCCTTGCCGGCTTACCCCGGGGAAGGGCCTCGGGCCGGGCGGCGGAAGACTTGCACCCACCACGGTGCCCTACGGGGACCTCGGCCATCCCCGCTCCCGAATGCACTTCCCTGACTGCAGTCAGCAGCTTTGAACTTAAACGTTAATAAACGGGCTCCCTAACCACTCTGGCAATGGCAAAGCACTTTCTCACCATTGCCTGCCGCAAAAAATGGCTGAAGAATTTCTGTTCAGGTTTTCCAAATGAACCAGTCCGTGGCAGAGACACGGACGGTCTCCCACAGAGACACCCGCGTCCCGAGACGAGAGCGTTTCAGAATATTACGTGGGAACAGGGTAATAATAAAACACCTTGATGCAACTTTACCAGCAGTGGCTCTAGCAGAAAAGCCTGTAATGATCTAATAACACATTTCCCCTGCTGCCACTCCAGCCTTGAGAAATCCAGGGTAGTTTGAGCCTTAAATCCATCCCAGCTCTTCCTTTGTCATTAATTGTTAGGCTATTTGTATTACATGTTTCACATACCAAGTAGACTCCAATTTCATGGTGGGCTAGACTGCAGAAATGCGTCTTTTAATCTTTTTAATGCTAAAGTAGTATCAAACTTTAATATTTTCTAATGGAGTATATACTTACTCATATCTAACAATATCACTACAATTTAGGAGCAATAAAAGTCAAGCTCCCATCTGTATGATAAGCATGCAGCTTTATTTCCAAAGTTCAATCAGTTAACCCAGGAAAGCAATAGCTTCCCTACAATGAGTAACGATGCAGAATAATATTTAGATAGAGATAAACCCTTTTTGCATAGGAAATTGCATTACAATTTGCTGGGACTTAGAAATTCTCAGCGAGATGCTTTAGTTTACCAGTGAAGTTACTGCCTCAGGCATTCTTCCACACTGCTTTGATTTTTTGGGAGGTTTTAGAGGATTTTGAGCCCAGTAAGGAACCTTTACTGTTCCTGATCCAGGCATGCGCAGCAGACCCAGCGGCACCACCGCGCGCCCTCCTCCCGCGCCAACTCCCCGGCAGCGCCGGCCCGGGCTCCCTGCCCCTCAGGAGGGGGCGGCGGGCAGCACCGCCGGCGCGGGACTCCCTGGGCTCCCCTTGGGCACCAGCCACCGGCCTTACATGGTCCTTCAGACCAGCTAAAGCACCTTCCCACCACACCGCCCAGCTCCCCCGGAGCCTCCCGCGTTCATGCCTGGCTGGTTGCGGCACTTGGCCTTTCTGCGTGGTTTTGGCGGCTCAGGGAGGAGGGGCAGAGCCCTTTCCTGGGGTACCTCTGTCCCCCCGGTGCACCACACGGTCTGCAGGCCCCCAGCGCCGCGCAGCAGCGGAGCAGAGGTGATCTGGGACTTAACACGGCTCAAATCAAGAGCCGAGAAATTAGCTCAGAGGTGTGAGTGCCGACAGTCAGGATCGATGCTGGTGCTCCCCGGGGACACACCAAGTGGGGATGAACCGAAGGCCATTAAAGACCTCCAGCAGCAACGACTTCAGCATCCGCGGTCCGCCGTCGGCACCCGGGGGTCAGTGCTTCCGGCGCAGGAGGGTTGGTTTGCTTTCACACAAGCGGGACTGGAGCCGAGTAATTCACAATCAATAACCTGCCGCAGCGATGCAGCCCCTTCCACCCACAGGTGAGCCTCCCCCCGCGTCTGGGGGCTCAGAGGTGGGTCCTGAACGCAGGGGTGGCGGCCGAGCCCCCGGGGCACGGGGCGCTCGGAGGAGCCCCGAAGCCTCTGGCGCCGGTGCCTCCTTGCCTTGGCGTTACCCTGACCAGGGGGTTTTGTCTTTTCCTTGGCTGGGTGATGGCAGCTCGTGCTGTCAGCTGCCGAATCCAAATGCAAATTTAACACTCGCTTCTGACACTGACGTTCGCTTTCCACGAGCGTGCTTGCTGCTTGGCTTAATTATACGAATGTCCATCAAGAACAAATACGGAAAGGGCAAACCTGAGGCCGAAATAAAGTTATTTGCCGATGTGGACGAACACTAATAGAAAGTATATTATATTACTGTACCCATCTCAATGCAAGATGAAAGGAAATAGGCTTTAAAACAAAGGAGAGCTGCAAATTTGGGCTACCAGCGCAACGTTGCTCCGCTCGGATCCAAAATAATTACCCGCTAATAAAGGAGGGGGCCAAGCCCACTGCAGCCTGGCTCTGGAGGGAACAGAAATCAGATTTTGGCTTGAAATGTGTTATAGCAATCTCCGTAATACAAAATAAAGTCTGGCAGATGGAGTTATTTTTATCCAAAGCCAGTTCTGTTTAGTCGGTCCGTGGCTATAACCCATGTCCCTTTGCTATTTCCTCTTCCCCCTGGCTCCCCTGCCTCAGTTTCTCCAAGGCACTGACGAGATTGGAGTGGACAACTGCAGGTGTATTTTGGGAGTATCCTACACTGCTTAGCTGTAAAAATTGATTGTGAATTTTGCATCCATACTCAGCATTTGGCCTGTTTATATTGCCAAATAAATTCTTTAAAGAAGTACTGTACTTCACAGGAGAGCTTGTCAAGGTAAATACCTTCATTTACATAAAATGTGACTAGCAATTGAAATGTTAAAGCCATAAAGAGCAAGTTTATGATCCATCCTTGATGCTCAGATGTATAATATGACAAGGGGGAAAATAGCACGCCTTGCAACATTTACTAAATTCGTGTGTTGACTCTGGGGATGGAAATGGGAGATTTGAAAAAAAAAAAAAAAATAATTGGAAGGTTTTTTTGAGGTTGGTGGGTATTTTTTCTTTTCTTTTTCCCATAAATATGAATCCTTTTCACAGCCTTCAAACAGTTGGCTTTTAAATACTCTGTTTCAGCTTGGAAACAGCAGCTAGCTAAACAAACAAGCCGACGGCCAGGCAGGGACCTGCGTGGGAAGGAGCTACCTGGCACGCGGGGCTCCCTGGGGCTGCTCGCCTCTGGTCACGGGGCGGCGGCGGGACCCCGGCGGGGAGGGGGGCCCGGCCACATGCTCCTGCGTCCCCGACACCCCCAAAAACAGTGGCAGCGGGAAGCGGTGCCCACGTGCTGTTACGCGTAGAGCAGAGGTCGGAGCAGCAGCTCGCGCAGCCCTGTCACTCGCGGCCGGCTTCGCTGCCGGCGCCGAGGCTGGCGCGGGGCTGAGCTGCTCCCAGCTTCGGGGTCGCGCAGCTGGGTCACGGGGACTGATCCTGCCCAGGCCTCTCCACCTCCCACACCCCAGGAGCGACGGCAATGCCACGCTTTGCTGGGGCTGACCCAGCCTTTGATCGAAACAGTAATTTCTCGCTGTGACTGAAGACTCTTCTAACTTAGGGTTTTCTTACAAACAGGAAGGGGAATCCCATTTAAGCCGCTTCAAATCCTAAATAAAACTTTTTAAAAAGGGAATAGAAAGGATAAAATGGACTGTTGCCTACATACATACCAGAGTGAAATTATAGTATCTACTCTTATTGCTCTGGAAAGTTTGACAGTGCGTGTTCCTCACCTGAACTCAGTACGAACATTTCAGCCATTCATTCATACTCATACCCTTCTCAATTCATTGAAACCACTTCAAGCAAAAATCATTTGAAAGAAATTACCTCTGTGTATTACACCACGAGCAGTGAGAAATGTCCCACATGAGCCTCTCCAGCCCCCAAAGCAATAAAACTTCTGCTGAAGTGGATGATATAATGACTCGGGGAAAAGAAGTCCCCATGACAACAAGAGGTAAGAGAAATCCATGAAAAGCAAAAGCCTCCGACCTCTCTTGATACAAGGTGTCACCAATTTGTGCCGGAATTTTCACTTTGAAAATCAAAAGCCTTTGTCCATAACTTTCTTTGAGAACCTGTTGTTCCTCCTTTGCTAGTCTGGGCTTTGAACAGAGCAGAACAGGCCTCGCTAAATCAGAAACCGAGCAGGGGTCAGGCTCATCATTTAAACCCATGAACACAACCAACTGACGTTTCGCCTTTCTCTTTTCCAAAGGGGCTGTTTTTCCCTGGGCCTATTTTTGGGTTTTTTGTAGCATCTTCATGCTTGAGCGATACTGCATCCACAGACAGAGCAACGCTCACAAACTCTGACACTACAAATAACACTTAAGCCATTAGCAGCAGAGCACTGCAGCGTTTACTTAGTGGATTATTGAGCAAAATCATAGAGAGTGTTCTTGAGAATACAAGAAGTCAAGATTATTTCAGGCCTGGTGACATATAAGGGTTCCCTACATGCTCCAAGGGAGGGGTGCTCCGAAAGTCACGGGAAGACGCCTCTCCGCCTTGCTCGGCTGGTTTTCCGCGCCCTGGGTTCACACGCTGCCGAGCACTTCTGCTGAGAGGCCGCGGGCTGCTCCCGCTGCGGGGCCGGAGGGGAGCGGGGCAGGACCCAGCTGGCTGCAGCGGTGGGACGTGGCGCCGGTGCACCCTCCCTCCGCCGCGCCGAGCGGTGCCGGCCGCGTCCCTGCCCGGGCTGAGCAGGGCAGGTACGTGGGGGCTGCCAAGGGGGTCAGTGCGGGGCCAGGCTACGGCCCCTCTCCCGCTGGCTCTCCCTGCACCCTCTGCCCACCGTCGCCTGCAAACAAATACATCTGACCCGGAGGCGGAGCAGCGACCAGCTCTGCGGAGCGGGCGCTCCGGAGCCCTGCCCGCCAGCCTGTCGTGCCCCACGCTTCTCGCACCCTCTTTGCAAGAGCAGCAAGCACAGCGTGGGGGGCTGCGGGTGCTGAAAGCAGCTGCCATCCCCATGGCTACAACCGAGTAGCCTGTGGATAACCATCATAAGGTGATAAATCACTGCAAAGAGGCCCGACTCATTCCTGCACCCCATCCCTTGAGCTGAAACCGAGTGGAAAGGCCAGGAGAAGCCTGCTGCCCAGCAAGGGTGCAGGGTGGGCTCCCCGGCCCAGCACAGAGGGCAGGGGCAGAGCCCAGGAGACCCCCAGCTCTGGCACGTGGTGGGTGCACTCCAGTAGCTCTGGGAGCAGAAGAAAATCCATGCCTGATGCTGGAGTGGCCTCTCTCCAGGCCCCAGACGGGTGAAACAGGGACCAGCCAGCAAAGACCCTGGCCCCGTCCTGCTCACAGCCTGCAGCCTGTAACCCAGCTCAGCCCAGACCCTCCGCCAGCTTCACTGAGAGCCAGCCCCCGGCAGCGGTGGGCGGTCGGTGCTGCACACATGTGCTTGCTCTGCATGGCAGACTTGGGCTAGGAAAACCAGTGCACATGGAGGAGCTAACCCAGACCTAAAGGTTTAGGAAAGGTGAAGGGGGCAAGGTACTGAAGAGCCATGTTACATGGAAATACTCGTACAGTCTTCAATCCGGACTAATCCCAATGCAGTGGATCCACAGGGGAGGGAGGGCAGCTAAGTCGCTACATTTCAGCAAAAGCCAACTCACAGCAGGTCCCAGGAAAAAAAAAAAAAAAAAAAAAAAATCAATACACTTTCCCTAAGTCACCAGAAGTGCAGAGGGCACAGCACACTGGGAAGGCTTTCTGCAGAGAAATACAGCAGTTACCAGGCATCTGCAGCAGTGCTCGCCGTGAGTAGCAAACCCCGATCCATCTGTCCACTGTAGGTGTTCCTGTAGTGCCCATCAGCACAGACTCGCAGCGCTGATGGAAGCGGTTTGATTTTCTGAATATCCTGAGCTGATCGGAGAGGCACAAGCATTACCCAGCAAGGCAATTACAGCTCGCAGCGAGGGTCGCGCTGTGTGGGGCGAGGCTGAAGCGGCCCCGAGCTGTTGCTGTCCAACAGCTGCTAAGGGACGCTGCAGGGGGTCTCGTCGCGCGTCCTCGGACACCATCGGCACCGTTTCTGCCGGCAGCTGCGGCAGCAAGAGCCAGGCGCTCGGAGGTAGGATCAGCCCCGGCGCACACCGAGACAGCCGTGCCACGCCGGCCTCCGGAGCGGCGCAGCAGGAGCGCAGGCGAGACGGCGAGCAGCCCCCGGGAGGAGCAGAGCCCGTTACAGCGATAACGGTGCGTGACAGCCACTTCCCCAACACAGACGAGTTCAATGTCCACAGGGACACGACAGAGCGCTGGCTCCACAGCCACAGCCAGCTGCTCCTTGGAACCGCTGGCTCAAGAGCACATGTTTGGTCCTGGGAGAAGAGCTCCCTGTCATGGTATTATTCATTATTTGTATGAGGGTAGCAGCTCACAGAGTAACACGCAGGCCTGGCTGCTTAGGGAGAACACGCCAAAAAAGTGAGAGGCTGTGAAAATAGCATTAGACATGCAAACCATTTCGTTGCTTGTCACGGTGACTGCCCCACGCATAAAGCTACGCCCCTGGAAAAGTGCTTAACGTGTGGAGGCCCAGGGCAGAGCGAGAGGAACATGGTCTAATTACAGAGACAGTGCTGCAGCTTCTTCGTGAAGGCTCCACCGAGAGGGAGGCAAGGAGTAAAACAATGTGCATGTACAACTAGAATTTTTCTCATGATTATTTGGAATAATCTTCAAATCCGTGAACTTTAAAGCTCCACAATTTAAGTTCATCGCTACCAAATATTCTTTGCATTGTGGAGATTGTATTTTTGTTAAAACTTCAAATCTGTTTTCAAAATACTGTTACGAATCCTCACTTTTCTGTTAAACGCAGCACGTCAAGACAGCCTTGCAAGCATGAACGGACAAAACCGAACCGCCTCACCGTGCGGAGCCCGCGGGCAGCCGGGCACGGCGGACTCGAAGCACTGGGCTGTTCCGCTCAGCTCAGAGCACGCCGAAGCGCCAAGGTCTGTCGCCTTGGCCACGCACAGGAGCGGTCACGCAGCTAAACCACGGCCTGTCCCCGCGCTCGCAGCCCCCGCTCTCCTCGCACGGCCACCGGGGAGGGTTCTCCCCGGCACCCCCGGGGTCACCAGCAGCGTCTGAGCACCTGGAGGCGTCAGCATCTGCGCAGGTGGAACCACCCCACGCTGAAACCGCAGCGGCCGCGCAACGCCAACAGGATCGCCTCCGCTTCTCCTCCGGTCACGTAAAGCCACCCGGGACCACGCCAAGGCCGGGGCTCTGCTGCAGACCCCCGGCCCAGCCCCCCGCAACGGCTGTCGCAGCGGACACCAAACCGAGGCCTCCAGCGCCGGGAGGTGACAAACCTGTCCCAGGGGCAGACGCTGCGGGCGGCTCGCCATCCCATTATCCACAAAATCCTCTCATGCTCCTGCACTCTTGTTTCGTGCCCAGGCAAGGAACTCGGGCGTAGCCCAGATGCTGCTTCTGTTGGTGCTGGTAATGAGCATTTGTAGGTGTAAACTAAATTCCTTCAGTGCTCAGGGGCCCCTGAAGTGTCCCCATCGTTCTGCCGACCGTGCGGCACTCTCAGAAGGGCTCTCCCAATTCATCTACAGCTGCAGGATGGCTCGGGGCAGAGCTCACGGCACGGGCCGTGCCCGCTGAGGCACAAGCATCGCGCGACAGAGAGCACGGCGCCCGTGCAAACGCCTCCGGCCCGCCTCGCCGCGGGGGCCGCGCAGGGGGGTGGCCGGGCCTGGGCTGACTGGGCAGCGAGAGCTGCCAGAAGGACAGAAGGACACCTGGGCACTGACTGAAGCCGACAGCAGTTCACACAGGGAACGATGGCACATCCAGTGGCTTAGAAGGAACAAGCGGGCGTACCAAAGGAAAGGCAGATACCTGCTCCTTGCCACAACCTTCGTTCACGGTGGGACCAAGTTCTGGCTTATTATAAGGGACAAAGTCAGCAAAGTTAATCACCAGAGATAATATTTACTGCCAGGTATCAGCGTCCCGGACTTAAGAGAGAGTGCTGAAGATATGCAAGTAATACATAACACCAGAGAGAAGTATTGCCACGCTAACAAAAGGAAAGGTTAAAAGTTGCTGCCCACTCAGCCTTTAACATGCTGTTTAATAGTACTCAAGTTACATTCTGCAGTAAGAAAAAAAAAAAAACAAGCTAAGAAATTCATCAACAGAAGTTAATGCAGATGGGGGTATTAAGTGCAGTTTAAGGAAAGCGGTATCATTGAACTTGTCCTTCAGGCAGCCCAACATTAGGATGAACAGAATCATAAATTACAATTACACAAACAATTCTGTCAGCATAACACGAACCCACCAAAACAAGCCTTGGACCCAATTTGCATCAGCACATGTGTAGGAAGACCTCAGTTCGGTAATTTCTACATAAACTTTGACTGCAGAGCTAAAGCAATCACAGACAGCACAGCTTTCCCCAAAGGTTACCAGGAAAACAGAACAGACTGCAGAGAGCTGGTGCAACAGGCTTGCCACCGTACCAGCCAACAGCCAGAAAGCTCTGTTTGCGCTACTTCAGCCTCTGAACACTGTCCCGGACACAGTGTTTATAGCTGACTAACCTCAAGGCAGCAAAGACATGAATAACGCAGCCTGGGACACACGCAAAAGAAATGGAGGCATTTAGGTACTGTCTTCATTTTACTGGCAGAGAAACTAAGGTGGGGAAACTACTTCTCTCCCTACAGCTCTGCTGGACTAGAAGATACTATCAGTATTGAATGACAAAGCAAGGAATGCTGAGGGTCTGTTCTTTCCTTATTTCACCACATAAGAAAAAACTTGACAGTATTAAAAGCTAACAGTTTATAATGCATAAAAAGAAGTGTTATATGCAAAATATAAACAAGTGATAGAAGTCACTGTAAGGAGATGCTGGTATAAACACTTCGATAGTTGCTTCTTTGCTGAAAGAAAATCAACGTTTCTGTGGATAGGAGAAATCCCCAGTTACTCCAGCTGGGACACAGCTGCTAGCAGTCAGCCTTCTTGGTGCACTCAATCAAGTAATTGCCGAGAATGTCAGGAAGAAACACCGGCTCGTGTGGATGGCGACTTTTCCCCGCTCCATTTTTGCTCAGTATCTGTACAGCACTAAGCACGCCAGCCCCTGGTCTAGGTGACAACAGCCCGGTACCAGTACAGCACCGCGGGAAAGCCGTCGCTCCCGCTGAGGTGCAGATCGCCAGCGCCATGCGACCTGGTCTCCTGTCCCAGCAGGGCTGAAAAACTTGCGAGGAGAAAGGAGAACCAAGCTGTTTGGGTTGGGCAGGTGTGTAAACAGCTTTAGGTTAAACAATCAGGGCAAATCCTCAGGGCCACAAGGGCAATTGAGCAATGGTGTAATTTATTTATCCCATGAGCAGAGAATCCATCCCCCAGCCTACTCTGCCCACAACCCTCACAAAAATCAGCTCTGACCCAAGCTTTCCCTCTCCCACCTCTCTATCAGTGCTGAAAATCGGCTAGATAAACGCAGAGCTACTGCAGGCATGCAAAAATGTCAGAATGGGTTCTACAAATGAAAACCTGTGTGGGCCTTTTACTCCACGAGAGGAGTTATACCCACTCTCTAGCCCTTTTCTTGTAGCATGACTTTAAACATGAAAAAGCAGCTGCTTGCCACATTCAATGCTTGATCTTCTTCTGCCTATTTTGAATAAAAACCAAACCTTTTTATATGCCACTTTCTAGCCTCTTCCAGCAAGTTACTAAACCTATTTTTCCAGGCAAGCCTTTCCTGCAGGAAAACTCAGTAAAATAAGATACTGTGTCTGAAATGATATATATATAAACACAAAAACCACAGTCAATCCTTTATTCCTTCCCCATGTTGGTAGGGCATACTGAAAACGCTCTCAGAGACAAATGCGCTTTCCCAGTGCTGATCTCCACTTTATTGAAGTCCCTCAAGAAAATCCCTCAGCATTTTAACAAAGCCAAGTGGATGCTACACCAAGTAAGTGTTACGAAGACTTTGCTTCCACAATTGTCACAGAAAATTGCCTGGAGTTCCTGACATTTAAATGCCGTTGACATTAAGACTGTGTACTCTATTTTGATAAAGTGTGACCAGATAATCCAAGCAGTAACTAACTTGCTGCCTCTCTTTATTTTTTTCCTTATTTTCAGAGCAGCTGAACAATCACCATACTAAGTGCAACAAAAAGAACTATCAGCTTAGCCACAGACTATTTCTTATAAAGAAACTAGCATGGGTTGTTTTTAACCGTAACTACTGGCAATTTGTGAGTTCCACTGATATACTGCATTCTTTTTAGTTTTGCGAGAAACCCTGAGACATCACAACTCATTAATTTGCAAAACCTGCCAAGGCACTAGCACTTCATTACTGCAGTCCAGTGCTCTCCAATTATCAGAACTTTTAGAGTAAGATTCCCTTACAATGTTACCCTACGTCAGACAACAACATTTAGAGACTTCTTCACAAATACAATTAGATCTTGTCAATGGAAAAAACTTTCTGACATGGAACTTGTTGAATAAAGAGTAAATCTTACGTGCGAAGTGAGCCCCGTGGCGCGTGAAAGCAGGCACCCTCCTTGCCTTCAAAGCCCCCGGCACCACCACAACAACTCGCCGTCTTGTTGGCGGCAGTAATTAACCACTGACCTATTTAGACGCGTTTTACGCCAAGTGCAGCAGGACTGCTGCGGTCTGCTCCAGCGCGCTGTGCACGGGAGCTGCAGGAGAGGGGTGTTTCCACCCGTTTTCTGCCTCCTCCCAGCAGAACACCGCACTTCGAATCGCCGCCGCGGTCGGGCGCGGCCCCGGGACCCGCCATGGCCCGGGGCCCTCCGCGGGCCCGCCGGGACCCCCCGCCAGCCCCCCTGCCCAGCCAACCTGCGGGGGACTGGGCGCCCTGCGCCCGCGGCGCTCCGGGACCCCCGGGACCCCCCGCCGTGGCCCCCGCGCCCGTACCTGTACCACTCCAGCCCCTTCTCGTAGTTCCTGTCGAAGAAGTGGGGCTCGGTGCCCACGGCGCGCACGTCGGGGTGCGCGCGGATGGCCTCCAGCAGCGCCCGCGTCCCCCCCTTCTTCACCCCGATGATGAGGGCTTGCGGCAGCCGCTTCTCTCCGTAGTCCGGCGTGGTGCTGCCGCCGCCGCCGCGGCTCCCCGGGCTGCCGGCGCGGCTCAGCTCCTCGTCCGTGGTGCTCGACTCCTGCGGGTCCCTCTCGAAGGCGCCGCTCTGCGCCGGGATCGCCTCCCCGGCGGCCAGCGGCGTCCGCAGCCAGGCGCCCGCCGCCCCTTCCCGGCTGCTGTTGGAGGCCCGCGTCGGAGCCGCGGAGGGGCCCGGCGGGGCGGCGGAGGGGCCCGGCGGGCTGGCGGCGGAGCGCGGCGCCGCCGTGCCAGGGAGCGCGGCGGGGGAGCGCAGGGCGCCCGGGCCGGTGCCGCCCATGAGGCTGTAGCACAGGTAGGTGAGGCAGAGGGAGAGGCTGCACATGCAGAGGAGCTTCCGCGCCGGGGGCACCTTAGAGCCGCGCCCGCCCGGCACCCCCGGCTGGGCGGGGGGGGCCATGGCTGCTCCCCGCTCCTCGCCCCGGGCACCGGGCGCACATGGTGTCAGCCGCCGCCCGGCCGCCCCGGCCGCATGGGGCGCCGCTGCCCTCCCGCCCCGCCGCCGCCGGGGGGGGGGAGCCCCGCATGGCACGGTCGCCGCCGCGCCCCCGCCGGGCACCGGGGCGCCTGGGCTCAGCGCGGCCGCGCGCCGGTGCCGCCCCGGTGCCGCCGGCTCCGCACTGTTGCCACCCGAGTTCCTGCTGCTAAACTTTGTGCCGGGTGGGAGGTGGGAGCGCGCTCCCGGCGCGGGGAGGGCCCGCCCCCGCCGCCGCCGAGAGCGTGGGGAGCGCGCCGGGCCCTGCCGAGCGCCGCGCCGGCACCGCCGGGCCGGGCGGGGGCAGCGCCGGGCAGAGCGGGCAGCACCGCGGGCAGCGACCGGGCAGCACCGCGGGCAGTGGCGAGCCCCGCCGGGGGCAGCGCTGGCACGGGCAGGCACCGGCCGGCCGCGGCCCTGCTGGCCCCCGGTGTGCTGGGGACGGCCCCTGCAGCCCCGCACCCCGCCCGGCCCGGCCGCTCCCCAGATCCGCCCGCTGTGCACACCCACGCCCCGCCAGCGCTCACGGCCGCAGGGAGGGCACGGGTCCCCGCGGGCAGGAGCAGTGCCGGCCGTGCTCTACACATCCTTCTCCTTTCCCTCAGCAGAAATCGCCACGCCACAGCTCCTCGAGCCCCTGTTCCGACCTGCTCCCCTCCGCCTCCCCCGAAGTGCGTTCTGTACCGTCACCCTCTCGCCCCGTTGCCCCGATCCTCCAGCTCCCCAAAGGGGAGCGTCCAGACAGGTCCTCTGGGACAGCCCCCTGCGGCAGGGCTAAGGATCTGGAGCAGAGAGGATGGGATTCGCAGGGCAGCCCGCGGTCCCCTAGGAGCTTGAGGAGAGGTGGCAGACCGTGGCCTGGGGCAGGCAGCAGCTTCCTTGCTGGTACAGTGGAGCTAAGGGCCATTTGGAACATGGACGGCTCCTAGTTTAGGTGCCAGCAGCTGCACTAGATGAGGCCAACTACGCTCTCGCACGCTGCTCTTCCAGGAACTCTATCCCCAGCCTTGGTGGACCAGGCTGGGCCTGAGAGCCTCCCTCCTCACGGTTTTTCTGGGGCAGCCAGCACCTCTTCCCAGCTCCATGTTTTGGCACTTCGCACCTCCCGTACTCAGCTTTGGCAAGGATTTTCTGAGGGGAAGAAATGCTTTAGTGTCTCTCAGCTTCCTCCTATCCCTCATTCTGGGGTTTCCCGGGAGTGTCTCCCTCATAGGTGCTGCCCTGTGGCACTGGACACCCTCAGCAGAGCAGTGCTGGCATCACGGTGGTACAGAGATGAATTGAGGAACACAAGAATTTGCTAAAGCACTCACAGGTGAATGAGCAGCAATCTAACCTTTTGCACCTGAACTGCTACCCCCAAAGCACCAGCACCATCTGAATGCTGCAGATCACCCAAAGCGCCAGCACCTGAGCCTGGTAGCAAAAGCTGCAGAGCAGCTGCGTGTTAACACCACGAGGGCCGTGGCTGGGCTTCTGAGCAAGCACTGGAAAAGTATGTTTCCAGCTCCTGTGGCCACATGTGCTGGGTACCTCATCCTGCTTGTGAGCAGGAGGAGTATTTGGAGGCAGTGACCCTTCTCCGCTAGCCTCCACTTTGTGAAACTGCAGAGCTGTGCATCCCATCACGCAGAGGTGCTCTGGGCAAGGGCTGGATGGGAGAGAGCTGCTGGAGCTCCTTCACGCCCCCCCAGCTGACAAGCCGTGGCCTAGATTTTACAGGGGAAGTCCAGGGATTGCTCCTGCTGTTACTGTGTGAAGCTCACCAGGGAACACCTCAGAGCAACATGCCACTGGACTCTCAGCTATGCTTGGTCTCATGGCAAAAGCAACATTTAAAAAAAAAAAAATTAAGTGCGGATATTAACTAGATACCCAGAGCTGAGAAAAATGTTCATCAAAAAAGAGGAAGAGCACAGGCTTTTCCCATAATGAAAAGCTCAATGCTGCTCTCAGCTGGACATGTGTTCTCTCTGTGCAGCTCCAGTTCCGATACAGATTATTCCTTCATAATATATTTTTTATGGTACACGAGACCTCTGAAATGCAGCGTCTTGTGTCCTGTAAATCATTTCCTGTAACTCGTGGATTCCTTTTCAACTGCATTACGGTAATGTGAATGTTAAGGGACTAACTTGAACTGACAGAAGCAAAGCCTCGCATCCCTCACTCACAGCTTCCTACCCCGGTGCTCAAAGGAGGCCGTACAGCCTGTGCCCAGGCAGCAGGCGCTTGGCCGGGGGTGTCCCCGAGAGCTCTGCGGAGCCCGCCGGGGAGGCACGCGGTCCCTGCCCTGGGCAGGCTGAGCCCGCGGAAAGGTTGCTGCAAATTCAGCGATCAGACTTAAACCTTAAATGAAAATCCTGAGTAGGTGCAGTTGGGGTCATGGTGGAGGGGAGCACATGCTGCAGTACTGGGGACAGACTGACGTTCTCGGGAAGCCCTGATCAGAGTGGGTTTGCTCTGCTGCTCTGCTTAGCTCATATATCTGTCCTGTCACATAACTGTTACAATATGTATAGATCTTCCTTGAGAGAGGTGAATCCTCCTCATACATGAAGATACATTTATTCCAAACTGGAGAACCTACAGTCTGCTAGCATCAATAAGCCTGCTCTCAAGTTTCCCAATATCACACCAAAAAGACCCCAAAATTGTTTGCAGTTCCAAAAATATAAGATAAACCTCAAAATAGACACCATTTACTGAAGAGTCGCAGTGCTTTGGTCTTTCTTATACTGAGCACACATCTAAACCGCAGTGCTTAGCAAAATGCCCTGGTTTGACATCCTCGTGTCTCTTCTCCTGTGATGTGCTGCACAGAAGACTAATAGGATTTGCAGGCAAATCATACATAATGGAAAGACTATTTCTTCTTGGGCACCAGCTTCCAGCCCAGAGGAAATTTTACAACCAGAATGTAAAGCCCTCTAAAACAAAACGGTTTAGCCTTAAATGCCTGCTGCCTGGGCTCTGACTCTTTATTCATCATAGAATGTGTATTTCTCCTGCATGGATGTCAAATGCATCCATGAGCAGATCTGAGTGTTATCCAAGCGTCTGCTGGTGTTCAGCCAGTGGATGCAATAGGAGCTGATGGAGTGTAACACTTTATTTGACAGTTCTGCTTTTAAAGGCTTATGTATTTACACTGCATACCTGCACGCTTCTGTTCACATAAATTAGCAGTAAGACTGCTTCCCAAGCATCCAGTAAGTGTCCAGTCTAGTGAGACCCACTGGTGCTGTTAGCCCTGCGTGGGAATTGCCAGGACAGGACAGTCTGATGGATCATCTGGTTCATGCCCCAAATTTTGGCAGCAATCAAGGCCCCTTGCTTTGGAGAAAGGTGGAGGAACTCCATAGTGGGTGGCCATGGAGCAGCCTCAGATGCATTTTCTTTTAAGTCCTCATCATTTAGTGTGAGTTGCGGCTGTCCCAGCCTGGGGGACATGCCTGTGATGCTCTCCTCTCCAAAGGGACAGCAGCGCTGAGATTTGTGCCACACTCTTGGTTACAGGGACTTGTGGCAGTAAGTCATGGCAGGCTGCCGGGACCCCTTCCCTGCACCAGCTGGTAAGGCCTGACTCTGCATGTACTAAAGGCAAGACTCTAGTTAGAGCCGTTTTTACCACATAATAGACATAGGAGAGCCTTTTTGGAGGTGTTGCTGCACCTCCAAGCAGCACAAGGACCTCTCACCCCTGGTTGGTGCCGTGCAAAGGCTGGTGGCCCGGTTCATGAAGGGGAAGCAGAACTCCGCTCCAAGGTGGGGACAGGTGAGGGTTGGCTCATTCTCTGTTCAGACATGGGAAACGTCCACCATTCTCATCACCTCTGCTCCAGGAACATAAACTGGGAGAGGAACAGGGGCAGAGCCAAACTCTAAGGACGACCTCCAGACTGAAGAGCCTGTCTGAGGGCACCTGGGCGTATTTCGCCAAGAGAGTTGAGGGCTGGGGAGCGTATCCTTGCTCTCTAAACACACAAGCAGATGAGCACCAAGGAAGGAGGAAAATGGCCTCAGATCAGTGCTGGCACACAACCAAAGAGGTATGAATTGGCACAAATACATTTTGGCTGGAAATCAGATAGTTTCTAACTGTGGGAGAAATGTTGTTCTGGAACAGATTCCTGAGAGGAGTATTGGGGGCAAGGCATACAATTAGTTTTAAGATTGAGTTTGAAATGGACTTTATAACCTGGTTGCCAGCAATTGCAGGGAAATGGGATTGGGTGGCCCAAGCTGTCCCTTCCAGTTCTACGCTCCTGTTGTGATTCATAAGCACCAATCTGAGAAGAAGACCTCTGACAGGAAAGGGCTCTTTAATCTGTCAAAGGCTTAACAAGACCCATCGATGGGAAGCTGGAATTAGACACATTTGAGTGAAATGACAAGTGTGTATTTTAACAGGGACAGTAATTTCCTTTTGTAATAATTTGTGAAGGGATACGGCAGGTTACCTCTCTTGGAAGGCTCTACACTGCTACTGGAAGTCGTTTGAAATAAATGGTCCTACTGGGCCAAGCTGTAAGCCAGGGATGCAGTCCCCGCAGGAAAGCCTCTGGCCTGTGAATCTCTACCCGCCACTATCCTCATTATTGCTTCTGCTAAGAAGTAAGCTTCCAGAGATTATCACCTTATTTCCTGACTTTTAGAAACACTATCAGAAATATATTTTTCAGAAAACCTCCCATAATTCCTGCTCATTATTTACTTGTCATCAGAAGCAGTGAAACACCTTGAAAAGAGGTAGATTAATTCACACGGTGCTCTACCTTCTTCAGGGAATGAATTAAGTTTGTAAATATATACTGAATAGAAAATAAACAGTAAAAATGTAATGACATTTAAACTCTAGTCCAAGAAGGCACTCAAGATGTTTTGCAGTAGCATTCCACACTGTCAAAGCATTTTCCCATTCATGTAAACAGCTTCAGGTTTAGAATAAGTGTTTGTTCTGATGGCTTTTAGTAGTGACTCCTGTGATCTAAACTATACAGCCTGGGAACCTACATCCATCTTCCTTGCCTAAAATTAACAAAAGGTGGAAGAAGAGCATCTCTGGGCAAACTGCTCAGAAACCAAATCCCCTGTTTCACGGAGGCATTGTTCACAGTCACTATTAAAAAGAGAACAGCTCTTAGACTTGGAAGAGCGTATGTGTGACAAATATGTTGTGGTACCTGATTTATACAGTGAATAGTCCTGAAAACGTAGCTAGAGGGAAAGCCATTCAGTCTGAGAGGTGCATGCTGGCAAAGGCAATAGAAGAGGTTAGACAAGGGGCAGGCACAGGTGGCACAGGCATAGGAATGAACTAGATGATCCCTCAAGGTCCCACCAGCCCTTAGAGTCTGTTTCTGTACACTCCGCACGGCCAAAGATCGTAAAAGCCCCTGGCTCCAACCGTACGAGCAGCCCGAGAGGCTGTGGCAAACGCTGGGGGAAGCAGGCGCTCCCGGGCTCTTGTTTCTGCTGTCGCTGTTTGATACGCCAGCCCACAGGAAAGCTGTGAAAAGGCTGAAGCCAGGAGTTTTCCTCCCATTGCTGAACACCCGAGCTAGGTATCTGTGCCCTCTAATGCTGCCGGTGCTGGCAGCGGTGGGGCTAGCGCTGCTGCCGCTCGCTTCTCCTACGGGCAGCCTGCTGCCGACCGGCACCCGCGGCGCTACGGGGAGAGCTGGCCTCGTGTCTCCGCGGCAAGGAGGCTGTCTGCAGGAGCTGCGCATGGCCAAGCGCGAAGGCTGCGGCCACCACGCCCACAGCAAGCCCAGCCTGCGGCTGCTGACACCCCCAGAGACGCGGCCCAAGCCACGAGGCTACGTGAGGCTCAGCCGGATGCGTGTCCCGCTAAAGGGGGCTGCACGTCCGGGTCACGCTCAGCCACGGCCAGAGGCTCAGACCTCCTGCTGCTCCTGACAAGCCGCCCACACTCTGCAAGCGCCGGTTATTGCTCAGGACTGAAGCCTGCAGTTCACCTCACGGCTGCTGTCGGCCTCGCTGATGAGCAGGGGAGCAGGTTGCTCTCCCTGTAGGAAGAGTATTGCAGGACCTATCCCAGCTGTCATGTACTTAGTGTAAGTAAGTGGGTGAGTGGCTCTATCTGCACATTATCAGGAGATAATCTCCCATGCTAATCTCGGCTCTTGCAGAACGAGGACCAGCGCTTGCAAAGGGAGCCCTTCACTGATCACACGACAGGATGACATGGCAAAGCCATGCTGAGCACAAGTGTTAACCGGCTGTCTCCATCCTGTGCTAAAGTATTGATGATGGTAGGAAAGGGGAAGGCAGCAGTGGCAGAGAAGCAGTCTCAGATTTGCAAGGTGGTTGAGAACATTATTTCTTGGCTAGAGAAAGGGAAACCGAGGCAGGGAGGGAGGAATAGATCCGCCTGTGCTCACAGAGTGACTTTGATCCCAGTCTTGGAAGGCACATTGTCCACATCCCAGCCCCAGAGCAGCAGAGCCCTCCTCTGTGTCAGTGCTCAGGGCCGGAGGCTCGCAGAGGCCGGCAGCGCACCGCGCACAGACCCGCCTGTGCAGGGCTGCCTCCAGGGCAGCTGCAACCAGAGCACGGATGTGTCCTGCCGCTGCCATGGACTGCAACACTGCTGGCTGCAGTGAGCTCATTCTGAGCCGTCATGACATCATGCAGCCAGCCAGCCAACGATTAGAGATTAGCAGGACAGCCAAGAGACTGCCTGGCCTCGCCACCTCACCATCTGAGCCCCTCGACTGACGCTGCTGGTGCCCTGCTCACTTGGTGCTGGAAGAGTCTCTACAGCACTGGGGCAAATCCTGAACTGGGAAGGAGTGGGACGTACCTGCCAAAGAGCGCAGAGCCCCTGCCCTTGGACACGGCTCATCCGCAGCACGGCCTGCTGCCAGCTTTGCATCAGGAGGCTGGATTAGAAGTGTTTTGCCAACACACACTGAGCTTACTAAAATGCCCTTCACCAGCTGCATGGTCCACTCCAGGAGAAGAATGCACGGGCTGGGCAGCTTGGTTGCCCAAGGAGTGTGCTGGGCCGCTGTGCCGCAGCCTTGCACAACATCACCCCCTCCGCTGCAGGGCATCTCCTGCGCCTGCTCGCGGGCCAGGGGCGACCGTCCACGGCAAGATGCCATTGAATCGGCGCAGCCGTGCCCGCCTCCCAGCGCCACCTCGGGTAGCTGGCTCATGCCTCGCTGCCAGGCGCTCCTCCTGTGTTACCACGGCAATCGGACAGGCTGCCCGCAGGGGGAACGGCCAGCCTCGGAGGGGGAACGGCCAGCCTCGCCTCTGCAGCCGCCTGCCCCAGGGGGTGCAGCTCGCCCTGAGCCCCAGCCCAGAGCGCTGCCAGCCGAGATGCTCTCCCTCTCCATCGCACACTAGTGCTCGGGCCATGGAGCAAGACACTGTCACCTCACTCACTTCATCCCTGCTCTGCAGAAGACCTTCTGGTAGCCAGCAATGCTGCCCATTTAAACTGTTAAATTAGGGTCGACAAACCTGTACCGGCATCAGAACCCGATTCTGCATCATGACCAATTCCCCAGCATTGCCCCAGACACAGCTCAGCACCTGACGTCTTTGGTCTCGTGGTGCGGGGCTGGCCGCAGAGACGACCTCATGGCATCTGCTGCTCATCGCCGCGTGCCTCAGCCCTGGCGGCAGCGGGGTGCTCAGCCGGGAGGGCTTTCACCCTGCCGCCACGGTACCGAGTTACCCCCCCGAACGAGCATGAGGTTTTACAGGGACCCAGCAATGAGGCTTCCCGGGACCTGCCCATGACCTACTGCCCTTCGCTGGCAGAAGCAATGCCCAGTTCGAGTCTTTGTAAACCATCCGTTCTTACACACCCTTTCCCTTCCCTGCACAGCTCCTGCTCCCCTCCTCACTTGCCACTCAGTCAAGCCCTGCCAATTTCAGTAATTTAATCTCTGCTCATTAGATGGATCCTCCACCTCCCTCATCATTTCTGTAGCTCTTCTGTGAGCTGCCTAATTTATCACTCTCTGCCTGGTAACGAGGTACCCAGTGTGTTCCCACTAAGATTTACTCTTCAGAAACACCCATGCTACCTACTCTGTGGGACTCTGCTCTCTTGACTGCTTAGGGACTCTTTCTTTTAGGATTTTGAATTATTTTATTTGGCACTGAATTAGGATTACTAAGTGATCGTGACTATTCATTTACTAGATTTTGATACCACATCTGCCTTCCTTGGTTCTGGTATCTTCTATAGTCTAGTGTATACGGAGGGGTTAAAAGATGGAATTTTGGTCTGTGGATGGACACTGGGTGAGAAGTAGATAGCCGAGAAAACTGCAGTGGAGGGGTTAGATGGAATTTTGGTCTGTGAGAAAACTGCAGTTAGCATAGGAGAAAACGATGGCTGGGTAAGAAATAGATACTATGCTGGGTGAGAGAAAACAGCCCACAGAGATAGGAAAGTTGATCAAGGTTAGGGGAGGATGTGGAAGACGTGCAGTAATGGAGGAGTATAAAGCACAAGTCACAATTTTGTTTGCCTTGTAACATTCTGCTATTGGCTTGAGCATGGTTGATATGTGACTGCTGGATTATGGTAACATGCCGCGTGAACAAAGCCTACGAACCAATAGACGGGGCGGCTGTGGCACATGTAGTGCGCCTGGCCAGCGGGCGCATACGCCATAGGCTCCCTGTGTTGAGAGGTGGCAACCGAGGCGTGTTCCGACACTCGCTGGCCACGTGTGTCGAAACTCGTTCCTCTGCAAGTGTATAAATACCAGGATTTCCCGAAGGGCAGTGGGCCGGTGTACGGCAAGGCCACCGTTGCCTCCATCGGGACGCCCACGTAAAGCTGGCACCTACCAACTGCTGGGCTGAGTTTGCGGCGCAGGACGATACAAGAATGTACAGATGGTCCATCTTCCTCACAGTCCTCGGGTTGGTAAGACAATTGCTTTGCAAAACACCCTTAGTGTAATGCATGTCTGTAGTTGATAAAATGCTTGCTTTTTTCCCCTTGTAGTCTGTGTATATGTGTTTACCCTTCTCGGGAATCCTCAAAACCACCCTAAAACATCTAGAAAAAGAAACCTCTGCTGATGTATCCCTAACCTCTGTGATGCAAATAATACCTGAATTTCAAGTGGGGAAATGAACTATGCTCCACGCCTTATAAGACCAACTAGACAGCGGGCTCTGAGCAAGACGGCAGTTAATGTAGCCTGGGATGTATTTAGCGAAGTCTGAAGTCATTCCTTCTCTATCAAGAATGAGAAGTTCTTGTTCTCTCATGTTAGAAATATTGTTAAGATATTGAATTTTACAAACCTGTCTGTTGTTTCAGCCAGCTACCAGCTAGCTGCAGGAGTGGGATCGGCGCCTCGTCTGGCCAGCAGCACCGCTGACACAGCCCGAGACCTCCCGGGAGCCCGCTGCGGTGCAGAGCCTGTTCCTGTTGCTCCTCCTTCACCGTCTGCAAACCAAGGAGGGCCACTGCCTGCCACAGAAGAGCGAGGTGACATTGCCAGTGCTTGCCAAAATTGAACATCTCCCAGAGACGGAAGGGAGAGGCAATCGCTGTACCTCCCCGTGGGTGTCTTGGAGCATCTGAAACTTTGTTAGAGGCAACAGAGAAGAGGGGAAGCAGGAAGGGAGCCAGAGCTTTTTGGATAGTTTAGTTCAAATGAAACCCTTCTGCCCACAAGTACTCAGGAGTCCTGCCTCTGAAAGCAGTCCCTGGCAGTGACAATTCACATCCCATAGCTGCCAGTGATGGAGCAGTCCTGCTCTGGAGTACAGAACATCAAGGGATTAAGAAAAGTACCCAGAAACAAAATGGGTGTTTGCCACCTATTCACCAATTTGTATGCAACCCTCTCTGATAAAATTTGCAACCTGAGCTTGTCCTCTGCTGTGCCAGAATGCAGTAAATGTATTCAGCCTGTAATTTAGTCCAGCTGTAGGTGTGATTTCTAGGTAGAACTGACTCATGTAAAATATTTGGCTTCACTGGGGAGCTGAAAACCCCTGCAGAGTGCCCAGCGACGGACCCTCTCGAGCTTGTGTCACTGTGTGTCAGGACAGGGCATTATCTGCAGCCAGAGCACACGTCCACAGGGAAACAGCCCGTAGCTCTGCAAAGGGACTGCTCTCCAGGCTGTCAGGAACCACAGCAGGGCTGCGCTCGCAACTCCTGGGCTGCCGCGCTTCAGCCACGCTCTTCGCCGTGCCTTCTTCCCCCTTGGTACCCACCAGCCTGCAACACCCGGGCTTGGCCTCGCCGGGAGCCCGCGGTCCCCGGCTACCCCAGGGCCGCCGCGGCAGGAGCAGGCTGGCCGCACACGCCGCCCGCCTCCAGCAGCCCTCGCCACCCTGCCGTGCCTCCGGCCCTTCCCTCCAACAGCTGCTAACGGAGGGCCAGCACGCTCCGGTCCTGGCCTTGCGGTGGCACTAGCTCGGTTCCCAGGACCTTCCGCATCAACAGGGTGGGTTTTGGGGCGCGCCTGGGCTGGCTCCAGGCTGGAGGCAGCGGCCGAGAAGGAAAGGCCGCTGCCTCCTGCCAGGGGCTCGGGACAAGGTGGGGAAGGGGTGGAGGATGGAGTGGGAAACGCCTACACAGGGATCATCAGACCCTTTCGCTGCAAGGATTTCCCAACCTGCTCTCCTCATCCCCATGCTGGGGATGGCAGGAGCTGTGCCGGTGCCCAGCGCTCGCCTTCGCATCACCTGCCTCCTTCCCCATTTCCACATCTCCAGCTGTGCAGATTTCTGTCGCAGCCGAGCAATGCAGCCACTCCCGGCCGGGCTCAGTTTTTCTTCCTTGATGTGAGAAGTGACAGCTCATAAACTTGAAAGAGTATCTGAAATGTCTGAGGAAAGGAAAAGCAAAAAGACCCCACAATGCCAAAGCAAGGGGACTGGGTCTGGATAGCTGACATTTTGTGATTCAGAAAACCACCGCGCAGTGAGCTGAAAACAAAGCGGCTGCCTAACTAGCTGCTTAAACAAACTTCAGGTTCATCTGAGCAGAGCTTCTAAAGACTCAGATATAAAGGTCAAATAGTCCTTGCCAGCCCATGAGCCTCTTTTACAGAGAAGAATCAACCATGGCCCTCGTTATGGAAAACAGTCAAAATAATGCAGTGATGCTACCTCCAAGAGAAAATAGATAGTGCAAGTTATTCCATCTTCCCTTTCAGCGATATCAGTTTAGAAAAAGCTAGGCTATTTACAGAGAGCATTTTGCTTCCAGTACTTTTGAAGTAAGTGAATTTTGAATTAGTTTAAGTGCAGGATAAATCAGTGAAATAGGAAGATCTTTACACTCCAATAAGATGCTATTACTCATAAGCATATTGCACTCTAGCTTGTGGACTGAAACTATCAGTGCATGACAGGACACCAAGGGCACGAAACACGGGGGATCCATGAAAATTAGCAAAGCACCTTCGGTATGAAGAGGTAATTTGGGATATTGATTGGTGATGATGGCAGTCCAATACCGAGATAATCCGGCCAGATCCTGTGATCCTGCGTGCTCCAGACAGCCGTGAAAACTCCAAAACTCCTTCCAAGACCAATCTATATTTCTTCAGATTTCACATCAGAGGCTGAAGCAGGAACACAGAATTAAATGTTGTGCTGTTGTTAAGGACACCGTGTCCACCATTACTCTTGTTTATCACATCCATCACACTGGCGTGGAAGAACTGCAGGCAGGAGCTCGGCCCCTGCCGGGCACACCGAAAACGCATCTGGTGGCAGGGTCTCTTTAATGAGTTTTTAACCCGGGTTAGAGCAGGGTGCACAGGATGGCAAACGCACGGAGATGGAGAGGAAAGGTGGAGCGGGGGCTGCTGCAGATAAAGACGGAGCATCACCACAGGATGTTTGAGGAAATAATAATTTTTCTTTACATCTATGACCTCACCATGTGTGGGCACCCACAGCTGCGCACAAGGAAACTTGACACAGGAAGCCCTGTGTCCTGCTCCCCACTACACAGGTTGTTCTGGCCGTGGAACCACATCGGGGCATGCTCCTGGCAGCACGGCACGGAGCTCTTGGTGTCTCCAGAGCCGCTTTGCACAACACAAATGTGATATGCAGTCAGAAAGGCAGACCTGGACGGCTCCAGGGATGGCCAGACATCTCTCTACGACTACCTGAAAGGGGGTTGCTGCGACGAGGGCGCTGGTCTCTTCTCCCAAGTAACCAGCGATAGGACAAGAGGAAATGGCCTCAAGTTGCGCCAGGAGAGGTTTAGATTGGATATTAGGAAAAATTTCTTCACTGAGAGGGTGGTCAGGCATTGGAACAGGCTGCCCAGGGAGGTGGTGGAGTCGCCATCTCTGGAAGTGTTCAAAAAACGTGTGGATGTGGCGCTTCAGGACATGGTTTAGGGAACATGGTGGCACTGGATTAATGGTTGGACTTGATGATCTTGAAGGTCCTTTCCAACCTTAGTGATTCTGTGTGATTCTGTGATATATTGTGCTACATGCACACTACCAGCTACTGAGCAAGACACACAGCAAGAAGCAGTTGTTTCCAGCCCTTATCTTTGGACATGTCTCCGGGGAAAGAGCCTCCTAGGGTTGCAAGTCCAGACAGAAACTGGTCAGAAAGGAATGATGCTGAGTCTTCATCATCCACAGTCTCAGCTGGTTTTGAGCATGAAAATAAGAGGGTGAAGAGCAGAAACGGCTTTGGAATTTCCACCATTTCTCTCCCCCGTCTCATTACGACAGGGAAGGAGCATCTGAGGCAAAGGCATTTCCATGCCTTGGAACAGCGCTTCCTACCTGTGACCCAGCCATACCCTATCAAGGCAGCGTGCTGATGTATTTTGTGCTGAGATGTCCGGTGGGTTCCCAGCTGCCTTCCGAAGACTAGCCAGGTGGCCTCCCACAGGCTTGTCCCTGGCTCTTGTATTTCCAGCTCTGCAGCAGAGGTGTCGGAGACCTTTCTGGGAAATGAAACACAGCCGTATGCTGGATGCTGAGAGGCACAGAGAATCTCTTCCTGCTCCCTTGACATCTTTCACCCTACTCTTCACAAGCTGCTTGGATTTTGTGTCAAGAGGGTGATTCTGCAAATTAAATTGGTTCTTGTCTCCTCTTCGTTGGCATGGCAACCCAGGAGGATAGATGGCACAGCCTTGCTACAGCTCTCATGGCTGGAGACACATCCCAGCTCCTTCATGCCAGTGCTCCCGCTGATCTAAGCAGATGGTGCAAAAATCCCAAACAGAGCAGCTCCGGGGGCAGCGCTGGGCCCAGCTCCTGGGACGGCTGCCCAGCACCTGGCCTCCGATTGCCTCTGGTTGAAGGGCTGAGCCCAGCCCAGGCGAGGCAGCAGCAAACCCTGGGGCAGGAAACTGGTGCCCGGGCCAGCAGAGGCTCCAGAGCCTCCGGAAACCGCCGCAGCGAAAGCTGCACGTCAGCACGGTCGCCTCCCGGATCTTGAACCTCTCAGTCCTTGGCAGGGATCTGCTTTTCCCTGCTGTCTCAATAAACGAATTTAAGCATTTTCCAGCTCAGCAACTGGAGTCTTTGCTAGTCTTGCATTTGTGTTTGATTAATGAGATAGCCAGTAATTTAAACATCTCTTGAGGTCTCTGTCTTTCCTGAGTAATTCTGAAGTTATTGCTGTTTACATAGAAGAAAATCATACTGCCTCGCAGAGAGCATTACTGTGGTGATAAGAGTGGAACTGATCCTCAAGGAGGAGAGGCAATGGCAGTTCAACGGACTTTCAGTGAATGCTTATCATTTCCTGGAAGAGAAAAACACCTTCTGCAGGCTGAGAGTTGCCCACCCAAAACCCGGGAGCTGCTGGGGCCGTTCCCGCCCCACGGATCCAAAGTGCCTGAGACCGTTTGACTGCTGCTTCTTGGGAGAGGCACCTGCAAGCCAAGGGGGCCGGGACTCATCATCATAAAAGCCCCCACATTGTGGATTCCTCCAGGCTGGGGTTGGGAAGTTTAATTTTCCATGAGCAGACTGGTTGTCAGACCCACTTGAGATAAATCCATTTGCAAAATGATCATGTTAAAAGGTTTTAATTATTAGGGACACGTGAGGAAGACAGCTGGGATTTGCCTTCTGTTGTTCCCACCAAGTCTGATCAGTCCTGGTTTTTCTTACATCCCAGCATAAATCTGGAATAATCCTCCAGGTCAGAGGAAATCAGGCTGCTCTCAAGGCAAAACCCAGCCTGGGAAGAGCGAGCAGACAGTAATGATTTGGGGGATACTTTTACAAAACCAGACATGCTCCTGAGCAGCAGACGTGGGATTAGTACTGATGCTAAGCCACACAGATTTCTGCATGTGTAACCTTGAAGATGCTTTGCCTTTGAGCAGAGAGTGCCGCAGCCAAGTGTCACACGCAGCACCCCGGTCTGGCTGGTTCTCCACGAGGAACCTGGAGCCAGTTCAGATCCTCAGGTCTGGTTAGCAAGAGCTGCCGTCCTGCCTCGGCTGCCACCAGTCACGGTCCTTTCCTGGGGCTGCAGTTCCGCTCTGGGCAAGTCCTGAGCAGACGATTATCTGCAGCTTCTTCTCCTTTGCACTGAGACCCACCACCCGCCACGCAGTACCCCCTGGCCCCACCGCCACGCATGGCGTGAGGGGCACCCCGGGCTGCGGAGCTGAGCCGGGACTGGCCCAGGGTGAGACTGGGCTGAGCAGCGGCCACCGGCACCCATGGTGGTGGTGGCAGGGGACAGAGCGGGGGACCAAGCCCAGCAGCCCTCCTGCCTGCTCTCCCACAGGCGTGGGGAGGTCCCATGCTTTCCTGCTGCTCCTTTTCTTCAGCTGCCTCACGAAAAACCTACAAAAACAGCTAAATCCAGCTGAGGTTGGGATTGAAACCAGAAGTGAAGAAAGGGGTCAAATTATGGCCCGTACGCTCCCAAGGTGTCCTCTACGTTTTTGAGTCATCCCGTTACATCCGGCTATTGCCAGAAGGTCACCCTCCCTCCCACGTGTACCAGTCAGCCCAGCAAGCCCAAATGCTTTTCAAACACTGGGCGACTGGGAGCTGTGTTGCCTGAGGGCAGCAGAGCTTGGCTTTGCCTACGCAGCTCGCTCTACTGCTGAAACGCAGGGGAGCCCGGCGCCAGGCTGAGCACCGCGGCACAGGGTCTGGCAGCGCGGCGGTGACTGGGAGACGGGGTGGGCAGGAGGTGTCCCCCCCCAGCTTATCTATCGCAAGGCTCTCCTGGAGCGCCCTGCTCCAATGCTCAGGACAGGGGCCTGAGCAAGGGCCAGGCAGCCGACCTCCCACCCGTGTCTCCTGCTCCGGTGGGCCTGAGGCCAAACTTTGCCAACAATCCAGGGTTTGATACCTCCCTGTTCTCTAATACAGCTTTTTGCAGGCACTCTTTCGTGGCCCTGTATGAAATAACTTCAATTTAATGAGCTCAGTTAGCTGCAGATTAATCAAAAACAATTTTGCACAGGTTCCTTCTTCATTATAAAAACATTCTGATCTGTCGTCTTCTTTCTCAAACTGTCACTCTGTGGTCATCTTCTTTCTCTCCCTTCTCCCATCATGCTGCCAGTACAAATTACCCTTCCCTGCCTTGGCTGGCTGGGAGAGAAAAAGCCTCAGAAACTTCCTAACTCCTGCATCTTCCCACAGGAGAGGTACAGGGAGCTCCTCCCTGTGCACATGGTGTGTCCTCAGGGGAGACACTTAAAATTCCTGCCGTGGCACGAGGCGGCGTTTGCCGCAAGGCAGCATCTCCCCTGCACGCCCAGGGCGCCTGCAGTGGGGCCAGAGGCGGCAGCAGCTGGGGGAGCCCCAGGCTGGGCTCACGCGGAGAGGGCAGAGCAGCCGCGGCCGGGGTGGGCAAGGGAGCTCCCGGCTTCCCGGCCCCACCGCCCGGCTCTCCCGGCACCACTTCCTCCCATCGGCCTCCTACGTGCCCGACGTCTGGGCAGCCGAGGCGCTGCAGACCCTTTCATTGGGCCTTTCATTTCCTGGCCCAGCGAGCTCCGGCCAAAAGGCAATCCATCTCGCAGCCTTATCGCCGCGTGCTGCTTGAGCCTGCTTTACCATTATTGGCAGTCAGCAACCTTTGCCATTTATATTCAATGCCAAGCTTCAATTTACAGTATACTTTCTGCTTCAGCTCACCCTGGCCTCTATCTCCACCTTCCACATTAATGCAGGATATGTGCGGAATTCATCTTGGAATTTATTTAAAAAACATCAGCCACACCGGCTTTAATACGTTCCTTCATCAAAGCAGCACAAAGCTCAATTTAAATGAAAATTTGCAAATTACGGATTGTTACCTGAGCCATCGCCCCGTTCGGTCCCGCTGAACCAGCAGTGTCCCCAGTGGCGCAGCGCCGGTGGCACTGCCCCGTGGTGGCTCCGGTCACTTTTGTTGGGAACGCACACAAAAGCAAGCAGGAGATGAGTTGTAAGCTTGCAGCCAGATATTCCTATATATTCCAGATATAGTCCTCCGGTTGCAGAAGAAGGCCAGCCACGGCCTGCGGCACGTCCCTCCGGCACGTCCCCCAGTGACGCGCCCCGAGAGGAACACGCGAAGTATTTTCAATGGCTGTGAGCACGAAACCGTGTGGCCGCTTTCCCTCCCGGGGCAGGGCCCCCTCCAGACCAGGGCGTGCTGGACAGGGGTGGGGACCCCCCTCCCCAGCGGCGTTTACCGTAGGCTCATGGCGAGAGGCAGCCGCTGGGCACACAGGCGAAGCAATAAGCGTTAACGAGGATAAAAGAAGGAAAGCGGCCCAGCTGCCTGTTGCTGCCTGTTCCTGTGCTCGGGGTGCGAGAGGGGAGAGCGGCCACGCTACGCCAGGACCTTCCTTGGAGTATCTTGTGTTGTTTGAGTGGGTGGGTTGCTGCCGTGTGCTCCAGCTGTTTGGAGCATATGGGGGTGTTCTGGATTTGGGGGGGTGAATGGGGGTGTTGACTGAGACAACGGCTTCTGCTCTTTTTGGTTCTAACTAACTCCAGGTGTAGATTTGCTCTTGTGGTGGTTCCAGGCTTATTAGGAGGCTCAGTCAAGCCTGCGCTAAAAATTTTGATGTGAGCATCAACAATTTTGGGACAGAGAAAAGCTTCTGCACCAGGGGCAGTTCACAGGGAGTGGTGCCCTGAGTTTTGTCAGGGTGTGATGAAGAGTCTCCACTTGGGCAGTCAGCAGAGCCGGCACCTCCTGGCGCAAGGGGCACCCGGCACCTTCCGCCGCCCCGGCCGTGGGGCGGAAACGGCCCGGCCCTCAGCCTGCCCCACACAGCTGCAGGTCTGCGGTGGCTGCCGCCTTCCTTGAAAGAGAGTGGAAAATGGGTTTATAGCTAAAAAGGAAAATAAAATACTAAAGCGAAGCCTGGTGGTGAGTAGCATATAATCCCCCTGCAGAGTAAGCAGAGCTAAAAAGCTGGAAGTAAAAATCTGCAATTGTTCTCCAAGCTTTGCTGCCCTGAAACCCTCGTGGGAAGTGTCTGCAGAGGACATCCCGACCATGGGCACGTCCCCGCCTGCACGCAGGCCCCGGGTGCCGAGGGGGAGCCTGGCGGGCCGGGACCGGGGGCTCGTCCTGCCAGCCCGCTCGGGTGCTCTGGGGATGCTGGAGCTGCCGGTTGGCCTCAGAAGAGGATGCGGCGTGTTTGCGCGTCTGCTGCAGAGCAACGCTCTGCGCGGAGGCCGCCCTGTGCCCACCCGGGAGGAGGCCGGACTGAGCAGAGCTGGCCGAGCCGGGGGCCGCGTGAGGGCCGGCAGTGCAGGCACTTGCCCCGGATGGCGCAGACCCACAGGGTGCCCCGCAATTAAAGAGGCTTGACAGTTTACGGCGGGCCCCGTGCCGGAGCCAGCGGGGCCCCGCGCCAGCTGCAGGGCGCTTCGGCGCAGCTGGGCCCGGGCACAAGAGACCCGAGCGGCTGGGCCGGGGCAGAGTGCGGAGGGCGGTGGGCAGCTGGGCGAGGGTCTTTGGCTGGAAACTCAACCTGTCGTGGTGGGGGATGCAAAGGTTCCCGAAGGTGGCTCCAGCTGCTCCCCGCTAGCTGGGGACGGGATGGGGACGTGTGCGCTTGCTGCTGCAGAAAGTCAGGAGCAAACAACAAATATTGTCGCATAAAAATGCCATTTCCCACATTTTGCACCAATTAATATTCTTTTGGAGAGCTAACCACAGGTCCTTTGAGAAAGGGACAAAAGAAGTATCATTGACAAGTTTTTCAGCCCCATTACAATATTCTGTACATCAAATATGCCCAGTGTACCAGAAAATACAGATGTTGCAGCTGTCATTTGGGATAACCTGATTATCCTTTCATTTCTAGCTTTGTTCAAAATAGATTAGCTGTGGTAGTCTGCTCAGAGAGAGAATCAGAGTCAGGCTAAACACCAGAGCGTACGAAGCCTTCTCTAGGTCAGAGACTTAACCGAGGCCAAGCCAGGCTGAAGACCCAGCCCTACGCGCAGGGCTGCCAGGCGAGGCTTGTTCAGCCAAGCGCGGCACAAGCACCCCAGAAAAGGGGAGTCCTGGCCTGCAGGGCCGTGGGGAGGTGTGCGGGCCGCGGGGCGGGAGGGCTGCGCGGAGCTGAGGCCTTTGCAGGGCGCTCCCTGCTCAGCCCCGCATCGCCCGGGGGTGTCAAGGAGGCAGAGGAGGTCTCTGTCGAAGGTCCTGCCTGCGTTAGGACTGGCTGGGGGAGAGCCGTGGGCTGCTGGGGCTGCAGGCGGCTGGCTCTGGCCAAGGCTCCCTGCCGGCCTCTGCCCAGCGCCTCAGCTCCAGCTGAGTATTTAGGCTGAGAACTGCATTGCTTCTCAGGCCCAATTTGCAGTCTAATCAAGAAATTACTCTGTGCACCCATTAAATGCTTCCATTCCAGTTATTAACTCTACTCACTTTTTAACACTAAAAAATGTGAAGACTTTTCTTTTAAAGGCTGATGTCATTTTGGCAGCTGTTGAACATGTCAGTCTTACCAGAAGCTAATTCTTCTGAATTAGGCCATAGTCAAGTCTCTGTTTTCTAACTCTAGGTATTTAAAGCCCGAATGATTAGATAATCCAGAATACAAATGAATAAAGCCTGAGTAAAAGGAAAAACAAGCCATTTTAGTGAGGTCCCATCCCATATGTTCCGACAAAAATAATGCAAATAAATGCAGATGCTAGATGCGTGGTCAGTGTGTGACCTTACGGCACGCGGTTCAAATTGTTGGTTTGCCTGTGCCCAGCGCGTTGCTTTTTGACGGGCTCCCCTCGCCCCCTCTAAAGGGGATCCCTGTTGGTGGATGTACTGATTCCAGTACAAGCTGCAAAGTGGAGAACTGAGCGAAGTTTCCTGGAGCCGGCCGTCGTTAATTAGTCTCTCCCCTCCGCACTGGGAGCCCCCGCTGCAGGTTATTAATGTGGCCGGGGCTCCTGGCCCAGCCGACAGGGATCGATCCCGGCCGCCCCGCGCCTTGCAGCTGCGTCGTGGGGAGCCGTGACCTCTTCCTGCTTAATGAAACCACAGTTCATAAAATTTGCTGCCTTACAAATCAGTAGTAAACACATGCTGAGCCTTCCCAAGGAGCATGGCGAATGTGCTGGCCGGGGCCGGGCCCGTGGAGCGGAGCAGGTCTCTGCCGGGGCACAGCTGAAGCGAGCCGGACTCAGCCTGACGGCACCTGGGGATGCCGAGCTGTGCCCGGGATCTTCCCTCCCGTGAGGGTCCCTGCCCAGGAAAGCCGAGACGCTCGCTCGTAGCCAGCACGGGTCTCTCAGGACTTTATTGGCACCGTGGGGAATTGGAGGGGGGGCGGGAGCAGCATCCGAGCCGCCGGCCCAGCGTGCCGACTGCGTCCGTCTGCAGAAGAGCTGCTGTGCACGCAGTTGCCCCAGTGGCCCAGGAGAGGCTGGACACCCCTGCCTGCAAGGGCCACGGGGACCGCAACAGGCCTTGCAGCCATCCTCTCCACAGGCTGGGGTTTTCTCTTTGCCGAGGACAGATGCTTCTCAGCTCCTTCCTCCATGTCGCCATGCATCTCGCAGGTCCTGGATGCCTGTTCTGGCCCCACGTGGAGCCGGTGGGATGGGCACCGGCAGGATGGGCACCATCGGGATTGGCACCAGCGGGATGGGCACCGGCGGGATGGGCACTGGCGGGCTTCCCCCACGGCAGAGGCAAGCAGCCTGCGAGCAGGAGCTGGATGTCGTGTGAAACAGCAGCAGCGTTCTGGGGAAGCTGCAGGTTTGATCAGCTAATAGCGTTTCTGGTGACGGTCTCGCGTGCTCTCGGCAGGCAGTGCTGAGCCGTTGAGGCTGAGCTGGCTTCTCCGGCGTGGTGGGAACAGGAGGAGGGTTGGTGAGGGAGTAGCAGGAGCACCCAGCCTCTCGGCAAGCTTCACCGAAGCCATCATCCTCCTGCCCGCACCCACGGTGTGGTGCCAGGCACTGCCCAGGCCCTGGCTGGCGCTGCCCGTCCTCTTGGGTGCTGGCACGGGCTGGGGCTGGCACTGTGCTGGTGGAGGAACCTGGTTTTCCCCCCCGACTTGCTCTTCCCAAACTGCTGCTGCCCCTTGGGGATGGGGTCTGGTCATCCGTCCCCTCGCGCCCTGCCCGGGCGCCTGGCCAGGGAGAGCCCCACGCCGTGGGCGGCTCCAGGGAAGCCGTGCACTTTGGGGTAAATGCCCCAGGGTAGGGTCGGGCGCTGCGAGCCCGCTGCCCCGCGGCAAGTGCAGGAGGAGGCTTCTGCCAGGCTTCGTGCTGCTGCTTGTGCTGGGGCTGCCACGTCCTGTGCACGCAGGCAGGAGGGCCCCAGGACGTGCTCCTTGGCGGAGCCCCGGCTCGGCTGTGGAAGCCCCATGTGCCGCGACAAACGGGATGCGCTGTGGATTCACAAAGAGGCTTCCTGTTGCCTGCTGAAAATCCGCTTGCTTTAGAAAAGTCAAGAAGGGAAACTGCCTGATGAGAGGCTCAGAAAGGACAGTAACGCACCGGGAGCGGAGCGGGACACGCTGCCCTGGCAGCCCCGGGGGTCACCCCAGGGGTAAGCCGAGCCGCAGAGCGGGTGCCTGGCGATGCCGGGGCGCTCGTCGCCGGCGCAGAGCTGGCTGCCCGTGCGTTCATAAGTATTCTCGGTGCAGGCAAGACTGGCTGGGTTTTGATCGTGGTTTTGCTAGAGAGCTTTTGCAAGGATCTTTATCATTCAGTGTCTGTGTAAAACACTTTCCAAAGTCTAAATTCT